>NC_079417.1:17539510-17544510 GCF_026213295.1 Gadus chalcogrammus
TACAATAAGAACGTAAGAACGGGTGATTTTAGTCAAGGGTCAAGGGAACTCTGAAAAGGTGATTCTTGAGTATCTTGCAGAAGCTAGTGACTCACTAATAATCCCCATAACAGACCTTGTGTTTATGTTATGTACACAACAAAGTTATATAGTAGTTGTATATATTTGTGAATTGTATAGTATTCTTGTGATGGGTGTATTAAGTAAACAATAATCCCATCATAAATTCATGCTGATAACAACCCTGATCGTACTTCGGTGCTAAATACAGTACCTCCATTCCTCAAATGCCGCTTTTCCACCGCACATGTAGCTCGACTCGACACGACACGACTCGACACGACACGACTCGACACGACTCGACACGGTAGCAGCGCGGGTGCTTTTCCACCGCAAATAGTACCTCCGGGACGTGGGCGGGGTCGTCTGCGCGAAAGGGCCGTGACGTATTTTTGTACGCGACGCAAACAACACCTACGTAACCCACACATGGACAGAACCCACATAACAACAATGGAGAACATCGATGCGATGGTATTCGTGTTCGTATTATTAGCTGGCATGTTGAAGAAGTGGAATATGTTGGCTGCGGCGCTACTATGGCTGTTCTATCGTTACCAGCATGGTTGCCATGTCGCTCTCGTGACTTCGTCACACTCTCTATCAGTGGCCGGCCGTCTGCCGACGTCACCTTTTAGCATCGGCTCAGCCGCTTGGAACCTAGAGCGAGGCGGTACTAGAAAAAGCAGCCACTTGAGGTACTAGATCGCGGTGGAAACGCAAAAAAGGCGAGCTGAGTCGAGTCGAGTCGAGTCGTGTCGAGCTGGTACCATGCAGTGGAAAAGCGGCATAAGCCTCCACTGTTGTGTCACGTGGATCCCCCGACAGCCCGGTGGCTCTGAACACCACAGAGCAGAGACCACGGAGGGAGCACTCACCCGATGATGTACATGTCTGTGTTCCCGTCGCCCACCCGCAGCCCCAGCAGGTCCGTCATGTCGTCAGGAGGCATGGAGGAGCCCACGTTCCAGGTGATGAGGTGCACCCTGCAGACGGATCACATGGGAGCGACTGCTTTAACTCGCACGGCAGAGCTTTGCTATTGCAGCTATTCACACAATAAAGGCATATCTGAAGTAGGAAGCCTGCCAAGAATAAGAGGAGCTCAACCACGAGCCAATCCACCTAGGGATCCTTTTAAGATTGTGGTCCACTCTGGGCAAAACTTTATGTGCATATCTTAGACTTGGAGAGAGAGGGGAGAAGTAAGGACACCTCTGTGATGGAGCAACTATAGGATGTGACCTGGAGATGGGAGGAGTTAGGACACCTCTGTGATAAAGTATCTATATGTGTTTGACTGTTAGTGGAGTGGGACTAGGAGAGGGAGGGGTGTTGGGGAGGCTTTAATACGAGTGAACATCACGTCTCTCCTCACTGTTAGTTCCCTCCCCACTGATGAATAGGAAGCAGAGGACTTGCCTGAAGTCCTCCAGGCTCTGGGCCGGTGTGTCCGCCGTGCCCACCACAGAGAAGGCCCTCTGGGCGTGGGGGGCGAGGTGGGGGGGCGGGGGTCGGATCGCGCTCTCGTAGGGGACAGAGGCCGCCCGGCCTTTAGTGCGCAGGCCCCGGGGGTCTGCCGGGCTCCTGCCAGCCGCGGGGGGCTTGGGATGGCTAAGCCCTGCTCCGTCGGTGCTGCACTCTTCAGCGTCGTCATTGGGAACAGCCGGTCCGGGTCTGGGGCCGGTCTCGGCTCCGGTGTCATGCTTGGGTTCAAGGATGTCGACGGACCCCTCCACTCTGGGGGTCCTCTGGGGACGGCGGGGCCTGGTGCTGGAGGGGGGCCTAGGCTGGGCGGCGGGGGGAGGGGCCTCAGGGGTCTTCGGTGGTGGGGGGGCTCCCGGACCGGGGGCCTCCAAGACCTCCGCTCCCTCAGGGTGGTCAGACGGTCGCGGGCCTTGGTCCTGGCTCCCGGGATCCATCTTTATCAATCTGTAGAGACGTGCATTTTAGTATTGTTATTATTCTATTCATTTACAAATGCCTTTCACTGACGTTCCAAAGTTGTACTTTGGAACTAGCTTGAAGTTCCAGGGTCATTTGAGTATAAAGACAACAGTTTGAACCATTTCCTGGTTCAAACTGAATGCAAACTGGTGTCTTTATATTCAATGACCCTAGAATTTCAATTTAATTTCACTTTTAATTCCTGGTTGAAACAACATTAGATCCAGTATATTTATTGATTCGAGAAAGAATAGAACAGGCAAAATTATCCAGGTCCACAATGAGTTTGGACCTGGATCATTTCAAGAGGCCAGAAAGAGGGCATGAGTTGGACTGATGTATTTTGTATTTCATTTTGTGATCAGTATTTTCAGGGCGTTCCTCTCACTATGGCTCATCAGATCTGCAAAAATCTAACCACGCGATACATGTTGTAACATACCATTTTTGTAAAAGACATTTGTAATACCAGTAAAGTGTTTCGTAATATACTTTGTGCGGTCTCACTAAGAAACCTAAATGGTCCGGGTAAGTGAGGAGAACCATCGCCCTGACAACCGGATCTGGACCAGACGATCATGAGACAGAGGCAGAACAATAGATATAATTTTGGTGGGTGTATATATTCATAAAAATAAACCCCATCTCTTTCACAATTGACAAGCGATTTGTCCTCAACTTAAAGGGTGGGGTTGTTGTCATGGCGTTGTGGGGAGGAAGGTCCTCCACCCATCAGGGAGGAGGACCCAGAGGGGAGCCAGCAGGGTGGAGGACCCAGAGGGGTGGAGGACCCAGAGGGGTGGAGGACCCAGCGGGGTGGAGGACCCAGAGGGGTGGAGGACCCAGCGGGGTGGAGGACCCAGCGGGGTGGAGGACCCAGCAGGCTGGATGAACCAGAGGGTTGGAGGACCCAGAGGGGACCCTGCAGGCTGGAGGACCCAGAGGGGTGGAGGACTGAACCATCGGGTTGTGTTACCCGGTTCGGAGGAGGCTGGGGCTGATACCTTCTCCTGCTCCTTGAGGGCCCTCATTATGTCCTCAGCAGCAGATAAAGTGCCCCGCGACGATTAAGGGGTGGATGAACGACCCCAACTAAAAAGGGATAGGAGGTTTGCCCACTTCACTCCATCTCCACCCCCAGCCCTCCACTGCGGGTCCACTCAGGGAGAAGGCCCAGAGGAGATGTGGGGATCAGCCTCCGTCTGCAGCAAAGCCGCCCGCTGGATGGGTGGTAACCATGGAGATGGAGATCCAGTCGGTTCATATCAGCGCAGCACACCTGACCATGTGACTGACTGGGAAACAACCAGCTAGTCTACCACCACACGACCTCCCAACTGGGAGGAAATATAAAGGAAACGCTGTCTACTGTATTCAATGATCCATTTTGAACTATTGAATTCACAAACGTCTTAGGAAAGACAGAAAGACCAGCGCTGGTCAGGCACGTAAGATGGAGACGAATGACCACGGTCCAGGCTCTGACAGGAACAGGGTAGGGCTCTGTGGTGATCACATGGGAGAGGCCAACCAGATTCCACCTCGTTGGAGATGATTCCATGATTCTTCATGCGGGGGTTGGGCCACCAAAGAAAGATTAACTGTGACTAACAGGATTTGAAAGAAAACTGTGATAATATTTAAGCCGCAGGACTGAAAACCCAAGCAGACCGAGACAGAGTGAAGGCCAGTCAATGCAGTAACTGCAGTTAATGTGGACGTCATACACACCTCTCCATGGGGCCCTGATGTGAACCACGCCATGCCCTTCTCCCTGTGTGTGTTCTTCATGTGATTCTCGGACTCTCTTCATGTGAGGCTCATACTCTGTTTGTTTAAGGCTCAGACTCTCTTCACGTGAGGCTCAGACTCTAAACGTGAGGCTCATACTCTCTTCCTGTGAGGCTCAGACTCTCCTTGTGTGAGGCTCAGACTCTCTTCATGTGAGGCTCAGACTCTCTTCACGTGAGGCTCAGACTCTCTTCGTGTGAGGCTCAGACTCTCTTTGTGTGAGGCTCAGACTCTCTTTGTGTGAGGCTCAGACTCTCTTCGAGTGAGGCTCAGACTCTCCTTGTGTGAGGCTCAGACTCTCTTCATGTGAGGCTCAGACTCTCTTCACGGAGTGCTGCTTCATCTCCAAGGTTGCTGTAGGGGGCGCCGCCGCTGAGCAGGGGGAGGGCAGGACCACAGCTCCCCATGACCCAGGACCTGGAGTGGGTGCTGTAGTGGGGGGTTACGGTGCTGCCAGGGGAGGGGGGGGGCGGTATGAGGGGACCCAGACCGCTTTTCTGAAGGGACCAGCGGTCGGAGGGGACCCCTACCGCCGTTGTAACAAAGCCACGGAGGAGGAGACACGACCACCGTCCTGCACGGCCGTTCTTTCAGAGACTAAACGTTGTCTTGTTCGCTAAATGTCTCCAACACGTTCTCTCCCCCCGCCTCTCCCTCCCTCCCTCCCTCCCTCGTCCTATTTCTCAACAATGTCTAATCCTCCTGCTCCCAGCGGCAGAGATACGGGAGGATGACGTGTTGTCACCATCATCACAGCGGCTTCTCACCCAGGATGAAGACACAGATCTGATATACTCAGTACACCTTGGTGACGTTTTCCATCAGGCACCAAGACACAACACAATACTACATTAAGGCAATAAAGTATGAAGAGGGTAATAAGATGAGTTATTAGAAGACTGAGGAGAAGGCAGAGCCAGGACGGTGCCTCAGTACATGTTCCTGCTTGTCGGGTTCCTCTACACCCGCTGGTGACCAGGCCGTGCTTCCCGTCCGGAGCTCTGCTGCTGTCGCTGACGTCTGCATGCCAGGCAGTCAACAACTGCAGGAGCTGGTTTATTACTGGAATTACGCTGATTGTCGTGTGTGGGAGTACAAGTGTGTGCAAGTGTGCATGCGTGCAAGTGTGTGCATGTGTGGCACGTTTGGGAGGGAATTAGGAGTGACACAACCACAAGGGGAAAGGCAAAGGAAACAAAGGA
>NC_079417.1:17894510-17914510 GCF_026213295.1 Gadus chalcogrammus
AGACGCACACACACACACAGACACACACACACACACACACACACACACACACACACACACACACACACACACACACACACACACACACACACACACACACACACACACACACACACACACACACACACACACACACACACACACACACACACACACACACACACAGGCAGGGTACCTGAGGGGGTGTGGCCTGTGGTCTATAAGTAGGCTGTGGACCATTCTGCCATCTGGTATCTGTTGCACCCCATCTGGATCCATCTTCAGTGCAGGCATCTCAGGAATACATGTTGGAATGGGGCCCACATCTGCTCTCACAGACAAGTGTTTTAAATTACAAACTTTAAATGTCTCCTAAACTCAAAGTGTTGGTCTTTTTATAGGCAGCGTGGCGGTAAACACTGTAAAGCGATAAATAACCATTCCAACGGGCGAGGTGGACCGACGCGTGAGACGGCTCTGATCCCGGGACATGGCGATGTGTGTGTATTTGCCTTCGTGTGTGTTGGCCGTTGTTTGTTTGTGTTTGGGTTTGTTGGCCGGTGTGTGTGTGTGTGTGTGTGTGTGTGTGTGTGTGTGTGCTTACGTGTGTGTGTGTGTGTGTGTGTGTGTGTGCGTGCGTGTGTGCGTGCGTGTGTGTGTGCATGCGTGCGTGTGTGTGTGTGTGTGTGTGTGTGTGTGTGCGTGCGTGTGTGTGTGTGTGTCTGTGTATGCGTGTTTATGTGCATATATGCATGAGTGTGTATGTTCTTGTGTGTATGTTATATGTGGGCGAGTGTATGCATGTGTATATAATGTGTATATAATGTGGGTGTTCGGTGTGTGTCCAGCAGCCCTAAAGGTGTGCAGATCTGTGAACAGATCTGGCTGGAGGGTCCTGGGGAGATGACCCCCTCCAGCCAGCGAGAGTCAGCGTAGAGGAGGGCAGCTGGAGCATGTGAGGAGTCCTCTAATAGCCCAGTGTGATGGAGCAGCTCTCACAGTCCCACAACCAGAGCGTCAGGTGACTTCATGTGTGCAGGGCGGCGGGGGGCTAGGGTTAGAGGGGGGGGGTTCATTTATTCCCTATTTTATTTAGGGTTTCTGATTTCACTATTTCAATCTTGGCGCGTTAATGGTGTACAGCGTCATAAAACAAGATCAAACTAGTTTCAGGTGATAAAACAAAATGAACAAAAGAATAGGAATATATTAGTAATGTAAGACATTAAATGTTTCTTTGTTATTTTTAGTACTTTTTATCAACAGCATGGTTGTAGGTTGACATCTGGCCACCACCTCCTGCTCTTTACCTCAGAACACCGTGACTCACCTTATATTACTGAGTTGTATCAGTGCACCACAGTACAGGTACATTCTTCTGAGCAGGTGTGTTTTTTGGCCTGTGTGTGTTTGCGTGTGTGTGTGTGTTAGCCTGTGTGTGTGTGTGTGTGTGTGTTTGTGTTTCTGTGTGTGTTGGCCTTTGTGTGTGTGTGTGTGTGTGTGTGTGTATATTTGTGTTGATGTTGTGTGTTTCTGTGTGCGTGTGTGTGTATGTATGTGTGGGTGGTGTGTGTGTGTGTTGGCACGTGTGTGTGTGTATCCAAAGTAAGCAAATGAAAGCAACAATATTCCATGTATGCAAAACAAGGCTGACGCACAGGAAGTGGAAACCTCTAAATCCAAACAAGTCACTGCCCCCCCCCCCCCCCCCCCCCCCCCTCACCCAGACCCCCGCCCTTTTTTCCAATTTGCATACTAATGCTGTTTGTGATTTAATCTAGAGCCACCCAATGGCTCAGAGTCAGAGAGGGCCCTCGTCACGCCATACTCTCAATCTATCACTTCAGCAAGACTCTCTAGCCCAACGCTGGAAACAGAGACACAGTGTGTCTCCTCCTTCTGTCTCCTCAGTGCCTGACTGGAGGCAGATAAGATCGCCACTTGGGTGAGATCATGGCCATTGCTACATATGGCATTTTATATCATTTAACCTGGAAATCATGTTCATACTGGAAAAATGACACCTTTGATGTCAGACTTGATGGATACAGAGCAGAGAGGAGATGCAACCGGTTGACCTATTAGAGTCCAGTGGATTGATGGTTTGTTCAGTCCCTCTCTAGATCCAGGAGCTGTGAGTGCTGGGGAGACCGCTGTGGGTGCCAATGAACCAGCTTTAACACATTACTCAGATCCGACGGGGAAACGCTGAGAGAACACAACGTGGAAAGAACATGAGATGCATAGCGTGCCGCCTTAGCCACGATGTTCCACCGCTTCCTCATCAGTTCAGATAGAACTGGGACTACTAGACCACTCCCATAATGGTGGAGCCAGGGGGGGGGGGGTGTAGTGGACAGGGGCTGTGGTGTTGAGACTCCCAGATAAAAGGTACTTGGTTTGATCCCCAATGCCGGCAGCCTAGCTTTAGGATGCTGACTTTGGGCTTTGAACCCCGTACCTTTCAGGTAGGAGAAGCCTAAGCCCTTACCCTCTCTCCAATGATGTATCTGAAGTCAATGTGAGTTACCCCTTATCCCTTTATGAAGAGAGGTACATCAGGGTACCAATATCTATCTATCAGTATATGAAGAGAGGTACATCAGGGTACCAATATCTATCTATCTGTGAAGAGAGGCGCATCAGGCTACCTATAACTATATCTTTCTATCTCTATAAGTAGAGAGGTACATCAGGGTACCTATACCTATACCAACATCGATCTATCTGTATATGAAGAGAGATAGATCAGGGTACCTACCAATATCTATCTATCTGTATATGAAGAGAGATACATCATGGTACCTATTCCAATATCTATTTATCTGTATATGAAGAGAGGTACATCATGGTACCTATACCAAGATCGATCTATCTCTATGTGAAGAGAGGTACATCAGGGTAGCCAGCTTGGAAGGACGGAGGGTAAGGAGACCCCCTGGATGGGATGCAGGTGAAGGGTTTGAGTAGTTAGACAGCAGGAGAGCAGGCTCAGAGCGACCTGCTGTTTGCTCTGCCAGTCACATGAGTCACACAGTCAGACACATGAGAAGACGGCCGCACATGCTAACGTTGTTGTTTAGGCAATGGGACTGTAATGGAAAAAAGTAGCTTTAGCGTGTGACCTCAGGAATGGTTGTGTGGTAATATTTATCTTTTGAAAATATGAAGAACAAACATCTGTAAGAGAAAGCGACTGGGTGGCATCACGTGTATGGAGAAATGTGAGATAAAGTGTGCATGTGTGCGTGTGTGTGTCTGTGTGTAGGTTTGTGTGTGTGTGTGTGTGTGTGTGTGTGTGTGTGTGTGTGTGTGTGTGTGTGTGTGTGTGTGTGTGTGTACGAGTGTGTGTGTGTGTGTGTGTGTACGAGTGTGTGTGTGTGTGTGTGTGTACGAGTGTGTGTGTGTGTGTGTGTGTGAGTGAGTGAGTGTGTGTGTGTGTGTGTGTGTGTGTGTGTGTGTGTGTGTGTGTGTGTGTGTGTGTGTGTGTGTGTGTGTGTGTGAATATGTGTGTACGAGTGTGTGTGTGTGTGTGAGTGAGTGAGTGAGTGTGTGAGTGTGTCTGTTTGCATGTGTGTTTCGACTGCTCGTGTTCAGCAACATGAAACAAGCCTCCACATAAGCAAAAGAAAACATCTGAGTGTGCTAGCAGTCAGCTGTAGACGTGATCACGTGCTCACCAATCTGTTGCTACATGTCACGTGCTGCATAATCCATACATGCCTATTCTCTCTCTAATTATCAGAACTCAACTGAATTCTGGAAAACTGTTGCAGCCTTTATTCTAATTTGCCGGAGTGTTTCTGAATGGTGGTGTCGCCGCATCAATGGCTAATCCCTAATCAGGACTACAGTGTACCGTATCATATGCGCTGCAACATGGCTCCGAGAATGTGGGCTGGATCATTTAATTTGAGCAAGGCTTATGATGGCAATCCAAGCCAGATGCTTGGATGTTTATGGACTTGTTGCTCCGTGGTGAGCACTGTACACAACCTCTGTCAATCACGGCCACTTCGTTTTCCATGCCCTGTGCATTGTTTGGCGCAGTAATGCACAGACCCAGAACGGTACTTGACGTATGCCAGAGCTCATATACAATCATAACCTCACGGCTGGATGTACATCGACGCAGACATGATTGAACATGATATCGTGTCTTGCTGTCACTGTTCCCTTTGGACGCTCACCCCTATTCGTTCAGACCATGATTGATTTGGCAGCTTTTATGATTAGAGCCCCGAATGAAAGCTCTGCCGATCACTCAGGGATGGAGATTGCCGTGGGTTTTCGTGCATAACTAACTGGTGTTTGCCCTGAGTGAGACGGAGGAGCAGAGCGAGAGCCCAGTCACCCCGGCCTGTATAACGTGAGCTACGGGAATGCTCAGCTGAAGGGAATCAGCGCGGCTCGCGGCCGGGTGTCGTGGCGTAAAGTCATCCTGGCGATGACGCTCGGAGAGGCACGCAGTCACGCTCATAAAAAATTCCATCAGGAAAATATTCATAGGTGCCACCGCACGGAGCGAGTTAACGGCTCAGCTGGGACCCTGATGGGAATCCAACGTGCAAAGGGCCTGCTAATTGTTTTCCATCTGTCCATCTGACTGTCGTTCTGTCTGTATATCTCATTCTATCTCTCTATTTATCACTCTATCTATCTATGGATCTATGGATCTGTCTGTCTGTCTGTCTGTCTGTCTGTCTGTCTGTCTGTCTGTCTGTCTGTCTGTCTGTCTGTCTGTCTGTCTGTCTGTCTGTCTGTCTGTCTGTCTGTCTGTCTGTCTGTCTGTCTGTCTGTCTGTCTGTCTGTCTGTCTGTCTGTCTGTCTGTCTGTCTGTCTGTCTGTCTGTCTGTCTGTCTGTCTGTCTATCTATCTATCTATCTATCTATCTATCTATCTATCTATCTATCTATCTATCTATCTATCTATCTATCTATCTATCTATCTATCTATCTATCTATCTATCTATCTATCTATCTATCTATCTATCTATCTATCTATCTATCTATCTATCTATCTATCTATCTATCTATCTATCTATCTATCTATCTATCTATCTATCTATCTATCTATCTATCTATCTATCTATCTATCTATCTATCTATCTATCTATCTATCTATCTATCTATCTATCTATCTATCTATCTATCTATCTCTCTTGCTCTCTCTATATCTTATTCTATATATCTACCTAGCTCTCTTTCTATTTATCCATCTAGCTCTCTCTCTCATTCTATCTATCTCTATCTATTCATCTCTCCCTTTATCTCATTCTATATATCTATCACTAATTATTAATCTCTCCCTTTATCTCATTCTATATATCTATCTCCATCTATCTCTCTCTCTCTCTCTCTCTCTCTCTCTCTCTCTCTCTCTCTCTCTCTCTCTCTCTCTCTCTCTCTCTCTCTCTCTCTCTCTCTCTCTCTCTCTCTCTCTCTCTCTCTGTATCATGTAGCAAGAGCTAGTGATTGCCAAAACTCAAAACTCATTTTAAAATATAAAATGCACATGACCTGTTTAATACCAGAAATACCCCCCCCCCCATCCGTAGTCAGCAGCCTCCTCAGAACCTCGCAGCTTGCTCTGCCCTGCGCACAAGGTACCATGACAACCTCCCACTGCACCTGAATCCTGTGATGACTTGGGAAACTCAAGAGAGAGAGAGAGGGAGAGAGAGAGAGAGAGAGAGCGAGAGAGAGAGAGAGAGAGAGAGAGAGAGAGAGAGAGAGAGAGAGAGAGAGAGAGAGAGAGAGAGAGAGGGGGAGAGGGGGAGAGAGGAGAGAGAGGGATAGAGAGAGGGAGAGGGAGAGAGAGGAGAAAGAGCAGTGTGTGTGTAGTGGGGGGAGGGGGGGTGGCGAGGAGTTCAGCAAAAAATAAAATAAAATCCAGGTTTAGCTAAATGCTGTCTCCACGGCAACTGAATCCGTAGGTCATAAATTGCTACCAGTCTATCAATGATTTGTCAACCGGCGCTCCAGTGTTCCGGGGTCTGTCGATGTCATGTAGCATGAGGCGACTTCACACCGTGAACATGTCGATAAATCCTGATCACCGTTAAACCGCCTCTCAGGAGGAGGGCCGTGGACGACTGAGTAAAAACAGTTCTGCGGTTCCCACATGAGTCTGTTCATTGAGGCGTCCGTAATTCTCACTTTACGGCAAATAAGAGGTCCTTCATCATCATAACGCTACCTGAGTCTCCGTCCTCGAGCCGTTTCATGAAGCGCCCGACCACGAAGCGACCCGATGCCCATACCAAGCGGCCGGCGAGCTTGGGAGTAGAAACAGTGTTGTGTCTTGGTGGAGCACGGCAGCGTGATTGATCATGGAGCGCCCGCGCAGATGGAAGAGATGAGAAAAGAAAAATGTTGGGGGCGGGGGTCTGGGAAGGCCTAATGAAAGCATTATGGCACTCTGCGGAGCGCCCGTCCCAAGCCATCAGCGAGCAGCACGCCCTGGGGGTAGGAAGACGGGCTGGTGTGCGTGCTGGAGACTGGAAGATCGCCAGCTGCACCTCGGGCTCACTCTCTCTCCTCTCTTTCTTCTCTGCCTCTCTCTTTCACTCTCTATCACTCGCCTGTGCTCTGCCCCCCCCCCCCTCTCTCTCTCTGCTCTCGGCCTCTCCTTCTCCCCCCCCCCCCCCCTCTTTCTCTCCCTCTCTCTCGCTCTCTGTCCCTCTCTCTCTCTCTCTCTCTATTTCCCTCTCTCTCTCTCTCTCTCTCTCTCTCTCTCTCTCTCTCTCTCTCTCTCTCTCTCTCTCTCTCTCTCTCTCTCTCTCTCTCCTCCTCTTGCCCCTCGCCACCGGCCCCCAGGAGTGAGGTGCAAAGCCCCTACCAGATGACATGTAGAGGGGTGAAGGTCCTGCCTCATTAAGGATGGCGGCTGTCCAAGCACATCTGCTTTGATGCCTCCTCGCGTGTCACGGAGGAGCGAGGCTCAGAAGGTGCACATGTTTTGTGGAATGACGTGTATACCCATACACAAACACACACATACACACACACACACACCTATACTGGTGTTTGTACACACGTCTCCCTTGGGTGCACAAAGGGCATGGCGCCGTGAATCATCAGCAGGTCACACCGTTCATTTACACGATAACAGTGATTTTATACTAAATATTGACATACATGATTAACATCAAGTGTCAAGGTTTCACCTTATGACTCCGGACATGGTGACTGGTATTTGTGTCGTGGTTCGATCAGCCAAAACATGAACCATTGGGAAGAGGCTGTGCTATGATGCTATGATGTGTGCTCTTGATGTCCGTCTGCACCTCATGCTGCATGTGGTGGATGGTCTGAAACCCTTGGCTGGAGCGCTGGCAGAGCGGAACCAGAGAGCACCTCAGAAGGGGACTTTTAGCCCAGAGCTGCTGAACCTGTCGCTACAGGACTCACGGTAGGAGCCCTTCCGCTTGCCAGCTGTACAACGGTGCTAGGGCTCAACGCACACTGAGGATGTCCCGATCACTTTCCCGCCGGGAAGGGGCAGGACAGAGGGTCGCTGAAACGATAGACGTGGTTTTTGCTGAGACACCGTCCTGCACGGACCAACCTATGGCTGAGGAACCACTTCAACGCAACCTATCTCCTTCAACGCAGGATGTCAAAAGTTTAGGTTGTAGGCATTATTCATTCCTTCACAACCATTTATGCTTTGTTTAAAAAAGGATGGGTAATTACTAGTAATTAGCACATGGTATTGTAGCATAACAGGTGTAGCATGAGGCTATCAGCAAGTAGCACATGTAACTGTAGTGTTACCAGTAAGTAGCACATGTAACTGTAGCATAACCATTATGTAGCACATTTAACTGTAGCGTTACCAGTTAGCAGCACATGGTCCTGTTGGTGTTACGTAGCAGTTTTTAGGAGTTTGAACAGCGGATTTGTTCAAAAATGTTACCCCATTTTCCTGCAATGGAGTATACCGCAGACCACAACTGCTGCTCCTACAAATTCTCACTGGGACTTCTAGAAGAAAATACATTTGAAAAGGGGGAAGACATTGGTACGATAAGATAAGACTAATTCCAAATGGGACCTTTGGTTAAAGACGGACGCTGTACTAGTTTAGCAATATGTATTTTAAGGTCACATCTAAAGTAAAGCATCACATTATTTGAACTAATATCCCAAATCAACCATGTTTTTAATCTCTCTAAACAGCCACTGTGTGCTTTCAACAGACATGCGTCCTTCAAAAAGAACGAAAGCGTTCTGTTAGTCACAATACGCGAGTCAGCCAAATGTCAGCGTGAACCAAGGCTCCGACCGGCGATGTGAGGACTTTCCTCTGAGGCGAGTCTGTGGCGCTCTTCTGCACGGACGGGGCTTAGATAGATCCTGTTGCAACGTTTTCCACAACTGACGTTCACGGTACACTTCCCCTCGCCTTTCTGCGCTGATCCATCAAGGGGAGAACTCCTCCGGCTCCAAGGAAAAGTAAACAAGTCCTGAATGGGTCAGGACCAGTCGCGGCTGCCCCGGTGTCTGTCGGGCCTCTATGTTTAGGTCGCAGCACGGGGGAATTAGAATGTGATAAAAGAGACAGAGTGAGAGGGTGTCAGTCATTTGAAGTGGTGGACAGGATCGGTTATTTCTGTCTAGTATCTATCATCTCTTTCAATTTCCGGTATCCCGGAATCAATTTTAGCTTTTATATCCGTGATTAAAGCCATCCAGTGTTTTCCACGCTTTTATTGTGATGGACCAGATGGAGGGTGCTCTTATCAGCAATGCTGCCATCACTGCTTGTTGAAGGAGCACTAGATGACCCAGTGTTTGAGTTTGATATATATATATATATATATATATATATATATATATAGATAGAGAGAGAGAGAGAGAGAGAGAGAGAGAGAGAGAGAGAGAGAGAGAGAGAGAGAGAGAGAAAGCGAGAGAGAGCGAGAGAGAGTGCGAGATCGAGAGCGAGAGAGATAGAGAGAGCGCTAGTGTTGCTACAGCTCTCTCTCTCTCTCTCTCTCTCTCTCTCTCTCTCTCTCTCTCTCTCTCTCTCTCTCTCTCTCTCTCTCTCTCTCTCTCTCTCTCTCTCTCTCTCAATCTCTCTCTCTCTCTCTCTCTGCAGTTTATTCAACTGCAGGGTCCAATGTGGAAAATGGGGAATACATGACTATTTTAAAAGGCCCATTTAATAATGTATGGTGGCACAGACATTATCTATTGAGTAATTATTTAAATTTTCAAGACTGCATGCAATAATATTTAGTTTTTTTGGGCAGTTAATAAAATATGATTAGAAAATCTGTTATTTTAACATTGCTTGGTAACCAACCATGTTTTTGGAAACTACAATAATTGGAGACTTTGTGCCAGGAGGTGGGCTTTCATGCTGTGAGAGCTTGCTTTATTGAAACATACAGCACAATATATAGCTGTGCAATGCAGACCACATACCAAGCATGACCTCACACAGTGACTGGGACGTGTGGACAGTGAGGGGGCCCCTTTAAACCCTGGATGTGAACATTGCAATCCCAAAGTTCAATCCCCCAAAGACGCTTTATGTTATGGCTGCACAGTTGGAAAGCTCTTGAAGCTCTTGAAGGCGATGGAACTGTGATGTATTAATTGAGAGCCATAAAACTCAGGTGCACTTCAACCAACGGGTCCAACAGAGTCACCCGCCCGGGTCTGGGAGGGTGCTGCTGGGAACTCACACACCAACTCACTCTGAAACACACACACACACACACACACACACACACACACACACACACACACACACACACACACACACACACACACACACACACACACACACACACACACACACACACACACACACACACACATAGCAACACATGGCCACGTGCACGCGGACACAGCCAAACACACTTCGAAACACATACACACACACACACACGGACACACACACACACACACACACATACAAACATACATCCACATGCACACTGACACACACACAACACTTAAACACATGCACGTACACATGCATGAGCATACACACATTGCAGAAGCATACATACGCATTGACTCACATGCAGACACACACACAGACACACACACACACTGACCTACATGTACACACCACTGACACAAACTAAAACACACGATTACACACATCGACACACATAAGGGTGTACTCACACACACACACACACACACACACACTGACCTACATGTACACACCACTGACACAAACTAAAACACACGATTACACACATTGACACACATAAGGGTGTACTCACACACACACACACACACACACACACACACACACACACACACACACACACACACACACACACACACACACACACACACACACACACACACACACGCATACATACAAACACACAGACACACACAAACACCTAAACACACTCACACACACACACAAACACACACACACACACACACACACACACACACACACACACACACACACACACACACACACACACACACACACACACACACACACACACACACACACACACACACACACACACACACACATATACACACACACATGCACACACATCTACACACATTCAAACACCTACACCCACACACACACGCACCTACAGATCTGCACATTTGTTGACTTGGTGCTGAGGCCGTATGTTGCTGATCCTGGGGGTGAACAGAGCAAAGAGCCCACATGATCCCCGCAGTGAAAGGGATGATTTTCACCCAGTAACCCAGCCTCTGCTCAGAGAGAGAGGCCACAGTAAATAACATGTTTCAAGCTCACTACAGCAATACTGTCTCAAAGAGAAGAACCTGCTCGTTGTTAGTGGACTGGGAGGACAGATGAACCGGCCTTCTGCTGGCATGGAAAGTCGAGCTGCAGAAGAGGCTTATGCACTGCTGGGGAGAGTAAGACACACGACACGCAACACGCAACACGCAACACGCAACAGACAACATGCAACACGCAGCACGCAACACACAACACGCAACACAAAACATGCAAAACGCAACACATAACACATACTACACGCAACACACAAAAACAACACGGAACACACCATGCAACACATCGCGCAACGCACAACACGCAACATGCAAAAACACACTTGTCTTCAGTGTTTGTTTGCTGACATTTGTCCTAATGGGGAGAGTGATGCAGATTGGACCGAGCGGACACTGACTGAGTTGATGCAGGACGGAGAGGATTGGACGGGTCTTGAAGGAATTAAGAACGTACCTCTCTTGGGTGGTGGATATTTCTGCTGGCACATGCCCATAGCACCTAACTGCTGGAGATCTCTTTTGTCCGTTTGGATTATTTTATGAGCTGTGAGAATAAGGGCAGGAATGAACTCCATAGTTGTAAAACAGAAACATTTTTATATCCATTATCGGCGGTGGAAAGGGTATTTAAAATACGTGAATGTGATTCCTGTATGAGGAACAGAATGGTTTGGTTCATAGTGAGCATCAGAGAGACGCATGGCCTCAGTGGACCGCTTACTTTGGAAGGGGATATTTTATATGTGGAAATATTTTTACACATTTTTTCCAAATGTTTACAATGAATCAAAGAAAATAAGCCATACTTGGTGATCATTAAGTTTGGCCTTTTTTCTTTCATTCTCTGTCAACATTTTGTGCCTTTTGGTCTGACTTTTATCACAACTAGTCTATTGTATCATAATAAAAAGAAGATGTTGTTTATTTGATGTGAAAGGATTTGATTTAGATCTAATAGGGCTTCACTTGTGTACCAGTCTGCATGTGGAGGACTGGTTCCACGCTGGCATGTTGCAGCGATGTTGAATTCATTGAGTAAAAGAGAAAGTGAACTTAAGCACGGTCCCACAGAAATGCTTCTCAGCACTCAGGCCACAGGAAATGAAATCACAACGCTGTTTTAAAAGGTTCTGCTTCATAAACACAGCCACGGCAGTAATGGGTGTGTGTTACTTTGCAGTGAACATCAAATAAAGCTTCAAACCCTGTTCCTGTTCCTGCTCTTATGTGCCTGAGGAGCTCTTCCTCGTCCTCAATGCTGTGCAACTGTAGAGCAGGGACCGTGTTTATCTCAGGGGAAGCTTTCGTAGAAACGGCAACAATTTGAACCCGCTTGATTTTATGTGGAAAATGCGAGGCACGCCTGCAGAAACGGACCCCCGCACCGATCGGGACCATGTTGGGGGCAGATATTTTCCATGAAGAAACTTCATTACCTTGTAAACAGCCCGGCATTGTCATGTTTCAGATGCTAACCACCCAGTCTGGGGAGAATATCAGTCGTTGGGCTTTAATGGACATACCTTACTCTGCCTGCCCTGAGAATGCCTCACCTCAAGAAAAGACCAAACACACCCTTTGTGCAGAACACGTTGTGTAACCCTCCACTTTCATCTCGGCTCCACTCAGTGGAACATAATTAAAACCATGGCTGTGTCCGTTGACTCGCTGGCGACTCAGCGCTTTGCACAACATTGTGTCGTCAATGTGTTTGTGCATGTGTGTGCGTGTGTGTGTGCGTGTGTGCGTGTGTGTGTGTGTGTGTGTGTGTGTGTGTGTGTGTGTGTGCGCGCGCGTGTGTGTGTGTGCGTGTGGTAACGCAGGTGCGTGCCTGCATGCTGGAATCTGTGTTTCATCCTGTAGCTGGCTATCATCATGTGCGTGTGTTTGTGTGCGTGTGTGTTACGTGTTGTGTGCGTGCAGGTGCACGTTTGGATCTCCCTCCTGGTGAGGATGAGTCAGTGAGAAGTAGTGGCTGATTTATAGGGGATGTTTGTGAACTTGAAAGGGGGGGCCACCTGTGTGGGCAGGGGGAATAAAGCGGCCATTGTACTGGCCGTGTGTGAGCCTTTCTTGAAGTCTAAATCACTGGCTTCAACTCTTTGAGGTGAAAGTCTCTCTTTATAAGTGCCGGTCTCACATTGCTGATTTTAACCCCATCCCCCCCTCTCTGGTTTTTATGTGTCTATAAAACTCTGCTGACCTTTTCCAGTATCATGCCACTCACGTTTGAGTCGAATCAATCCTCCGGATGGGAGGCAGGGCGCCTCCACATCGCTACGTGTTTACACTCCAGCGATAAGCGACGTTATATAGCCGGTGTTCATTTCCGTCTGCGTAGACGCGCAGGAGCTCAGACGCGCCGGGCTCAGACATGCCGGGCTCGGCCCTTGACCGCTGCGGCGCCCGTGACTCCCGGCTCTCCATGAGGGAGGGTTGGAGGGCGGGGGAGCAGTGGGGACCTGATCTGCTACCAGACGGGCCCTCAACCTACAGGGGACCTGATCTGCTACCAGACGGCCCCCTCAACCTACAGGGGACCTGATCTGCTACCAGACGGCCCCCTCAACCTACAGGGGACCTGATCTGCTACCAGACGGCCCCCTCAACCTACAGGGGACCTGATCTGCTACCAGACGGCCCCCTCAACCTACAGGGGACCTGATCTGCTACCAGACGGCCCCCTCAACCTACAGGGGACCTGATCTGCTACCAGACGGGCCCTCAACCTACAGGGGACCTGATCTGCTACCAGACGGCCCCCTCAACCTACAGGGGACCTGATCTGCTACCAGACGGCCCCCTCAACCTACAGGGGACCTGATCTGCTACCAGACGGGCCCCTCAACCTACAGGGGACCTGATCTGCTACCAGACGGGCCCTCAACCTACAGGGGACCTGATCTGCTACCAGACGGGCCCCTCAACCTACAGGGGACCTGATCTGCTACCAGACGGCCCCTCAACCTACAGGGGATTTCCCCTTTGGCTCGGCAGGAGAATGTTGAGCTTCTTCATGTGGTTTGGTGACACATATGTGACACCTGACGCGTGACGTGTTTCTGTCACGTTCTGGATACGGAGGCCCATGTGGCACACCCATTATCATATCACTGGAAAAGCCTTGTGTTGAATATTTACAGAACAGATAATAGGAATAGGAATGATTCACACGAGAATCCAGAGAGTCATGTTATGCAGTCGGAGTCACTGCTTTGGTTTCCTCTCATACATGTTGTTATCTGTGAAGTGTGTGTGATAAGCGTGTCTTCAGGGCCGTCCAGAACATCTCCCTGCAGGCTGTCAGGGATAGATAGTTCTACCTTATCGACAGCCAGCTCAACACAGAAATGAAGAGAGTTGTGTTGTAAAGGGTGCAAAAGTCTGGTTCTAATTTCATGTTCTAAAGTTTTGAACCTTTCGTTCCCTGGAAAGTAAAAGTTATTTTGGGAGAATATGAACGTAGCTCTTAATCAATTTAATGCCTCCCATAAACTTTATGTGTGTTCCCTCGAAGGGCTGGTGTTCATGAAGAATGAGGATGAAGATGATCTTCTCATGAATACACCATCAAAAAGGGATATTTGTGTGTAAACAGAGAGGAGCGCCACAGCTCCTCTGAATAAACCTGGCGGGTCAATGGGAGAAGCCGATTGTCAAATCGTACTCCAAACAGCGGCCTGGCCAGCGGTGCCGGGCCTGGGAGGGTCGCGTTGTGCTGTCCTTTGTGTGTTGTGGTGTGTGTCTGCGTGACATTGACCTTTGTTTCCACTCCGCATAATGAGCGCTCTCTGCCTCCCTCGGCCGTTTGATCCTTATTTATGACGGTCTTCCGTTTATTTTTGGAACATTTTGTTGCTTTTTGTTTTTACCCGCAACTCTGGGCTCTTCGACAGTGTTTGTATCACACCAGTGTGTGCGTGTGTGTGTGTGTGTGTGTGGTTGTGTGTGTGTCTGTTTGTGTCTCTGTATTGGTGTTTGTGTGTGTATGTGTGTGTGTGTGTGTGTGCGTGTGTGTGTGTGTGTGTGTGTGTGTGTTTGTGGTTTGTGTATTTGTGTGTGTGTGTGTGTGTGTGCGTGTCTGTCTGTGTGTATGTGTGTGTGTGTGTGTGTGTGTGTGTGTGTGTGTGTGTGTGTGTGTGTGTGTGTGTGTGTGTGTGTGTGTGTGTGTGTGTGTGTGTGTGCGCGCACCTGAACGCTTTGGCGTCCAACGCTCATAGACTCACTAATCTTGCACAGGAAGTGGCAGGACTTCCTGTTCGCTCCACTTCACTTCCTGCCACGGTGGCGTCCTGCAACATTGTTGCCCCCACGTCTCTTCCTCCGTTCACACGCATGTTGACGCATGCTGTAAAGATGGACGCCAGCGCGGAGACAACTCTCCGGGTGGGACGTCACAAGTACCGTTCTCAGGTACATGTACTCTAGTCGAGTACTAATGTTTCTGACACCTTCCTACTTTTACGTAGAGCGATGAACACCACGTACAAGACGCAGACCAGAGGGCGACTTCACCGCAGAGGAATAGAAACCATAGAACTAGCACCATAGATTTTCACATTGGATTGAAGGTAATGTTAAATTAATTTCAGTATATTGTTGGAAGGTTTAACCTTTCAATGCAGAAACAGCCAGTACAAATGTCAGAGGGCTACTTCATACTTTTACACTTATAATTCCGTACTGATGCACATTTACTTAATTAAGACGTTGAATCAGTATTTCTACCTTTACCAGAGTCTTTCTATACAAAAGTACCCGCATTTGTACTTGAGTAAAGAATGTGGTGATGCAGATGGCGGAAGGCATGAATGAATGAGTCGTGTTGCTGTTTGGTAAAGACCACCAGGTGTGGGCCTTCAACGCACCACTACTACTACGACTACTATCACTGCCATCCATCACTGCTGTCCTCTTTGTTTCCATGACGGGTGAGGAAGTGATACAGTTCGGCTGTGAGAACGGCTGCCTTCGTCAAAGCTGTCTTTCAATGAAGCGATGGTGACTAATGTGTGAGTGGGAAATATGCTTTCCTCTCCTGCCTTTGTGACTCAACCTGACAATCCCCTTTTATAACGAGGTGGAAGTCTTGGATGCCACAGAGAACGGTGCTTTCCCCTGGAGTTGTAGGTGCAAATCTCTTTTAATCATTACTGTTTGTGTGTGAGTGTGTGTGTCTTTGTGCGTGCATGGTTCTGATTCTGATTTTAATGTGCTTGTGCATGTCTGCATGTGTGTGCATGTGTGTGCATGTGTGTGTGTTCATGTGTGTGTGCATGTGTGTGTGTCTACTCTGCATATGTATGCGTGTGTGTGCGTGTGTGTTACTGTATATGAGTGTGTGCGCATGTGTTTGTGGGTGTGTTTGTTTGTGTGTGTGTGCATGTGTGTTTGCGTGTGTGTGTGTGGGTGTGTGTGTGTGTGTGTGTGTGTGTATGTGTGTATGTGCATCTGTCTGAGTGTGTGAATGCGTGTGTGTGTGTGTGTGTGTGTGTGTGTGTGTGTGTGTATGCGTGTGTGTGTTCCTGCTGAGTCACAGCAGCCTTGCTGAAAGGAGGTTACATCTCATCCCGGCGCACGGAACAATCTCCCAGCTTTGAATCACCACCGCACATGCTCAGTGGCGCCTCAATAATTCAGGGGTCGGTGGAGAACGTAGAGGTTCATACCAAGAACCGGCTGACACCGTTTGCTTTCAGGTCAGTGACATGAATCATGACACCATAAGTGCTCTGACCTGCGGGGACCTGACATCAGCACCTGCAGCTCAGCGGGTGAGGGAGGTCAGAGCCACTGTGTGACGGAGCTGTAGGGAGCACATGCTTGGTGTGGCCTCATGCCCACACATGACCCTTCAGAAGGAGATAGTTTGTCTATCTGGGTACTGGGTTCCACTGTGTCTTCATGTGGGGGGTGATATGTGTGCCGTAACCGCGCTGGTTCCAGTGCAGCTTCTCAGCCCCCTAATGAAGGCCAGATTGTGGGAAAGCTGGTAGTTAAAGCGAATGGGCCGTGACTCGCTGACAGACGCTCCCCCCGGCTTCTCCTCCAGTCCTCCTAGCGTAGAGTCCTCCAGTCCTCCCAGTCCTCCCAGTCCTGCCAGTACCCCAGTCCTCCTACCCTAGAGTCCTCCCAGTCCTCCTAGCATAGAGTCCTCCCAGTCCTCCCAGTCCTCCTACCCTAGAGTCCTCCCAATCCTCCTAGTCCTCCCAGTCCTCCTAGCATAGAGTCCTCCCAGTCCTCCCAGTCCTCCAGTCCTCCCAGTCCTCCCAGTCCTGCCAGTACCCCAGTCCTCCTACCCTAGAGTCCTCCCAGTCCTCCTAGCATATAGTCCTCCCAGTCCTCCCAGTCCTCCCAGTCCTCCCAGTCCTCCCTGTCCTCCTAGTCCTCCCAGTCCTCCTAGTCCTCCCAGTCCTCCCAGTCCTCCCAGTCCTCCCAGTCCTCCCTGTCCTCCTAGTCCTCCCAGTCCTCCCAGTCCTCCCAGTCCTCCCAGTCCTCCCTGTCCTCCTAGTCCTCCCAGTCCTCCTAGTCCTCCCAGTCCTCCCAGTCCCCCTATTCCTCCCAGTCCTCCCAGTCCTCCCAGTCCTCCTAGTCCTCCCAGTCCTCCTAGTCCTCCCAGTCCTCCCAGTCCTCCTAGTCCTCCCAGTCCTCCTAGTCCTCCCAGTCCTCCCAGTCCTCCTGTCCTCCAGTCCTCCTGTCCTCCCAGTCCTCCCAGTTCTCCTAGTCCTCCCAGTCCTCCCAGTCCTCCCAGTCCTCCCAGTCCTCCCAGTCCTCCTGTCTTCCTGTCCTCCAGTCCTCCCAGTCCTCCCATCCCTCCCCTCTATCTGCGCTCTGGTGGAGCCTCCCGTCTTCGTCTTTAACATCGGAGGTAGGTCATCCAGATTACCATAGCAACCACCCAGAACATCATGTCAACCATCTAGAACACAACACCATAGCAACCACCCAGATTACAATAGCAACCACTCAGAACACAACACCATAGCAACCACCCAGACTACCATAGCAACCACCCAGATTACCATATCTATCACCCAGATGACAGCAACAAGGCAACAACCCAGATTACCATAGCAACTACCTAGAACACCATATCAACCATAATACACCTAGTATTGTGTATGGCTAGAACAGCCATACACAACACCATAGCAACCATAGCAACCACCCATAACATCATATAAACCATCTAGAACCCACTAGCAACCACCTACAACACCCGAGCAACCACCCAGCATACCCTGGTAACCATCCAGAACAACCTAAGAACCATCCATAACACCCTTGCAGCCACCCTGCATACCCTGGTAACCATCCAGAATACCATAGCAAAAACCGAAAACCGAATAGAAGATCCCACCATAGAAACTACTCAGAGAACCCTACCAATCTCAGAGAACTATAGTGATCCCTCAGAACACCTTGCCATAGGTACACCATAGCAACCATACAGAACACCATAGCAACCATACAGAACACCCCGGCCCGCACCTAGGATACACTAGCAACCACCCAGAATACCGTAGCAACCACCCAGAACACCATAGCAACCACCCATTGCATCCTTGTAACCACCTATATCACCATGAAACCCAACACTAGCAACGGTGCAGGACAACCTATCAACTGTGCAGAATGCCCTAGCAACCATCCAAACCCCTAAGAAGCAACACCTAACACCATAGCAGCCACCATAAAACTAAAGATCTACTTCACTCTAATGTACATTCCTAATAAACCAGGTACTGAGAACCTGATCTTCCGCAAGCTTCTTACCATAATTTCTTCAGAAATTGAACTATATTTATCAATTATAATTATTGAATTATTATTGTTATTATGATTATTACCATTATTCATAATTATAATACAATTATCATATGAAACTATATTTGAGTAGGATATATCTTTTTTTTTAAGGAAAATAAGAGAAGTTGTGGTAAGTGTACTTTATTAAGTTTTTCATTCATTTCTCAGGCTGAATAAATACAGTAATTGCAGACCCATACTGAAATGATGTAAGACCTTCGGCTGATGTCCTATGAAGCCCCAGCTTCACCACCACTGTAATTTGCCTTGCATCTCGTCAGACAAATTTCACTCTAATTACACCGCAAAGCCTCTAATTAGCATCCGCCGATGTGCCTCCGAGCCCCCAAAAAACACACCGAGAGCAGTGCTGCATGCCAGGTCTCCAGGATCCCCGGGTAATGAAAGCAGCTCTGCCTGGGTGAGGCCTGGGCTTCATCTGGGTTGCTGCTGTTTCTGCTGCTGCTGCTGCTGCTGTTTCTACTGCTGCTGCTGCTGCCGCTGCCGCTGTTTCTACTGCTGCTGCTGCTGCTGCTGCTGCTGCTGTTTCTACTGCTGCTGCTGCTGCTGCTGCTGCTGCTGCTGCTGCTGCTGCCTAGGCTACAGTTCCACCAGAACATTTTATCTGGACCGATGTGGAGCTAGAACAACAGGTGAGGAGGAGAGCTGGCTGCCTGGAGGCCTATTCTGGAGGCCTGTTCTGGAGGCCTGTTCTGGAGGCCCGTTCTGGAGGCCTGTTCTGGAGGCCTGTTCTGGAGGCCTGTTCTGGAGGCCCGTTCTGGAGGCCTGTTCTGGAGGCCTGTTCTGGAGGCCTGTTCTGAGGGCCCGTTCTGGGCATGCAGCAGAGCCTCCTGCCTGCCTCCCTGTCTTATGGACCAGAGTCCAGACCTCTTCTGACTCCAGGATACACCAAAAACCTTACTATGAACCTGTCATTGTTTTACATTTCTTTCTCTCGCTTGGCCTCGCCCTGACTATGTTTGGTTTTTAATATAATAATAATGTGTAAACCTTTGAGGTCTGTTGGCCGTATCTGAGGGAACAGATGCACCTTCTGCAGGCTCTTGTGAGGAGGAGCAATATCAAGACTTTCAGAGTAAAGTAAGTAAGTACAATTTATTTATAAGGCACATTTAAAAACAGTTTTCACTGGCCAAAGTGCCGTACATGGTGCAAAAAAGGCATATAAAAGAATGCATACCACATACATAGACAGTACATGAAAACTTTAAAATAACAACATATCACCAAAGGGGAGGAAAGGCAAGGGAGAAGAGGTGTGTTTTGAGCCTAGATTTAAAAATGATGGCGGAAGGAGCGTCTCTAATTGAAGGCGGCAGTTTGTTCCAAAGGCGTGTTGAGTGTTGAGGAGCTCAACTCCCACATGAGGACGAGCAACATCAAGACTCTCAGAGCCTTGAGGACCTCACCTCCTGTATGAGGAGGAGCATCATC
>NC_079417.1:17917010-17927010 GCF_026213295.1 Gadus chalcogrammus
GTTAGCCAACATGGCCGCTGGGCCAAGATCTACTCTTCGTGAGAGTGAGTGACAGCTGGGGATAAACTGCCCAGGCTGGCTGTTTGTTTTGGGGGATTTCTTATGTTTAGCATTTGAGCCGCAGAATCGGCAGTGATATCTCATCAGCCTCCACATGCGTTTACATCGAACAGGATAACTAGGACAAAGCTTTCTTTTAAAGACCAAGTTTGCTTTATAAATGACTTTTGATTTACATCTTACAGCCGGTAGGTCCTGGGTTTGATCCCCAATAACCTAGCTGTTAACCTCCTAGTGCAGGATAACACCTCAGAGAACACCTGCGGGCTCCTTGATGACCTGTCAATCAAACTGCAACAGCTCGAACTCACCATGAAGGAATATGTGTTAGACATTGGTGGTCCACAGTTATTTGTAGATCCTGTTTTCAAGTCGCCTGATTTCAGTTTAAATGCTGATCGCGTTAACATGGTCATGTAGCGGTATCGTAATTCACTATGTGTATGATGTATGGTGCGTGCCCCCTTTAAGGGAAGGGGGCGTGAGACCCACCTGTGGGGTGCGACGCATGACTTAAGGAACGCACCTCTGGCTGTGCGGGGTTCTGTGTTTGGGGAAATAAATCCTTCTCATTGTATTTTCACCAGCAATAAAGTCTACGTCTTCATTTCATTACGATCTCCTACATTGGTGACCCTGACAGTTTCCTAACCCTTCCTGGATATAAATATATGGAAATGCTTTCCTCAGATGTTTAACACTAATGCCACTGTGGAAACCAACACTACTGCTTTCCCCATGTTGGTAAATGTTGGTTTCTGGGTACAATATTCTTGAGCCCAGTGAATTATTTGTGCATTCAGAGGACCATTTGCCATGTCAAGAGGTAGCTCAAGGGCTGATTATGGTTCTATGTCGACGCAAAGCAAGGACCACGCAGACGGTTCGATGCAGGACCGAAAGGACCGATCACGCTTCTGCGTCAACTTGATGCAAGGTCACAATCTTTGGGAGGCGTATGTCAGGCCTTTGCGGTGGACGCAAGGAGGGTCCGCAAGGAAGTAACGGGTCCGTAAACCCTCTTGCGTTGCGTTGACGTGGAACCATAATCTCCCTTTTAGACTGGAGGACGTGGAGCTCAAAACACCAAGATTTAATGTTCATAAGCACCGTCAGAAACCAGATGTTGATCATAGATTTATTTGTCATTCATGTATTCATGTGCTATAATAATTCAGGTCATTAGGTCAAGGTACTATGCTGAAGTAATCCAGATCATCATCAAGGTGCAGATGTTTGATCTGAGAGGTGTTGATTGTGGACGCTTCAGTTTGGTATGTTGGATGACGGAATAACAGCAAAGCACTGAGCACTGGCTGGGAACCCGAAGCGATCCGAGATTGTTCCAGAAGAACATCCTCGCCGTACGTTCTGCAGATAAAGGCCCAAACCCCTGGACACGCTGACGTCAAGAGCTCATTGTTAGCAACCCTTCCCAACGCGTTTCCCAGATGCACAAGGTCTTCTCTGCAGGACCTTTCGTGGCCCTAGTCGATCATGTCCGTGAGCCCTTCCTTTTATTGGACTCAGGAGCTGAGGAACAGAACGTGTGTTCCAGCTTCCACACCGGAGAGCAGACATCACCTGCAGAGATGTTCTACATGAGGGTTGTCGGGCTGAGCAGAGCCACCGCTGGTGCCTCTTAGTCAGTCGTCATCACCGAGGTAAGATTGACTGCGAACAACAAGACAGCGCGCTGTGTGTGCGTGCAGCAGAAACGCACTCCGCTCATCGCCTCAAAGCCCCGTTCTGTGGAGGAAATAAAGAACCTTTTATTGCTTCCATGTCTTTCTCTTTTTTTTGAGTCTGTTCAAAAGGAAGAAAAAAAACTTTCGGGGGTGAAAGATGGAGACTAATCCAATACTAATGCAAGCTGGCTGTCCAGCCACACATGGTTGTTATTGATGAAGCTAAAATAATACAAGATAAGATATTGGCCTGCCCTTATCGTGCAGTCACCCGCAAACACTTCACCCCGGCTCCAAATGATATAAATAGAGAGAGAGAGGGAGAGAGAGAGAGAGAGAGAGAGAGAGAGAGAGAGAGAGAGAGAGAGAGAGAGAGAGAGAGAGAGAGAGAGAGAGAGAGAGAGAGAGAGAAAGAGCGAGAGAGAGAGTGATGAATAGAGACAGATAAAGACAAAGAGGGAAAGGGAGGGAGACAGAGAGAGGGAGGGCGAGAAAGAAAGAGAGAGAGAGGTATGGAGAGAGAGGGAGAGAGAGGGAGAGAGATAGAGCGGGAGAGAGGGAGAAAGAGGGAGAGAGATGGAGGAAGAGGGAGAGAGAGAAGGGGAGGCATAGAGAGATAGTTAGTGAGAGAGTGGGAGAGAGAGAGACAGAGAGAGGCAGTGAGAGACGGAGGGCGAGAGAAAGAGAGAGAGGGTGAGAAAGAGAAAGAGAGAGAGCTAATGGTTCCTGTGCCACACAGGAGGCTGCCCTGATGTGGTATTTCCCTGTGTTCTTTACTTGTGTTGTACCCGGACGTGCAGCTGTTGATAAGGCTGAGGCGTGGGCAGCAGGAGAGGAGACACCGGAGAGCCGGGCTGGTGGTCAGGAGGTCAACACACGGAAAACGCTGAGCTTCAACACTGGGCTGGGGGAGGAGTTGCTGGAGGAGGTGATGGCTTAGGAGGAGGTGATGGTGGAGGAGGAGGAGGTGGAGGTGGTGGAGGAGTAGATGTCTTTGGAGGAGGTGATGGTGGTGGAGGAGGAGGAGGAGGAGATGGTGGTGGTGGTGGTGGAGGAGGAGGAGGAGGTGGTGGTGGTGGTGGTGGAGGAGGAGATGATGGTTGAGATGGGGGAGGACGTAAAGGTGGAGGAGGTGGAATAAGAGGAGGAGAAGAAAAATAACATTAGGTGGAGGAACGGCGGATGATGGGGAGGAGGTGTTGATGGTGGAGGAGGAGGAAGTGGAAAGGAGATGGTGGGGAAGGAGGAGAAGGAACAGGAGGTGGATGAGGGATGAGAAGGAGGAAGGGCAGGAGGAAGAAGGGGATGAGAAAGAAGGGGAGGAGGAAGAAAGGGAGGAGGAAGGTTGAAGAGGAGGAGGAGGAGGTGGCGTGTAGGAGGAGAAGGAGGAACAGGAGGAGGAAGGTGGAAGAGGAGGAGGAGGAGGAGGTGGCGTGTAGGAGGAGAAGGAGGAACAGGAGGAGGAAGGTGGAAGAGGAGGAGGAGGAGGAGGTGGCGTGTAGGAGGAGAAGGAGGAACAGGAGGAGGAAGGTGGAAGAGGAGGAGGAGGAGGAGGTGGCGTGTAGGAGGAGAAGGAGGAACAGGAGGAGGAAGGTGGAAGAGGAGGAGGTGTTGGTGGAAGAGGAAAAGGAATATGTGTAGGAGGAAGGTAGAGGAGGAGAAGGTGGAGGGAAAGTGGAAGAGAAGATGGAGGAGAAAAAAGTGGATAAGGGATAAAGGAGGAGGAGGAGGTAAAAGGTGAAGGAAGAGGAGCAGGAGGAAGGTTGAAGAGGAAGAAGTGGAGGGAAGGTGGAAGAGAAGGTGGGGGGAGGTGGAGGAGGTGAAGGAAGAGGAAGGGTAAAGGAGGAGGAGAAGGTGGAAGAGGAAGGATGAGGAGGAGGCGGAAGGGTTTGGGCTGAATTAAGCTCCAAGGCACATAAATAGAGTGTGCCTGTGTGTGTGTGTGTGTGTGTGTGTGTGTGTGTGTGTGTGTGTGTGTGTGTGTGTGTGTGTGTGTGTGTGTGTGTGTGTGTGTGTGTCTGTGTGTGTGTGTGTGTGCGTGTGTGTGTGTGTGTGTGCGGGTTCCTGTATGTGTGTGTGTGTGTATGTGTGCGGGTACCTTTATGTGTATGTGTTTGTGTTTCTGTGTGTGTGTGTGTGTGTGTGTGTGTGTGTGTGTGTGTGTGTGTGTGTGTGTGTGTGTGTGTGTGTGTGTGTGTGTGTGTGCGTGTGTGTGTGTGTGTGTCTGTGTGTGTATGTGTGTGTATGGTATGTTTGTGACATTGTGTGTGTGTGCCTGATTGTGTATGTATGTGTGTGTGTGCGAGAGTGAGTGAGTATGTGTGTGTGTGTGTGTGTGTGAGTGAGTGAGTGTGTGTGTGTGACGGTGCATCCGTGTATATGACTCAGTGTGTGTGTGTGACGTGTATCCGTGCGGATGAGTGAGTGTGTCTGTTTGACGTGAATGCGTGTGTATGAGTGTGAGTGTGTGTGTGTGTGACTCTGGTGATCATCCGGGAGATAGTCTCTGCTGCATCGCTACGCTGGGGGGGCTAGCGGAACACCATGGCGTGTTGGGCACCTGGCATGGGGCGCGGTGAGTCAGCAGGGGTTGTGGGTGCGTGTCTCTCCCTGTCACTCTGCTGAAGTTGTGTTAACCTTTGGAACAAAGGGCCGTGACGTGGGAGCGCCCTTCTGCTAATCCGCCAGGAGAGCTATTTGAATGTTGAGTGGGTCTCCGTCACCGCGGTGGGTAAACGGGTGTCAGGCGGGAGTGCTGGGAAACTATCCTCCAGTTACACCGGGAATCGCCAACAGGTCGACGGTCAATCCTGTGATTGGCAGACACTTGTCTTCCTCTACTGAAACACTTCCGTCAGGTACTGTCACTAAGGATTATGCTCTCTACATAATATTTGTAATGTGGAAAGATTTGACTTTACTGACTACAGTATACTGAGATATGTTGCTTGCCCTGGCAGAGAGGACCTGTGTGTGTAAGTGAAGAGGTGAGTATGAAGAGGAACATTTTGTTCATCTGTTGCAGTGTGATGTTCTATATTGTGACAGGAGGGGCCTTCCCTGGCCCTATCTCACGCTTCCAGTGCTCCGTATCCGGGTTAGTAATCACAGGGCTCGCAGGCGATGTTCAAACACTCAGGTCAGGAGGCGAAGTGCTGACCTCTGAGGTCATCTCAAAACCTGCTCACATCTAAGCAGATCAAGATGTGGCTGATTTGCATTTGAAATCCTGTGTTTCATTTCAATGTCTTTATTATCATTACATATCTTTTGCATGCACCACAATACTATGAGGAAGGAGATATGAACATATATTTAGTTTAGAAGGTCAGTTGCTGCCTATAGCTTTGCATGGCTTGGAGCCATTGATTAATTCGTCGTAATCATTAATTAATTCTTGATCATTTTAAAACAAACACTGATCATTGCGTTGATGGTTTGTTGTGACTAAGTATAAAACATTATACAGCATGCAAATGGGTTCATGTGATTCATTCATTCCCAATGGAAGCTGAGCCACAAAACAGATAATTGCATGCACCCAATATAAACAACACAGAAAAGAAATCACAACAAGCTTTGGAATTCATCACCAGTGTGACGGAATCCAAAGTGTCCGCCAGCCTATCTTCATGAGTTGCCTGACTCCTACCGGGGAGCTCCACCAAAACTGAGCAGAACCCTTTATTTTAGGACACTTCTTGACAACAGTGCACATACTTCTCAGCACAGCTTTATGTAAGCATTTGATTCAGCATGGATCGAAGGGATCGATGGGAGCATTAACCAGGCGTCATGAGAGACGATTGGCGTACATTATTTATTGTGACGATCTGGTCACACGATAGGTGAGCAGGAGAGCGGGAACAGGATCAGGGGTCAGACCCAACGCAGACGAGGACAACAAAAAGCATGTTGAGAAAACTCTAAATAACAGTGCCAAGAACAGACACAGAAAATACTTAAGTTCTGAAAACTAGGATAAAATCCGGAGTCGAGGCATGTGGACAGGAAAGACCACTTGGCCGGGGACCGGCGGCTTGAGATCCGGCTGATGGTCCTGGGGGGAAGGGTCAGCGTGGCCCACATGTCAGGTTTACATGGGGGCTAGCTTGCTGGGGGGTAGCATGCTGGGGGGCTTTTATGCTTGAGGCTAGTATGTGATGTTGCAGGCAGGGAAGCAGATTGAGTTTCAGGGGTGTTCAGGAAGTCCTTAGTCCACTTGGGTAACACGTTCCTCAGCCCCGGCTTAGTGGACACTCCCGTGTGGTCCATTCTCAGAGCTGCCTCTTTGTACTCATGACAAAGATTCCACTCCCAACCACTGATGATTCATAGGTGAGTAAAGGTTAAGTTCTACAATTCATCTCTTTCAATCCGTCCGCTGACTCCATGGTTGCGGGTCATTGATGCTGATGATGCAGAAGAGGTGCATCATGAGGAAGAGCAGCGGAGATCCGACCCGAGCACAGAGGAGAACTCAAAATCACAGTTACAAGAACTGGCAGAGATAATAATGACATTTGAAAACCGGGCTAACCAATGCATCGAAAACAATAAGGAACCGACAGGGGAACAAAGAAACTGAACTGGTATGTGTGGGGAGAGATGGATGGGGGGATGAGGTGAAGTTGGGAAGGCAAGCCTACCTCCCTTTGGATTGGCCATGGCTGAAGCCAACCATGGGGGAGACGCAGAGGTCATTGGCAGTGCACTGGGGAGGGATTTGGACATGTCCTTAAGGATGCAGGACACCTAAGGATATTTCCATAATTAAGAAATCAGAAGATATGGCCTCAGCATCAGTATTACTGGCTACGGTAGCACTGCAAATGCTCACTAACACAACAGCTCTAATTGGGGAGAAGAAGGGAGCTTTAGATATGTATAAGAGCTTTCTTTACACAAATAACTTTTAAATTAACAATTTATAATTTGTTATATTATTTTTAGGATGCATGACAAATACAAATGGGACTCAAGTATGTCAGGTCAAAGTCATAGCGTTGTTTGGCCAAAAATAAAGTCATTCATATTTAATGGGACAACAGATAAGGTCCGTTTGAAGCTTTAGAATTAGCTTTAGAAATAGCTAGGTAAGGGTAATGAAGAGCCCAGCTTATCTGGGCTGCTTGAATGTGAGGGAGTCCTACTGCCATGCGCACTAGAACGGGGATTAACACCTGTGAGGGCCGTTAGGATACAGGAGGGCAGCAGAGGTTGCGATGAACAGTGAACCACTTCCCCTGCCAATCGTGTAAACACCCCATTTGCACCCATCTTATAAACATAATTTTTCATCATATAAAATGAGCAAAATTGACAACAGCCGCCAATAAAATCTCCAAACCAAGCAGTGTATTTTCTATGATTGAGCGGCCTTTCTACAGATCCTGGCTGTGTTCAGGTGTTATTCACACTCCAAGTTGCTCCTGCCGGTCTGATAAAAGGTCCTGTTTGAAGACTTTAATAATAATGTAATTTCAAGATGATAGGCTTGGTAATGTTGTGGGGAACAGCACAGTCCCTGTGTGAGCAGACAGCAGCCTCTGTGTGTACAGCAGACCAGAGCACATCCAGACAGGTTGGGAGATCAAACGAGTACATTCTGTAACCCAGGGAACATCTCAGACAAGACGGTTTTGTTTAACCGAAACCAAAAGAATGTTTGATATCTTCCCCCGTGTACTTTTGTGTTTTGTAATTCGTATGACATCACTGTCAATACAATGGATTCACTTTGAATGCCCTGACGTCAGAGCACTGGGCTGGGAAGGGTGTGTGTGTGTGTGTGTGAGTGTGTGTGTGTGTGTGTGTGTGTGTGTGTGTGTGTGTGTGTGTGTGTGTGTCATGTTCGACTTGGGGCCAAGGGCCGTCGTTCATGCGGAGCTGGTGAGAATCCACGCACAAGCGGGGCTGTGCTGGCCCAGCCCCGGCTACACAATGAGCACATCCTTAGAGATAGTCTGTGTTTACCCACAGGTTGTCAGGGAGTCCTCCACATTCAGGCGCTAAGGAAAGGGATTGTTTGCCTTGGCTGTGGAGCAGAGCTCCGATCAGACATGTGAGCCCACAGAGGTGGAGGAGAGTCCCGATCAGACATGGGAGCCCGCGGAGGTGGAGCAGAGCTCCGATCAGACATGTGAGTCCACAGAGGTGGAGCAAAGCTCTGATCAGAGATGTGGAGCAAAGCTCTGATCAGAGATGTGGAGCAAAGCTCTGATCAGAGATGTGGAGCAAAGCTCTGATCAGTGATGTGGAGCCAACCTCTGATCAGAGATGTGGAGCAAGGCTCGGATCAGACATGGGAGCCCGCTGAGGTGGAGTAGTACTCCGATCAGACATGGTAGCCCACAGAGGTGGAGCAGAGCTCTGATCAGACATGTTAGAGCACAGCACCCTCCTCTTCTTCACCCCCCTCTATCAGCCCCTATCTTTGTGTGTGTGCATGTGTGTTTGTGTGTGTGTGTCTGTGATTGCATGTGTGTGCGTGTCTGTATGTGTGCATTTATTAGCACAGGCACTAATATTCAAACCCATCACAGTGTCTGATATTGTTCCCTCGATGCGTTGATGAGCAGCTCCTGGGTTAATCCCTGGAGACACAGCGCCCTGGAGCGAGAAGGGAAAGGCCAACGCAGGGCCAACGCAGGGCCAACGGGGGGCCAACGGGGGGCCAACGTGGGGCCAATGTGGGGCCAACGGGGGGCCAACGTGGGGCCAATGTGGGGCGGACACGGGGCCAACGAGGGCCGTGTCTATGGGGGAGGACAGCACTGCAGGGTGGAGCTCCAGGTCTTATCTGATGTGAGGGACTGTTATTGTAATGAAACCAGCGGGGAGGTGCCAGGAAAGTCGGAGATGAGACAAACGTGAGCCACCGTGGCACAATCAGGCCTTTATATTTCTACCGGCCTCCCCAGGAGATCTGTCCCTACAGGAAGTGTGTGAGTGTGTGTTTGTGTGTGCCTTTATGCTTGCGTACGTGTGTGAATGTGTGTGTGTGTGCGTGATGCAATGGGTGTGCATGCATGTGTATGCATGTGTGCTTATTTGCATGTGTGTGTTCATGTGTGCATGTGTATGTTTGTGCGCCTGCGTGCGTGTGGTTGTTTGTGTGTGTGTGTTTGTGAACGTGCATGTGCATGTTTTTGGTTGTGTGGGTGTGAGAGCGTGTTTTTTTGTGTGTAAGCGTGTATGTTTGTGAGAGAGTGTGTGTGTGTGTGTGTGTATGCGTGCATTTGTTTGTGTTTGAGTGTGAGTGTGTGTGTGTGTGTGTGTGTGTGTGTGTGTGTGTGTGTGTGTGTGTGTGTGTGTGTGTGTGTGTGTGTGCGTGTGCGTGCGTGTTCTTATCTGTGTGTGTGTGTAAGTATTTATGTGTGTGAGAGAGTGTGTGTGTGTGGGTTTGCATGAGTGTCTGTGACAGAGTGTGTGTGTGTGTGTATGTGTGCGTGTGTGTGTCTGTGTCGGAGTGAGTGTGTGTTTGTGTGTGTGTCTGTGAGTGTGTTTATGTGTGTGTATGTATGTGTTTGTGCAGGTTTGTGTGAGAGCGTGTGTGTGTATATGTGTGTGTGTGTGTGTGTGTATTTGTGTGTGTGTACCTGTGTACGTGTGCATGTGTGACAATATGTGTGTGGGTGTGTGTGCGTGTGACTATGTGTGGGTTTGTGTGTGACTATGTGTGTGTGTTTGTGTGTGACTTCAGTATGTGCGTGACGATGTTTGTGTGACTGTGTGAATGTGTATGACTGTGTGTGCGTGTGTGCGTGACTGTATGTGTGTGTGTGTTTGTGTGTGTCTATGTTTGCTTATGTTTGTGCTTATGTGTGTGTGCCTGTGTGTGTGTGTGTGTGTGTGTGTGTGTGTGTGTGTGTGTGTGTGTGTGTGTGTGTGTGTGTGTGTGTGTGTGTGTGTGCGTGTGTGTGTGTGCGTGTGTGTGGTGGTAGAGGTGCTTTACAACCTCAGTAAGTAGCGCTCTCTTCATTGTGCATTGTGCTCTGAGTTGACTGCTCCGACGCCAGCAGCCCGGTCCTACCGCGATGTGACAAAGGCTTATTATTATAGACTTTTTTTCTCGGTGCAGAAAGGTCAGGTACAAGTCAGATAACATATTGTTTTTTATTAAAATCTTTCTTTAAATTTACTGTGAGAGCTGGACGAATGTTTTGGTGAATTGAATGTTAAACGGTTTAGATGATCCTTGTTTTTGGAGATAATCAGCTGTATGATTTCGTCAATAGTGACATGTTTTG
>NC_079417.1:17932010-18064510 GCF_026213295.1 Gadus chalcogrammus
AGCTTGGAGGGGCTGAAGGAGGGAGGGGTTTGGCTCCTATAATATTACAACGAGCCGATGTCGGCCAATCAACATTAAAAAATTGTCCTCTTAAAGATGATCTGCAGCATATTCTGGATGGATTTTGCCAAAGAAAATCGTTGCAATGTGTGTTGCAAATGTATGGGAGTATATTTTATGAGTTTGTAAATGATATCCAAAGAACCTGTCCAATAAACGTTGACACATCACACCCAGGCACACACACACACACACACACACACACACACACACACACACACACACACACACACACACACACACACACACACACACACACACACACACACACACACACACACACACACACACACACACACACACACACACACAAAATCAGGAACACAAACATTTGAATTATTGTAGTAATGTCCACATAAATACAAGCGATTGTTAAGGACGTAAATATCAAAAGATGCAAACAAATTAAATACTCATCATAAGTAATGCAATACAAAATGGAAAAAGAAACACATGCACACACACACACACACACACACACACACACACACACACACACACACACACACACACACACACACACACACACACACACACACACACACACACACACACACACACACACACACACACACACACACACACATCATCATCATCATCATCATCATCATCATCATCATCATCATCACTTTTTCCCTCTTGGTACACTAGTGGCCTTTGGGTGCTCGTGTGACCATATGGTCCAGCATTGCATTAGTTAATTCCTCTTCATTAAAGTTCTTATTTTTTGCAATATGTCCATACAAAATATCCTTTCTAGTTTGTTCCAGATAGTTTTGGGTATTATGCGATCGAATATAATCTGATTTTGTAACTCTGAGTTACCTAGATGACAGATGTGTCCCATGTATTTGAGTTGTTGTATGTAAAAAAAAGTCACGTATTGGACGGCTCTTAGTGATGTTACATAGTCTCTCGTTTGACAGCTTTAACTCCAGGCCAGGGTCGTTTCCTCGGGACTATGGGTACTTGTATTTGATGATGACATTCTGTTAGGTGCATTCTTTCTTTCAAATCCCCCTCGCACCATCTTCCTGAGAAAACCATGCCAGATTACTTCAACTTTTTTCTGTTCACCCTCGGATAGACTCCAAGCTTGTACGCTGTATAAGAGGCTTGATCTTACACATGCTGTTAGAAATTTTACCTGAGTGTCTAGTGGTCATTTTTGGAAAGCAGAGCTAATTCTTTCCTGACATTCTTGATCTTCTCTTTACCGAGGGAAACTATGCTTTCCTGCACCATCAATGCTGTGTCAGTATTGAACACCATTGTCTCCGTCTTGTCATAGGACATAAGTATCCCAAATCACTTGAGTGTTTTATCCTAGATGTTGAGTATCTGCTGCAGCTCGTCAGACGATTTGGCAAATACAACCTGGTCATCGGCATAGAGTAACTCTGTGATGTTATCACTACCATGGGCTGGTGTTTTTTGGCGTAGCTCTCTCGGTGAGACCTCGTTAGGGATGTTATACTCTATTCGAAAGCCGGCTTCCGGGATTGTTGTTTGTATTTAATTTCATGCCACTCTAACCACAAAGTCCATGTAGATGTTAAATAGTGGTGGCGATTCAAGGGCCTCTTGACCACATTCAACCAATGTCTCAAAGAAGTCTGTCGTACCTTTGATACAGGCCTTGGTGCCTGTGTAGAGGGCTCGGAGTATGGCTATAGTTTAGGACACTTTAGGCGGATTTCAAGACAGCGGAATAAGGCATCCCTTGGGATCAAGTCGAATGCAGCCTTGAGGTCAATGAACGCTACAAAGACTGGTGTATTTGATTTCTTTGAGGGTTCAAGGACATGACATAGGATAAATATGGCACCAGAGGTTGACTTGTTTGACCGAAATCCAAATTGCGTTGATAACAGGATTTTTTCATACGTCTCCTAAGCCTATTGATCACGATACCAGGCATCACTTTAAACACAGTTGCACTTATGCTTAGTCCTCTGTAGTTCTCAGATAATGACCGTAGACCTCTCTTATGTAAACAAGTAATGGATGCTGTCAGACTGTTTGCTGGCACCACCAGGCATGACCATATCATTTGCATTAGAAGTATTTTGTATTTCAGCAGGATTTCTGATGTTGAATATTTCAATTGTTCAGAGTGTATATTGTCAGTCCCTTGGCACCTGCCATTCTTTAAACTTGCTATATTAGCCTTTTCTCTGCACGTTCTGTTGGGTTGGTGTCAATGACTGGTCGGTCAACAGGGGGTAACAGATGAGGGTAGTTTTCAGGATGTTCTGGTTCTGGCTGTGGGTAATAGGGCTGAGCTCCAGAATGCTCAGAAAAGTGTTCTTTCAGCTTTTTTGTCTGTTGCATTGGCCTTTGCACTCATGATAATGATGTATATCTTTTGCATCAATCTGAACTCCTCCTCAGTGTCGCGCTGTTCACTGGCATAATTTAGGTGATTTGCCTTAGATGTAAAATAGGTTGTTTTTTTTACTTTGAGCGAGCTTTCCTAACATCGTAGGATAGTGCTTTCTTCTTAACTGGATTGTTCTCTTTGTGGTATTGATTTAACAGATACTGATATCCCTCATCAGACCATGGCTTTTTCAATTAATTTCTTGTTCTCGGTGGAATGGTCCCTGTGGATGCCTGATGTATAACATTCGTTAGCAGTTCTTCCGCTTCGTCAGACATCTGTAGTTCTTGCATAGGCAGCCACAGGGAGTCAAGTGTGCCACTGTATGAGCCTTGTATGGATTGGTCATCTCTCAAACGACGAAGATCAGGGTGTTTTTTATCCCGCCGTGTTTTATGGAAGGTCTTCTTTATTGTTTTTCTTGTAGGGAACAGAGTATCCATCACTACGATGCGGTGGTCTGACTCAAATGGATGGCTTTGCATGGGGTATGATCTGCAGTTTGTATTTGCGTGTTTGACAAACCATTCAGCCATTATATAATCCAGTCTTCGTTTATAGCCAAGATTTGAATGAAAGGACCATCTGTGCTCATCTGATCCTGTTACGAACATTGTGTTTAGGATAAAGAGGGAGTTCTCTTCTCCCATTTCCATAAGTTTGGATCCGTTGAAGCTTGTTAGGTTGTCATGTTGAGAGCCAATAACAACAATAACAAAAACAAACCGCAAAGTACAACTTTTCAACCGCTACATTACAGACTGCCACAGGCACACACACATACACACACACACACACACACACACACACACACACACACACACACACACACACACACACACACACACACACACACACACACACACACACACACGCACACACACATGCACACACACACGCACACACACACACACACACACACACACACACACACACACACACACACACACACACACACACACACACACACACACACACACACACACACACACACGCACACGTACATCAACAGAAAGTAATCACCCGTTCAAAAAGACACACACAGTTACCTGAATGGTGCCCTCCTCCCCCTCCTGCCACACGTAGCCCATGGTCATAGCACTGAGCGCTAGGTGAGCCAGGCGCAGCTCCCGGTGGCTCTGCAGGTACTCAGTGCTGAGCAGGGGCATCTGGGGGTACAGTTCATCACTACAGATACAGTTTAATACGAAAGATACAGTTTAATACTATAGATACAGTGTAACGCTACAGATACAGTTAAACACTACAGATAAAGAATACTACAGATACAGTTTAACACAACAGTTACAGTTTATTACTACAGATACTGTTTAACAATATAGATGCTGTTAAATGCTAGAGATACAGTTTATCACAACAGATATAATTTAATAAGACAGATACCGTTGAATACTATAGATACTGTTTAATAAGACAGATACTGTTTAACACTGCAAATACAGTTTCATACTACAGATACAGTTTAATACTATAGATGCAGTTTGTTATGACTGACCTTGTCAATGCGTGAACGCAGCGTGTGGGACTGTACCAGATCTGAGACTTGGAAGGCGATTTCCATCCATGGTCGGTAATACCCTGGCAGCTCTTGCTTTTAGATGTGAATATGCAATATGTATGCAAAAGTAAACGATGTAAATAGCATTCATAGCTTAGCATATGCACATATTCAACTTACGAGTATGTATATAGATCTATCTATGTATGCAGACTTATGTAAATCTAACTGTTTTTGCGAAATATTATATATTTAATAAGGACAGTTCCTCTCTGGTCTGGATGTGTTGATGGAGAGTTTGTTTGGACTTTAATTCAAGAGAAGTTTCGTCATTACTCGTTCACTTTAACAGAGAGATAATACACAGCTCATGAGTCAAACAGAAAAACAAACCCTAGGTCTGAGGACGTCTACCTACCAGTGGTGCTGGGAGGACAAAGCCCAGCTCGGTGGAGACGTGGTAGGGCTCCAGGGAGAAGGGCACTTTGGGTTCTGTGGAACACGACGCCATGACGCCTTTCCAGCTCACAGTGTTACCACCACATTGTGAAAGTCCTCAGTCTCGGAGCTCAGAGCACATCTGACTGGACCCTGGACGGAGGTCCTAACTCAACACACAAGTTATCAGATTTAGGATACTTGTGTCAATAATCAACCTTTGGAGTTGAAATTACTACAACAGTTGCTTCCCTGGTAGGACTATCCCTGGTGCTCTTCTTCTAAATAGTTTCTACTCTTGTGACAAAGAAATTTGAATCCACCTGACCAAGCGTTAAAGGTAAACCACAAGACAATGTTATCTTTCTCAAATAATAGAATCAATGAAGGTAATGGATTTTTGTTTTTTGGAGAAACCCTGAACTATTTGATAGGCGTGGATTGATGGCCATTTTCTTAACTTAAATTCAGATAAGACAAAAGATCTGGTCATGCCCCCCACAATGCGAGAATAAACTAGGATTACCCAGTGTATTGATTCCAATTATTTTCCTCCTGCTCAAACAAACCTGAGTTACTTTACTTATATTACTACATCTCATTTTGATGTGTGTGTTTGACCATCATGTCCGGTTGTTGAGCTGCTCCTGTTATTTACATCTTAGAACAACTTCAGGCTCAGGTCTATTGAGACAAAAACTAAATTGAAATGCTTACTCACGCTTTTTTTTCATAGCGTTTCAATTACTGTGATGCCCTTTTTTCCACGCCTCAAAATCGCTGGGCCTTTTACAAACAATTCAAAATGCTGCCTCAAAACTTCTGTCATGGACTTGCAGAAGAGCACATATTTCCCCTTGCCAATGCATTCTGGAGTTGAGTTTAAAATCTTGGTCCTCACTCACTCCTGCAAAGTCAAGCCCCCTTTTACATTTTGTGCATCCATATACCCATACAAAAATACATCCATACACCCATAACCCCATACAACAATACACCTCAGAGACCCATTGGTCTCTGAGGACCATTCAACACCTAATAACAGAACCCCACTTCCCCCCCCCCCCCCACACACACACACACCCACACCCACACACACTAGTGGTTATCTTGCTTGTGGAGCAGTGGCTCCCACTCTGTGAACCCTCTCCCCCTCCGTCTCCCTCTCTCTCTCCCTCTCTCCCTCTCTCCCTCTTGCCCTCTACTGTCAACACACTCCCTCTCCCCCTACCTCTCCCTCTCTCCCTCTCCCTTTCCTCTCCCTCACTCCCTCTTCCTCTCCCTCTACTGTGAACACACTCCCTCTTTCCCTCTCCCTTTCTCTCTCGCACTCCCTCTTCCTCTCCCTCTACTGTGAACACACTCCCTCTTTCCCTCTCCCTTTCTCTCCCTCACTCCCTCTCCCCCCCCCCTACTGTCAACACACTCTTATAAGTAATGTGAACTCGTGCACACTTTTAAAATAACCGCCTGAATCATCATTCCAGGCAGGCTTTCTGCCTGCACTGTGCTGGTTGTACTGTACTATGTCTCATTGCCCTGTTTGTGAAGAGAATATTTCTGTATTTTATTGGATTTCTTCTGTGCTTGTGAAGCCCTGTAGTGACCCTTGTCCGAGTCGTACTATGTAAATATATTTAAATAATTTACTTAACTTTGTGTGTTGAAAGAACAACGATCAAATAAGCAAATTGAATAAGAAATGTACCAATGGGGGCACTCTATCTGAGCAGCTGAAGGTTAAAGCAATACTTCCTGTTTATGCTGCTCCCTCAGTATTTATGGGATTAAGTTACCATACACTGTTTGTTTAAGGCTAAACAATTAGCTATTTAACTGGGTGTTTATTCTTTCTGATCACCACTGACCCCGGTGGTAACATATTTTAAAGACAGACAAACACACACACTGATGCTATATATATTATAGACCATATACTACTACTATTGCAGATGTTTTATTAAATTATTCTGACGAGGGTGCTTTGATGGATAAAATAATGCGATCATGTTGAGATACTAGAATTGAATCTGCACTACATGAAAGGGACTAAGAGGAATGGATGGAGACTGACAAGAGGGAATTATTACCATATTATGGAAAGGTGAGCTTTGTTCTTAACAACTCTAATGATGACAGTAGTCTGCCGTTCTCTGTACATTGTATCATACGGCCTATGGTCACATTAATACACCTATAATAATAATGAAAGTGTTATTATAAAAACAAAAGCGGCACATAATGAATTGTATCATTTAATAGCGCAAAGATAACCATGTTTGAGTTCGCCTTGTTTTGGCTGGCACATTATATGGTCATTAAGCTGTGTAATAGGGTCATGGGATGTGAACAGTGGGGTTCTTTTGGCGCGCGTGCCCGCTTTGAGCCACGTGGGCCAGGTGACCGGAGGAGGTCCGCGGGGCCGCGCGCCGCGCTCACAGCTGCAGCTCTGCAGCTCTGAGGATAGAGAGGCCTCTGCTCGCCTCCGTTGCTTTTTCTGGTAGGTCTTCGTATTTCTGCCGACTGGAAACATTGCGGTGGTTCGCCGGTTCCAGCGCCTCCTGACAGTCGTCGAAGATGAAGTTCAGCCGGAGCAGCCGCCAGGTGCCTGCCGCCCCTCGTGGAGCCCCTCTCCTCCCGTCCAGCCTCCAGTCCGTCCTCTCGTCCGCTGCACCACTTCCTCATGCTGCGGTAAGAGCGTCTCCTTCCCTCACAACCAGTGGATTCCTGGGAACCTGAACTCGTCTGAGAGGAGTAAGGAAATCTCCGTGAAGATTGAGACCCATTGGGCAGCCCCTGGCTGAACGTTACATAACGTGTAGTCGTGAACAGTCGATTTCTTCTTATTCATCATTCTGTGTTCGTTTTGTAGGCCAGTTAACTCTGCAGCTGTGCAGACGGGTTCATGTGTTCAGCGGTAGTGAAGGGGTCTCGAACATATGGCAGCGCCTTAAACCAAACCTCAGCTCGGTTCGGCCAAACGGTTCAGGAGATGCATGCACTGTTGCCGTGAATCTGAGATCCAGCCGGTCTGTAAACTGCACTTTATGAATTGCTGCTGAAAGCTGTCGGGCACATTTTGTGAATGGCTTTCCGAATAAGGGTTAACACAACTGTGTGTCTATCACCAACATGAAAGACCCACTTTAGTTTATTTGATTGTGCATTTTCATCTTTCTCATATTGAACTATTAAATAGACTTATTACATCGATTCACTGATTGAGTGAATTGCTGATAGTGCCGTGAGAAGCAGTGTTGTTGCGTGAACACGTACCTTTACGACTTAACTCTCTGCAATAGTCAGAAAGATGGATCAGGTAATATGCATCTTAAAAGCATAGCATTGGCCTTATCCATACACACAGTGTCAGCCAAAGCTGTTAACAATAAAAAAATATGTAGGATGATGCATGCGTTGTGAAGAGCGAAGAATGTCACGCAGGACTGCCTGGGATTTCATGTCACGTATAGATCGAGGCTGCAGTTCCCTTGGAAACCAGTCTGGACCAAAATAAGTACCAGACTCCATTTCCTTTGGCTTTGATGGCGCTCACAATTCCATTGCTGTATTTATTTCAGTAATTTAATGATGCTGTTAGCTAAGGCTGCCTAGATGCACAGTATATGATATTGATGACACAGTAAAGATGACCCAGATTATAAAAATGGCTGCAACGTGTACATTTTTTGAGGATAACTTTAATATTGCACACAATAGTCACATGGCTTCAAAAGGAGTTTGTTTATATTCTCAAGCCCCCGATGTTGTGCACATCATGTGTAGCCCAATAACAATAACCTAGATTACATTGAGACAGTACATTCAGTAATGTGTATCTATGTATGTGCATATTGTCCGCAATATGCACATATTTTATTCAAGCTGAATATTACCATTAAAATGAGAACATATATGCTATTTATTTTCTATTTCTTATTCTGATAAGGGGCTTGTGGACTTCTTTATTGAAGACCAGGGATTGGATCCTCTGAATGGGGCCATGGGCAGTATAGCTCCCATAACAAGCCATTAATATCTCTGCAGATGTAATGAGGAACAGGGACATGACAGCCGCCATATTGATTTTCATCCTGCTGCTCAGTTAGAAGGTGAAGCTGTGTCCTTAAAGGACCACATCATGCTGATGTAGCACCTTTTCCGGACCGTTGCTTCTCTAAACTTACATTTACATTTACATTCAGGGCGTTTAGCAGATGCTTTTATCCAAAGCGAAAGAGAAACAATATAACGCTGTCGGTAGAGTAAGGATCTTCATAGAACCAAGCGGCAACACTAACAATTTCTAGGTTAACCCTTTCCCCGTTTACAACAAAGATATCTAGGATAAGAAGCTTCACAATGCTAAGCACTATTTTTAGGTGCAAGGACTTATAACATAGAATAAGGCTAAGCAGAATCTAGGTGAGCTTTAAACATAATCTCGGGCTCTCTGTCTTCGGGACAGACCTCACCCGACCGATTCTGATATGGACTATGAGAGGCCCAACGTCGAGACCATCAAATGTGTGGTCGTCGGGGACAACGCGGTGGGGAAGACCCGTCTCATCTGCGCCCGCGCCTGCAACGCCACCCTAACACAGTACCAGCTGCTGGCCACCCACGTGCCCACGGTCTGGGCCATCGACCAGTACCGGGTGTGCCAGGAGGTGAGTAGCCTGACCCATCCCTCCATCTTCTGTCTGATATCTTTTAAGAGCTTCTGTGACATGTAGGCTACCACAGGTCTGGCAGGTCAAACCTGGGCAGCTGCGAGACCTAGTGCCTGACAGGACAGTGCGTCGGTGACCCAGCCACCTCATTTCCTCCGATTAAACATGTGACTCATTGTGTGTCATTGTAAGTCGACTTGTGAACGCATGATTCACGCCAGCCCTCTGAGGCGGTGGCCAGCTGTTGAGTTCCTCCGTGTGATCCCTGTGAGGTACTGGAGCGCTCCAGGGATGTGGTCGACGACGTCAGCGTGTCCCTTCGCCTCTGGGACACGTTTGGGGACCACCACAAGGACCGGCGCTTTGCTTACGGCAGGTCAGACACGGCTAGGGCTGGTGCCGTTCAAGCTACTATATATTCAGTTTTTCACCACACAAAATCAACTCGAACTTGAATAGGTACTCTGTAGATAGATTGAACTTGAATAGGCACTTTGTACATATATTGCACTTGAATAGGTACTCTGTACATAGATTGAACTTGAATAGGCACTTTGTACATATATTGCACTTGAATAGGTACTCTGTACATAGATTGAACTTGAATAGGTACTCTGTACATAGATTGCACTTGAATAGGTACTCTGTACATAGATTGAACTTGAATAGGTACTCTGTACATAGATTGAACTTGAATAGGTACTCTGTACATAGATTGAACTTGAATAGGTACTCAGTAGTTAGACTTAACTTGAAAAGGTGCTGTGATGCAGACGTAAGTCGATCGGTACCCTTAAAGGTACAGAGGCCCGAACCTAACCCAGGGCATCACATGGGCTGTCTGCCTCGTCGCTCATGATGGCGCTGTGCTATGATCGGGTGACTCCTTCGGTGAATGGGTGATTTTGTTATTGAATCCTTTTCCACTCTCTCTGCCTCTCCCTCTCTCCCCCCTCTCCCTCTCCTACCCCCATCAGGTCGGATGTGGTGGTGCTCTGTTTCTCCATCGCAAACCCCAACTCGCTGTACCACGTGAAGACCATGTGGTACCCTGAGATCAAGCACTTCTGCCCCCGCGCTCCGGTCATCCTGGTGGGCTGTCAGCTGGACCTGCGCTACGCTGACCTGGAGGCTGTGAACAGGGCCCGTCGGCCCCTGGCCAGGTACACAGAACTGATCCCTGAGTGGGATTCCTCTGGGAATGCGCAGTGAGGTCACCGTGCACACATCATCGGAACACATTCCGTTTGGTTTTCTCTCTTTTACAATAAAGCCGACGCTTTTACCCAAAGCAACTTAAAAAAGGGTTGCTTTGGGTAATTTACATTAAGGCCATTTAGCAGACACTTTTACCCAAAGCGACTTACATTAAAGGCACCCAGTGCAACTTTATGTAAACATTCAATGAAAAATAAACATTCAATTTCTAGTCTTTTTTACACGTAAGTTTCAATAACTCCATACCATTACATATCGACATTCAAGGAGCAAAGATGAGACGTCGTTGTGTGGTGAGAACTGATAGAAAATCGTAAACAACAACAATCGCCGGTGGGGAGAAGCCATTTTTCCATTGACTGGAAGCCTGCTTTATTTATTGTAGGTTACAAAAAATAAAGAAAATGGCGGCATTGTTGTTGTTATCGATTTTGTATCAGTTCTCACCACACAACGACGTCTCATCTTTGCTGCTTAAATGTCGGTATGTAATGGTATGGAGTTATTGAAACTTACTACGTGTAAAAAAGACTAGAAATTGAATGTTTATTTTTAAGCCTCGAAAGTTGCACTGGGTGCCTTTTAAGTAAATTTGTCAGAAGAAAGAGAATATATCGCTGTCGGTACTGTAAGGATGGTCATATAAATAAGTGCAAGCACTACTAATTGCTAGCTTAACCCACTCTTTACCAACCCAGCATGCAGTGTCAGGTTCCTCAAAAACAGAATATATTTTGTCCGTTCTCTAGACCCATTAAATCCAACGAGATCCTGGCCCCTGAGCGAGGCCGGGAGGTGGCCAAGGAGCTGGGGGTGCCGTACTACGAGACCAGCGTGGTTGCTCAGTTCGGCATCAAGGACGTCTTTGACAACGCCATCCGGGCTGCGCTGATCTCACGTCGGCACCTGCAGTTCTGGAAGTCCCACCTGAGGAACGTCCAGCGGCCCCTGCTGCAGGCGCCCTTCTTGCCGCCCAAACCGCCCCCGCCCATCATCACCGTCCCGCCTCCGCCCAGCTCCACCGAGGAGCACCCGGCCCGCCTGCTGGAAGACCCCCACTGCGCCGACGTCATCCTGGTCCTGCAGGAGCGCCAGAAGATCTTCGCGCACAAGATATACCTGGCCACGTCCTCCTCCAAGTTCTACGACCTCTTCATCATGGACGGGGCGCCTGAGGAGGCCGAGTGGCCCGGGCGGGGCCCTCTCTCCGGCCGGGAGCTGCTGATGAGGGCCGCCAGCTTTGACGTGTGCGAGAGCAGCGACACGGGCGACCGCGCCAACCTGCGGGCCTGCACCAGCGACGGCACGCTGAGGGAGTCCCAGGGGGCGCGGCAGGGCCAGCTGCTCTCCTCCTGGAGCAGGGCCTTCGTCAGCATCCAGCAGGAGCTGGTGGAGGACCCGGGCACCTACGCCCCCCGGCCCATGACGGTGGTGCACATGGACGGGTCCATGCTGCTGGGGCCCTTCCGGGCGGTGCTGCGCTACCTGTACACTGGCCAGCTGGACGAGCACGAGAAGGAGCTCATGCACATCGCGCACATCGCCGAGATGCTGGAAGTGTTCGACCTGCGCATGATGGTGGCCAACATCCTCAACAACGAGGCGTTCATGAACCAGGAGATCACCAAAGCCTTCCACGTGCGGCGCACCAACCGGGTCAAAGAGTGTTTGGCCAAGGGCACCTTCTCGGGTGAGATGTCGTCAAACTCTCTAACTCTTCTTTCAGAGCAAAAGAAACAAAACAAATATCTGGTGTTCACGTGCATTGTCTCCATGTTTCAGATGTGGTGTTCAAGCTAGATGATGGCACAATCTCAGCCCATAAGCCCTTGCTCATCTCTAGCTGTGATTGGATGGCAGCGATGTTTGGAGGGCCTTTTGTGGAGAGCTGCACTAAAGAGGTTAGTATCAGCTGTGGAGTAGTCTCGCAAAGCCAGAACAAAACTACAGCAAGTAGAATGGTCTGGAACCAGGCTATTTTGAGCCATCTATCCGGGGGGAAACTGGGCTGTTTTTATTTCTGTTTTTATGAGAGATGGCTCAATCCCAACCGCAAACGCCGCAAAAAATGATTAAAGATGTATGTCGCCTATGTGAAGATCCTTTTATAGTTAAAAAGAACAAACATCGTTTGTTTCTTTCTCACAATGATGTCAAGACACCATACACTTTGGCCCTTGAGGAGCTCACGGGACCTATAAAATATACCCTTGGACTGCAGGGTTCCCACCTGATCTTCCATAATTGCGACCAATGGGCAAACTACCAACACAATACTGTGTTTACAAGTCTCCGAGGTCGAATTGAACATTACCCCCGCTTGCTCGCTGCACACAATAGGCCACGCTTGATATATAAAACTTTTGCCATAGCCTGTGGGAAAACAGGCAAGAACATCTTTCTTCCTCAGCAAATGCTGTAAGCAAATCTTTCAAAGTTCTTTGCAATTTTCGACGGAAAGAGCCAAACATGCCAGCTTTACAGCGCCGTCAAAGTCCTCTTGAAAACTCGCCATACTGCCTAGTTTCTGAGTTTGAGGGGGAGCACAATACGGGATAACCAGCAACAGGAAGGGGAGGAGTAGCGGTGGAATCCGACGCTAGCGCTATAGACGCTGTCCATTTCCGCTCAGCCAGACAAGCTGTGGAGCAACACAAACTATAATTATTCAATGCACAGGGTTTTTAGTTTGGACTGGTTGGCATCAGGGAGGTCATTACATATAAACAAATACACAACACGCAATCTCTTGCTCTCTTTCCCCCTTCTTCTCTCTCTTGATCTTGTTCTCACCCTATCTGGCTTTCTCTCTCTTTTTAATACCTTTATTTAGCTGAATAAAATATTAAATTGTGACAGTTTCATCATTCATATTTGACAGACAGGCTCACCTTGACCGCCGTGATTCAGTTGCCTTGGAACAATCCGTGTGCCGCTGCTATTGTAACTTTTGCTGGACATCCTTTCACTGGAAGAAACCAGGAGCCTGACGCAGGTTATTTTAGTTTGCCGCCCACAGCACTTTATTTTGAACAGAGAAAGGTATGTTAGTCGACTCTAAAGAATGCTGCGGGCAGTACTCCTTGCACCGTCACCGTCGTGCTCCGGCCTCTTAGTCTCACTCCGACTCTCCGCCTCTTGAGTCCAGCTATGGCCATATCTTTAATCTTTAAGAGAAGACAGGTGATTCGTTTTGATTTGGTGCTGTGAGCTACGCTCCCTCCGGTATTTCCTTCTCGGCCAACCCTGACAGCCCTAGCCCAGCTGCCCCTCCCCAATTAGGAAGGCCGTGGCTGTGATTGGATGAGCGCAGTTGGGCCGTCGTGGCCGTTGATTAGGGCTTGTGTGTGCTGGGGGAATATGTGAGTGTGTGGAGTGTGTGCTGTGAGAATATGTGGGTGATGCTCTGCTGCAAAGCCACACACGCACACACGCCTCAACCCACGCACCCAAGCACGCACACTAGCCCGACCAGCTGACAAGGCAAGTTTGAATAAATGAGCTGCACAAATGGTTAGACACATTGCTACCCATGCTAATGACTGCGGTGGCAGAGGCCTTGTGTCCTATTCCACAAATGTTATTTGCTGCTCTTTTGACAATACACTACTTTTTTAGTAGAGACAGACGGCGGCCTGTGTTAACTACGGTATGTTGTATCACAAATAACCGTGCGCCTATCCCCTCTGTTGTCAAAGCTCCTAAAGATCTCGTTGTGTCCCCCAGGTGCTGTTCCCCAACACGACGCGCACCTGCATGCGGGCGGTGCTGGAGTACCTCTACACGGGCCGCTTCTGCTCCCGGGCGGACCTCGACGCCATGGAGCTGATCGTTCTGGCCAACCGGCTCTGCCTCCCGCACCTTGTTGCTCTAACAGGTGAGACCTGTCACACAAAGCCTGTGCGTTTTTTTATTTGGACGGTTTTATTGACCTGTGATTGCATTTGTTTTTCAGAACTGTACACGGTTACAATGTTGATGGAGACGGCCCTTATGGGCGCTGACACCGACGGGGATGTCCTGGTGTACCTGGACATGGCGCAGGTAACCGCACTCTGAACCCAGGGTTCAAAGGGCAGTGTGTAGGATTAAGTGGCCTCTAGCAGAACGGACTTGGCAGAAAGGGAACATGGTATGAGGTATGTTTTAATTTGGGTAATATCCCATGAAAATAACATCAGTCATAGTGTTCTCGTTACCTTAGAATGAGCCCTTTGTATTTACATAAGGAGAGGGGCCTCTTTCTTGGGGGGCCGCCATGTTTCTACAGTAGCCCAGAGCGGACAAACAGCTTGAGAGAGAACGTGTTTTATTCAAGCTTTAGCTTCTTGTGCTCCGAGCACCAGGAGGAGGGCAACCTGACGTCCCATTTTTTATACTTTGCAGCACCATTGTTGTGTAGTAGCGTTGTAATGAGGTGTTTTATATGAAATGCGCCACACACCGTGGCTTTATTAACTTAACCCTCTCACTCGGACACGCCATCAACATCCACGGCTGGTTAGGTGAAGTGCCACACTCCTTCACCCCACAGTGTCCACTAGTGGCCACCTGCAGCAACACACCGGACCTTCAAATGGGTGTCTGTTGGAGCTGGTGACCATACATTGCAGTATTTTCCTTGATTTTATTTTGTTTTGTAAGCAGTTTCTATAGATTTTACAGTAGGTTAGTTTTAAATTAAGTTTACAGTTTTACAGTCGATTTTACAGTTGGGTAGTACAATCCTTTATCACAGTGTCACATTTTCATTGGAGATAGTTTCCATAGGAAGCTCCACATGTTGTATAACCAAATGCTTGAACTCCCTACAGTTCCACTGTGCCCAGCAGCTCACAGGCTGGTGCCTTCACCACATCTGCACTAATTACAACAGCGTGTGCCGCAAATTCCCCCGAGACATGAAAGCCAAGTCTGCAGGTAAAGTTCAGAGAACCGCAAAGCAAATCAAATCGAACTCCGATGACTATTTGGATGCATCTGTCTGAACAGAAAAACGCTGTATGTCCCTGGCAGCTGGAATGACTAAGATTGTCTGGAAAGGAGACTTACATCCAATGACTTGGCAACATCAAACAACCAGAGAGAAACAAAACTTGACCCACTGTCTTTGTAAAATAGAAAAAAAGCAATTCCTTCATGTGTTGATGCTTCTCACTCAGTCAGAGACTCGGTGTCTCTATGAGTCCTCCACAAACCCAGCTGTTGTGCTCTCCTGCAGAGAACCAGGACTACTTTGAGAAGCAGCGCTGGCCCCCGGTGTGGTACCTGAAGGAGGACGACCACTACCAACGGGCCCGCAAGGAGCGCGACAAGGAGGACTACCTGTACCAGAGGAGGCAGTGCAAACGCAAATGGCTGTTCTGGAACCTGCCCTCCTCCCCGTCCTCACACTCTCCTCCTTCTGGGTCGTCTGCTGTCATCTGATGGGGTGAGGAACCATCCACTGGCTGCTGCGGACAGACACCCAGGCATCCCATTAAAAAAGCTCATTCTTAATGCTCCTTACAGTGGAATATGATTTGTGGGAGGAGCACTGGACAGAGCAGGGTATGGACTGAATCCAAGCCTCGTTGACAGTAAATTGAAGGCTGGTGCAATAGGCTTCTGCTCTTCGAGCGGTGAGCATTTCATTGAATGTTTGGCTAGGTAAGGTCTCAAGGAATGGACGTCTGCTGGCACAGAACTGTCATCCATTGATCGCTCATAAATTACTGATAACTGATAACCGATAACCAAGTGCTGCTTACGAGAGCTGCAACAACCAGCAATTTTACACAAAATCCCAAATCTCAGATCCCAAATTTATAAAAAACTACCAAACTCAGTCTTCGGCAGGATCCCCTCAGCAAGAAGCTCAAAGTCTCCAGTCAATACAGGCCCTCATGAATCACAGAGCACTGATTAGAGGGTTTGATTGACCGGAAGACCCTCGGAGGACAACAGTTCACACAGACCCAGAGGGAGAATACAGAGCGACGTGTGTGTGTGTGTGTGTGTGTGTGTGTGTGTGTGTGTGTGTGTGTGTGTGTGTGTGTGTGTGTGTGTGTGTGTGTGTGTGTGTGTGTGTGTGTGTGTGTGTGTGTGTGTGTGTGTTAACAGATTTGAATGTTTGTGTACAGCTTGAAGTGATTCTGGATACACTCAAGTACCCATCTCCATTATTGTGCGGCCTTGTGTGTTGCATCTTCTTACACTAAAAGGGCTTTCGTTTACATGAATGCAGGTTGTGTGTCTTCTGAAAGACGCAAGAGAATCCTGGAGAGAAATAAGTATCTTCTTGAAATTTCCAGTAAACAAACGTGGGTTATTTAAGTTTAGTGTGTTTGATTGTTCATTGCTATTGCTTCACTTTGTTGATGCTTGACAGATGTAATTATACTCTCTAGAGACTTGTCATGCTAACACACCTTACATGCCATTCATTGAGGTTCAGATTGAATGCATAACTGTGATACAAATCACACTTTATAAGAGCGTATTTGATGCTTATGATTACGCTGCGCTGTAAACCTCCAGTAACATGAGCTCCTCTTATCTTCTATCTCCGATCAGCTTTTTAGACTCTACTGGTCTACAGGAGGCCCAGCGGGAGGCTGAAGCTGCCTGTTTTACAGCATGTGTTTTTGACAGGGTACACAGATGCCTGGGTCAAGCCATCAGCCTTCTGCTAAGCTCTTGTTTGTTCTTGAAATCCTCTAAGATCCTAAAGCAACCCCTTGTAGCAGCACGTTGGTGGCCTCGATCCTGCTGCTGACAAACGCGGAGGCTTCAGAAGTTTGGTTGAGTTTGTGTTTTTGTGTATTTGTATTTTAACGCTGCTGGTCTCTTCCTGCTGTGTGTGGATTGGATTGTTTAGACTTGTTGTCAAGTATTGTTCAGATAACATGCAAGAAACTTGCATTAATGTATGTGCAGTTATGTCAATATTGTTTACTGCAGATGGTGATAGAAGGAACTACAGTATTACTTAATGGGGAAAACTTACAACGTACTAAGTTTGGTGTTGTGCTACTTGCACAATAGCTAACTGGCAGTTACATATAGTAACCAAATATTTAAAAAAGTTTAAAAATCAGACTAAGAATCGCAACTATTGTACCAAATTCTGGTGCTAGCATATTGGTCTCACTCATAGAGGATAAAAGTTTCTACAAAAAAAATTACTTGGATTACAGGCTTCTCTTTGAGCAGCCCATTGTGAAAGGCTTGCCTTAGGCATGCAAAGAAAAGGTCGGACCTTTTTAAACTGCGATTTTTAAGATCTAAATAATTACCAACATGAAAACCGCAGAACGCATGAATGAGGCTTGACAAAACAGCAACAAGAAAAATCACTGGTAATTAACACAAATGGTGGTGCTTTTGCTCTCAATCACAATATTTACCTTGTTCATAGCAGCAGTACTGCACCCTGTGTTGTTTAGGGTTTTTTAACAGGGTTACTAGAATGTGAAGTCTCCTCTGACCCTCCTGCTCACCTCTCCTACTAAGCTCCAATGATTTTTATCTCCAGTTTGAAATGCGGGATATTTCTACCACATGTATATTTTTATCAAAACGGCACGTTTTAAGTAGTGGCTTCTATTTGATAGGTTCTGCAACCATAATTAGCTGGGCAGCGTTATTTAAATTGATCACATAGATTTTAAGATTTAATTTCCTATTAATCTTTCTTCTTCTGTGAATGTTTGGTGTTTAGACACCTCATGCCTTAATGTAAAGTGTGTGTTGGATGTAAATACTGATGCTGTCTGGAGGCCTGTTCGTGTGCTAAACATGTAAGTGACACTTGTACTGGAAGTCATGGGTATTTGTAGATGTACATAATCTGAATCTGACATGGTTGTACATTTGTGAGGGGCTGTTTGTTTGAATGATCCTGTTTTTATTCTTATTATTTGAAATTCGTTCAGATATAAATGTTTAATTCTGGTTAATAACCTCAAATTTCGAAGACTTAATCAAAGCAAAAATAATACAAATAAAGTAAGTATGTTAAATAAAAGATGATTAGGAAATAATATCATTATAAATAGTTTTATTAGATTTGCAAATCGAAAATGGCGTCGAGAACAATGCTTGCTGATGCATAGTTAAAAATATATACCCACTTTATACTATGCATAGAAATAAAGTTATTTTTAGACTGATTTACACAGCATTGGAGCATTTAAAAGTCGCCATTGAATTACAAACGATTATTTGAGGAACACAGCTCATTAGCTTAGTAGAGAATATCAGGTAAAACTATTAGATCGGAATATAATAGTCCTCCATATATGTGGGTGCTAACATCAACGCTGCAGAAAAGCACAAACCAAAGGTAGCTTCGGCAGCACCAGGCTAAGATGCTGCACAATCACAACCGCATAGTTAAGAGGCCTTGTACTGAACTTCTCTTTTTACACTTGAACATCTGCTCAGTGTAGGAAGCCTGTATGACGTTTCCCGTGTCGTCAGGTTCTTTGCTCTGAAAAAGTTGTTTCGCTTATGAACTTTGCTGTACATCTGGAATTGCGTAGCATGTGTTCTTGAAAAGTATGTAAATAATATTTACTAAATAAAAAAAGTAGCAAACGTTGAAATATTTCGTCATGGTTCCTATGTCTGTGTTGATGTCTTCTTCATGCCTCCTGGGTTTGCGCTCCGTGTGGTAACGTGGGCCTGGCGACCCGTCGCTACTGCGCATGACCACGCTCCATGAAAACAACTCGTGGAAGAGAGAAGAAACCTGGAAAACCCATCCATGGTAAATGCACTTCCTCCACCTTAAAGTTACTCAAAAGACGTGCAATTTCTTACCGCATTAGGAGTTAATATATTTTGTGGTTCATATTAATTATACAACGATGTTTAAATGGTAGAAGCCGTTTCAATTTGAAAAACACTGACACGCTAACCGCCCGCTTGTATTCTCTCCTTGTTAAATGTAATAATGTAAATAAACATAAGAATTCTATAATAATGAACACAATAATTATAACCGTGAAATAGTGGAGGTGGATTCCAATTTTGGAAAAATTCTGGAAAAGTAAAAATCCAGGCCACAGTGAAAGTGCACGTTGGCTTTCGTTGTGGATGTGGCTCAACTACTAACCGTTCACCAAGAGGTAGGCATAGTAGAGTCGGGTGTAGTAGAGTCAGGCATAGTAGAGTCGGGTGTAGTACAGTCAGGTGTAGCAGAGAGGTGTAGTACAGTCAGCTTAAAGTCAGGTGTAGCAGAGAGGTGTAGTACAGTCAGCTTAAAGTCAGGTGTAGCAGAGAGGTGTAGTACAGTCAGCTGTAATACAGTCAGGTGTAGTAGAGTCAGGTGTAGCAGAGAGGTGTAGAGTCAGCTGTAGTAAAGTCAGGTGTAGTAGAGCGGTATAGCAGAGTCAGGTGTAGTAGAGAGATGTAGCAGAGTCAAGTGTAGTAGAGAGATGTAGTAGAGTCAGGTGTAGCAGAGAGGTGTAGAGTCAGCTGTAGTAAAGTCAGGTGTAGTAGAGAGATGTAGCAGAGTCAGGTGTAGTAGAGAGATGTAGTAGAGTCAGGTGTAGCAGAGAGGTGTAGAGTCAGCTGTAGTAAAGTCAGGTGTAGTAGAGAGATGTAGCAGAGTCAGGTGTAGCAGAGAGGTGTAGAGTCAGCTGTAGTAAAGTCAGGTGTAGTAGAGAGATGTAGCAGAGTCAGGTGTAGTAGAGAGATGTAGTAGAGTCAGGTGTAGCAGAGAGGTGTAGAGTCAGCTGTAGTAAAGTCAGGTGTAGTAGAGAGATGTAGCAGAGTCAGGTGTAGTAGAGAGATGTAGCAGAGTCAGGTGTAGTAGAGAGATGTAGCAGAGTCAGGTGTAGTAGAGAGATGTAGTAGAGTCAGGTGTAGTAGATTCCTTGATGCTGTCTGGTGCACCACATCTGTCTGCAGGCGGTGCAATGGCCGCTCGTCCCGTTGTCTGCTTCTCCGGGTTTCAGCAGGCGGGAGCAGCAGCAGACGGGTCAGCTTTGAGCCAATCGGATCTCTATTTTGTCAGTAAGGCCCTGCAGCTGTCGGCCCAGATGAACAGAAAATCACCAGAGGAACCAGCATACAAATACATCAACCTTTAGTGTGAAAGATCTGCTCAGATAGCACCACCTGATGGATCATCTGCAGACCCAGGGATTGTAGGTCTTGAGTTTGACGATGGGATACTACTACTCCTTGACCGTGGGTCGACTAGTAGTAATTAAGTAAGTAAGTGAAATGTATTTTTAAGGCACATTTAAAATACTGTTTTCACTGGCCTAAGTGCCAAAGTGTGCCATGGTGCAAAAAGGCCTTTAAAAGAGCACAGACACCTTTATGTACCTATACACACATGAAAGTTGATTTGATTTAGTAGATTATATATATGAGTTGGACGTGACGACCAACTAATGACCCACTAGTCAACCTTAGATCAACCTTGGGTCGACTAGTGGATCGTAAGTTGGTCGTCAACAATTGGTTTTAGCTACCTACATGAAGTAGGTAGTAGTATATGACATATTTATTTTACAACAGACACCTAAAGTTTAATTCAACACATTGTATTATTTTATTAAAGTGGTAGGCTTGAAGTTATCTATCCAGAGATGACCATCAGCAAGTGTCTCGCCTGAGGACTTCAGGGAGACGATCATCAGAGTGGACAGCTCCGAAGGCCGCTGCTCGGTTGCGGATGAGGTAATGATATTCGTTCACTTGTGTGGTCACTCTGTTTAAAACCATGACCAGATGGGGGATTTGACTGCTTCATAACAAAGAATAAATAGGCTTATAAAATAAAACATTTTCCTTCTCGATAAAATGTAGCACTGTAGGCCTTTTGAAAACCTCGCTTTTAACACGGAACACACTCATCAAACACTAGAGAGCAGCAACACTCAAGATAAAGTCCAAATGAGAGAGCATTCACTGCTGTAACACAAAACCAAACACTGGAATCACTGCAAAGTAACTGTTCTATTTGTTTTGAAAACAAACAATATTTCCATTTTCTTTACAGTTCACGTTCTATTGTGTATACGTCAGTATCTGCAATTTCATCGCCACTCTCACCACAAGGTGGCGCAAGTACTGCATGTTAGTTTATGTGTGGCCGGGCCGCATGAGCAATATGTCGGCATGACCGTCTTCTTCCTTTGTGATGTTGACTTCATGCTTAAAGCATTTCCTATTTGCTACAATGCCAGGTTTTGTTGTAAAAAAACAGCTCTACTTGGGTCATCCTTGTATAATATAATTGAAGGGTAGGGCAGAGCGGTGTTGATGGGCCGTTGTATTCTTCAGCTGCAGAACAATTATTTTTTTTTAATCTGGGTTTAGATATCATGCAACATCTGACAATAGATTGCAGCAAACGGCACACGGAGCTGCGTGAGCTCAGTGGAGTAAACCATTGACCCGATGTCCTTTTTACCTTGGAAACTTCCATGCGGCACAATATACTTTGTTTTTTAATCAATAGTAAACTAAAACAACAGAAAGGAAAATGAAGTCGTAATTACGCTCCTCGTTGGTTCGCCACTACCCCCTGTGAACTTCCACGGCTGAACCCATGAATTCTAAACACATTCATTTAATCTATTTGTTTTTATGCTAATTAGAAGAAGAGATTCATTAAAATATTGTCTGTTTTTTATCTTTTGATTAAACATGGGATATGCCTATGCAAAAATAAAAGAGATGACCTTAAACCTTGATGTTAATTTATTTATGTTCCATCATTTAAGGAAGACAAACCGTTTAGGAGCGTAGTGTACATATTACACGATGTTCAAAATGTATACAAGTTGAAATGATCAGTGAGTGGTTTGTTGTCTGTAGAAAGTAAATGAGAGAGAGAGAGAGAGAGAGAGAGAGAGAGAGAGAGAGAGAGAGAGAGAGAGAGAGAGAGAGAGAGAGAGAGAGAGAGAGAGAGAGAGAGAGAGAGAGAGAGAGAGAGAGAGAGAGAGAGAGAGCGCGAGCGAGCCATGGACTCTACAACGCAACACAACCCTAGCAGACAATGAAACTACCTGAACCTCCAAACCATGTACCACAGATTGAAAACTTAAATTGAAAGCCACCTCGATTTAGGGAGTTCGTTTATGAATTACAGAGCTAAGCAGTCTTGGCCATAAGATGATCTATCGCCCTTCTCCTGCCGAAACTCCATTTGATGTATGGTCGTATTATCCATAATGCTGTCTTGGTTTTCCTTTTGCGGCCAGAATTCTGTGTCACGCAACAAAACAGATTACGTGTTGGATTAGATCAATACAAACTCACCCGCTGGCCTTTGAAATCTAATCTTCCCCTCCTAGCTGACACTTAAGCAAACTCAGACACAGGTCTTGTGTGTGTGTGTGTGTGTGTGTGTGTGTGTGCGTGTGCGTGTGCGTGTGTGTACGTGTGTGTGTTATGGGCCTGCCACTCTGATCCTGTGTGGTTCTGCCAACAGAGGGGCTGCGTTCTGCCTCTCGATCGCTGAGCCACAGACGAGTGGTCAGTGGTCTCCCCTCCCGCTGTGACTCCCACTTCGTTACCAGGATAGGACCGCTGCCTGCTGATTAATTGTAATGCAGCGCAGTGGGCAGCGGTCCAGCAGCCCACCCCTTAAGTGGGCAAAACAAAAGCAAAAGTTCAAGCATGCATGTCTACCGTTTGCATTCAAATGTGAAAACGTTCCATGCCAAATTTCAGAAAGATTGATATGAAACCATTCTGGGATTAGCATGTAAAATGTATTGCAATAAGTCTAAAAATCAATACTCAATAATAAATATGTCTAGTTGGAATCTATTATATAATATACCACTAACTCAATAATTAAATGTAAGAACATTTTCACACAATAGTTTAATCAATACAATGTTATAAATACAATCAAGTTAAGTAGGCAACGTGAAGTGTATCGTAGGTTTGATTGGATAAAGTAGGGTTTACCATAAGGTTATGATGTATAAGAGATGTAATCTGATTGGATGATGCCTTGTTAACGCTAGTGGTATTGTTGATATAGGTTCTTGTGATAGCGTTTGGATTGTGTTGGAATTTGAACAAAGGGTAAATTATCCTTGTTTGTTTCTAAATTAATTGTTTTTTTTTTTATGAAAGTCAAACTACTTCAACAGGTCAGAAATAGAATATATTTACCATCTTCAAATCAGTTATTGTTCATGTGAAATGTACTATTGTGTTTTATCATTTGAATCAATAAGTGTAAAAGAAAGTGAGGCTTTGCACTCATTCTGATCTCATTCTAACCCTAACCCTAACAACGTAATATAGTAATAATAGTGTAATCATCAGCTAAATCAATAAAGCATTTATTAAATGATTGAAAGTGATGCTATTTATATGTTTTTTGTAAGTTCAACATACTTCCCCAGAACTTCCCCAGAACACGCCAAGTGACTGCTCCCGAGATGTCTGCCCCACTGTCCACACCCCCACAACTACTAATGTGGCTCCATTACCGACGTCAACTCTCTGGCTTTTGAACTGCTAATTAAATTGTTAATTACCTTTTTAAGATGCTAATATCAGGATTTATAGGTTGAGAGGATGGGCCAAGATTGGAGTAAACTCCACTTGTAATTAGAAGGTAAGCAGCCCCCTTTGTGTTCGCCGCCTGAGAGGTCAGAGGTGAACGAGGAGCTGCAGTGCTTCCATTGATTGAATCCTGTTCCCTTTGTTTGAGCCTAGCGCCTCAAGCTCTCCTGAGATGCATTCGCTAGCGGCTGGTTTAAGACAGCTCTACCTCATGTAGATGTTGTTTCTCTTCCCTTTCTCTTCCCAGTGTTTTATGGGGACCAGAACCAGGTACACGGGGCACAAGGGAATTCAAAGCCCAATTTATGATTCAATGATCCTGCTTCATCTGGTGGATGGATGAAGAATTCAAACCATTACTCAGATTATAACTGGTTCACTATGAGTTCCTTGAGCTCGCCAACTTGCTGCTAATGGCACTCTCTCTCTCTCTCTCTCTCTCTCTCTCTCTCTCTCTCTCTCTCTCTCTCTCTCTCTCTCTCTCTCTGTCTCATTCGTTTTCTTCTTTTTCTCTTTCCCTGTGAATGATTTTTATGCTTTGCTGAAACATGTGGAGGCGTTGGGAGAGGATTTAAACGCAACGACACCATCCCCCCCCCCCCCCCCCCCACCTTTTTTATTTATATGTTCTGCCAGCCTCTCTCTCTCTCTGTCTCTGTTCTCTGATGTTGTGACAGGGCCTCTCCGAGCACGGCGTGCCCAGGACGGGCAGCCGTCTCGGACTGCCTGCTCTCCGGTGCATCCTGGTACGCTGGCGGTCTGACCCCGGCCTCCCCAGGAAGGCTTCCGCGTCCGCCATGACAGCAGGAACATCCCAAAGGTCTCTCTCTCTCTCTCGCGCGCTCTCTCAAAGAGAGGTAAAGAGAGAGGAAGGGAGAGAGAGAGATCGAGTGAGGGAGAGAGGGTAAGAAAGAGAGTGAGAGAAAGAGGTAGAGAGGGAGAGAGGGTGAGAAAGAGGGAGTTAGAGAGAGAGAGAAAGGGAAAGAGAGGGGTGATAAGGAAAGAAAGAGAAAGGGAGAGAGAGAGGGAAAGAAGGAGAGAGATAAGGGAGAGGGAGAAAGAGGGAGGGAGAGAGAGACAGAAAGGGGGAGAGAGCGAAAAAGAGAGACAGAAAGAGAGAAAAGGTGAGGGAGAGAATGAAAGAGAAAGGGGGAGGGGAGGAGAGGTAGAGAAAGGGAAAGGGAGAGAGAGAAATAGACAGAGAGAGAGAGAGAAAGGGTGAGGTAGAAAGAGGGGAAGAGTGAGAGAGCGAGCAAGAGGGCAAACGGGGGAATCTCTTATTTGTAATACTCTACGTGGGTGCCTGCCCTCCTCTGACTGAAAGGTCATCATGTATCTTTAGACGTGATGTGAGAGATGAGTTCTACTCGTGACTTATGACAGCGAGGGACTCGGTGTGAGACGCGGACCGTCTCTCTGATTGAATATGCATCGTGCTCCAGTGGTCGTGTCGGCTCCGTTCATTACATCACCGGCGTACCGCTCCCTGCCAACATTCCCAGAGTTCCCTCCCCTCGATAATGTTCCTCCATGTCACCCAGTGAGCTCCCTCCTGTCCTGGTCCGGCACCGCCATGGAGCCGTCTGGATCATCTGGCCCCAGCAGGCCTGGATCGATGCTTATCCTCCTACACGGGAAGCGTTATGCAGACGGCTCATCCATATTCCTGACAGGAACTGGGTCAGGTGTATGATGATGGGGACCAGAGCACCTTGAGGGTCTGGGGCCCCTATGGACCAGTGGTTCGAGATCTGGTCTGGGTGATTCCCATCTGGACTAGTGGTTCTACTCCAAGTCTGGGTTAATCCCACCTGGACCGGTGGTTCTAGACCTGGTCTGGGTGAGTCCCACCTGGACCAGTGGTTCTCGACCTGGTCTGGGTGAGTACCATCCGAACTGGTGGTTCTAGACCAGGGTCTGGGTTAGTCCTGGACTGGTGGTTCTAGACCAGCTTCTGGGTTAGTCCTGGACCGGTGTTTCTAGACCAGGGTCTTGGTGAGTCCCACCTGGACTGGTGGATCTAGACCGGCTTCTTCGTTAGTCCTAGACTGGTGGTTCTAGACCAGGTTCTGGGTTAGGCCTGGACTGGTGTTTCTAGACCAGGGTCTGGGTTAGTCCCACTTGGACCGGTGGTTCTAGACCAGGTCTGCAGATTTTCTCCTCTGCCTTCCTCTTGTACAACTCGTTGCTTATTCTCGTCTCTTCTTCTTTCTTCTTCCTCCCTCCTCATCCATCTCCCTGGCCTTAACAGATAAATCTTTATTCCTTATTGTTACCCTATTTCAGAGTCTGTGAGTTCACCAATCACTGAGACCTAACGCACCGCTAGTGGAGCTCAGCCTTGGTCTAATGAGATAAAATATGATTCCTGTCAATATGTGATATGCATTGTATCATTAATAAGAGGACCCTATCTAATTAAAGAAGGTGCTCTTGTAAGGGACAATAGGTTGAGATGCTGGCATTGTTCAAATAGGTTTGATGCTGACAGTATTTTGCAATGTTGGATTAATTACTTAAAAACAAAAAACAATGCAAACTCATTTGAATTCTACTTTTAGAGTTAGAAATGTAAACCGAGAAGAGTATGAGAATTTATTTCTTAAAGACTCTTCAAGACGATGCCTATATAAATGCAGACCCAACCTGTGGCGTCTGATTCATTATTTGCTGCATTGCTCTCCTCTCCTTTACATATACATTGGAGGCAGGATCCGTTCAAACAGAGATTCATCATCTGCCCAAAAAAGCATCTGCTGCTGTGACTGCTTAGACAAACATGCAAGATTAAATTTCTATTTATATGAGCCACAGACACCTAAGATTTGTCAGGGAATTATTGTGAGAGCCATCAAAGCGTCTGGGTTGCACTTTGGCACAGTATGTTAATAATGTTCCTAATGAGATCGGTCCATCAGCCCGTGTATATATCTGTATATCTGCGAGCTGCTCTCCATACTGTCAGCACTGCAGTGGTGATAACTAAGTTACTGTCTCATCCGCATGATTGTCCCAGATGTGAATAAGGCTAGCACGCATTCTTAAAATACTAAATGAACTGAACAGGGCTTGACCTGGTCAGAGATCGAGGGAGAGGCTGTAGCGTCCTCCCATCAGGAGGGACTGGGGATCGCCTCTTCACCAGAGTCTCAGGAGCCGAAACCAGTCAGCAGTTGTCGGACACATTTCTAAATCTCAACAGTAGAGAAAAATCCTCAATCCATCTTGCTTTCACAGCGCACCTGACTTAATTAAGGAAATTAAGATTTTTTTTTTTTTCGCATGCCTTGCTTGCTTGTCTTTGTCTGCATTTCGACATATTTATATATCCTAAAATGAATTTCAATTTAACTTGGTGTAACTTGTTGATGTGCATTAAACAAGTCTGATGAGTTTTTCCCGCCCTACATCTAAAAGCGCCATAAAGTTATAATAAGTGATCAGAGGAAGTTTCTTAAGACTTAGACGCCATGGCTTAGTGGCATTTAGCCCAAACAGTTTTGTGGTCCAGCACAGGGTTTAGTTACACTGCTGCCACCAATCCTCTGATTCACCTCCTAAGAACAGCTCCAGGGCTGCTCCACATGCTTAGCGCTCCATAATGCCATCCCCTTCATCTCCTCAGCGCTCTTATTGTCTTAACTCTGGGTGCAGGCGTGGAGTGGAGGGACTGGAAAAGGGGTTAACACGCGTTTAAAAAACGTTAAAAAGAAGGAACCGTTAAAAATGTTAAAATATATACACTTACACACACACACACACACACACACACACACACACACACACACACACACACACACACACACACACACACACACACACACTCTGTGTTGTTTTGCTCGGCTTATCTCTCCCCGGTGTGTGGTTGCACTGTCTCCTCGGTGCTTTTCATCCGGCGGTTCCTTTGTGCCGGCTAATCAGTCTGCAGGTGTTTCCCGCTGCGTGTGTGAAACCTAGAGGGATGGCGTGAGCAGCTTTAGCCGGGCTGCGCCGCATCTTTGTCCCGGCTGACACGGAGCAGCTCCACCTGTTAATGGCTGCTGGTGCTCTATTGATAGATTGATTTATCAGTGGCTGGGGGGGAGGATCGTTCACGCAGAGGCTGCCACTTCCCTTGTCATCACCGTGATCCTGTAGTTTGGAGGCAGAGAAAATAGTATGCAAATCATTTGTTAATCCCTTTACATTATTTGTTCCATTTCTCTCCTTCATTTTCACACTTGATTTCTTTTTCTTGAAACCGCCGAGCTGACAGGCGGACTCCCTCACATTTTTAATTCTCTCAACGGTGGAGAGAAATCCTGCATCCATCTTGCTTTGAAAGCACACTTGATTTAATTAAGTAAATTAATTAATTTATAAGATTTACCTGAGCGCTACTTAACAGGTGCTCTTTATATTGCTCTTCAAAAACGTCTCCCGGCGAAACTAATCGATTGCTACTGTACACGTGAACATGTGTCAGTTCTCACGTGGCTGCCGTTCTGTCTATTACTAACGGATTATGGAGATGCCATTAACCTAAGCACATATTACTTTTTGGTAACCTGTATGCTCGCGTTTGTTGTGCAAACCTTCACTCAGGGTTAATCATTTCCAGAAGGAATAACAAAATAAGATTACCTCGATATTAGGATCAGCATCCTAAGGCGACCCGGAGTCTGGAAGTTGAGGACACTGCGGGAGGTTTTTGTGTCCGGTGTCGCCGCATAGTTGGCTGTTCAAACAAATAATATGAAATAGGTGGGATGGTCTTACATCCAAGAAGCTTAAAATGTAAAAATCACGATTAAGCCGAATCTTCCTTGGCCAATGGCGTTGCGTGGCGGTGGGCTTGTGTTGATCGTCTCCCCGCCACGCACGCCGCCCCTCCCCAGAGGAAAACACTAGAGATTTAGGTGGCTTTTCACAAAATGCATCTCGACATTTATCCAGCTTAATCTTCTTAACATATTAAAGTGATTTGCTTCACCCTGAAGTGGCTGAAGCTATATCAAGCTCACCCCCCTCATGGCACTAAGACCTTAAAGGCATTGTGGACATTTTCCACGTTTTACATTTTCCTGAATAAGACAAAAGTGGGCAGAAGTCACCCAGCTTCTGTCATCTTACCATCTGAGAGAGAGAGAGTGAGTGAGTGACGGCGTGCGTGCATGTATGTGTGTGTGTGTGTGTGTGTGTGTGTGTGTGTGTGTGTGTGTGTTTGTGTGTGAATGTGTATGTGAGTCTGTGTGTATGTGTGTAATGCCAACTGTTGCACTCACGACATTGCGTTCATCCCCTGGCTCTGCCAGGACTGCCCACTCCGTGGTGTGGAGGTTTAGAGGATCTCTGCTCCATTGAGAGAGGTTTAGGTAGGTAGAGTAGGTGTTGGCAAGTTGCTTTGTTTTTCTCCTTTGGTGGTTACCACGAGAGGCACGGATAATAACATAGAGCTGAACCATAACCGCAAAGATGCCGCCGATTTACCAGTGCCAACGTTGTTCCCGCTCAGTTGAATTGGGAACTTTCCAGCAGATGATGATGATGATGATGTGCCTAACCTTTTCTCAAGACAGGGCACACATTAGTTTGGGAATTTGTAGCGACAGTTGCAGGCTGTTCTGTTTGGATCCCTTCCCCTAGATTGGACAAAAAGGGCCTTGGTCAATTCCTGGGACGCCGGCTGCCATTATTGGAAGGCCTACTCTCTGTGTTGGCTGCAGGGTGAATTATGAGTCTGTTCTAATGAGCTGAGCTTGATGTTTAAACTTTGGAGCTGCTTTGTGACTAAAGCGTGAACCCATTCATTGTCGCCTTGGTATTTAGCTAAATGTCTGTTACCGTTAAATCTAAATGATCATGGTATCAGAGATGTCATTCCTTTAACGAGGGAATCAATGGGGGGGAGAATTCATTATTTGATTGTGTCTTTGGATGCCTCTTGTAATATCTCCATGCATTATGATCCGAGTTATGTTTCATGGTAAGTTTGTGTCTGTGGATGATGTTCTAAAGGAGCATGATGATAGCCCATCATGGCGGGTCCTGTCTGGCAGAGCAGGCCGGGTCCTGACCTCCTAACCCACACTGACAACGGAGATACTCGGAGATAGCGGAGTGGAGATAGAACCAGGAGGTTTTTTCTTCTAAAATCAAAACAAGCATTTCATGGGCTCTAGACAATGGGAAGTACTTATGGTTTCTTTAAGGCAGCCTTACAGTGAAGGAATAGGGGATATCTGATAGAGTTTTCACATAGGTATTAACACAGGTCCTAACATTAACTATGGGTCAACTTTACTGCACCAGGGCCCAGGTTGGAGACGTGTCTTCACTGGTCTAGTCCACCTGTGCTCTGGACATAAGAGCCGACCCATAATGAGTGTTCTGAGCAACACACGAGTTTGTCCTACCATGTTACTCTCTGAAGAGGCGCTTTTGAGCCTGCTACCTTGTCATCTACAACCTATTCAGATTACAAGTAGCAGCCAAAAGTAGCAGTGCATAAGTCACCTCTACAAGTGAGGCCACAAGTAGCAGCCCAAGTCACATCCACGAGTAGCAGCCCATAAGTCACATCCACAAGTGAGGCCACAAGAAGCAGCCCATAAATCCGATCCACAAGTAACAGCCACAGGTGACAGCTACAATTAGCAGCCCATAAATCTCCTCAACAAGTGACGGCCACCAGTCACAGACAGAGACAGTCCACCTGATGAATGGTGCCGCCTTGTCCTGTTTTAGTTTTCTCCTTGGGCCATTGAGTGTTCCTTGGGAGTGCATCCTATTTGTCCACTTGACATTAGGTTGCAGACTGTAAAATATACTATTATCATTGTCTTTGATCAAGTCTTCGGTGCTTTGTGATGGTCGTGCATCGTTCATAAAAATCCCTCAAAGTCCTAAAGGATGAAGGTGTTAGATCAGATTCCATGTGGCTCTGCCTACCTTGGTCCACCATGAAGACACTTCATTAATAAAAAAAAGCTTTCATGACTAAACAAAGACAATGCCAGTCAGAAAAGCTAACAGATAACTTGGATCATGTTTTGGTCTCGCAGGGAACCTGACCTATGTTTAATAACATGTAGTAATAACTCAGGTTGGGGCTGAAACCTAAAGCATTTTGTGCCACATAGCCCAGCTCCAAAGAGCTACTTCAAACAAACTGCGGTTGGCGGCTCTTTACAAGACACATAAATCTGAGAAATTGATTAGAAGTGGAAAGCTTAGAACTCTGTTGATGTTTTTTTCTTCCTGAACCATGAATCTTTTTCTCGAAGAAACTGCTGCTTAAATTTAGGCAAAAATAAATTGTGGCTTTGTTTTCTATTTCTTTGTCCAAACCCTATGCAGGGTGCTTCAGGTTTTTCCTTGAGTAGAAAGTTGATATTGTTGTCGAGAAGGAGAAAGGACTTTTTCCCTCTGTCTGTGTGCAGGAATGCAGATTTCCCCCCCCCCCCCCCCCCCCCCCCCCGTGAAATCCTAATTGTGCCTTGGAGGGCTGGTAGGGTATCTCAGCCCTGCTCGGCTCAACAGGATTTATGTCTGTGTATGTTAGAGTATGTCTTTTAGCCTGAATGCGGATATAACCCTTTCATTGCACAAGCTGTTGATTTTTTTTCTCCTCATATGCGCTGATAGGCAGTGCAGCCGGAGCTTTTGTGTGTGAAGACATTGGAAGTTTTGTTTGGACCGCTTCCATGTTGAAAATGTTTTTTTTATTCATGTATGTATATTTGTTAAATAAGAGCTGCGTAGATGACATGTAGACTGCTCTTTGCAGATTTACTGTAAAGACTGTTTGGGGATGTTCATAGCCAGACCGAGGAAACCACAGAGTACATCTCCAGATAGAATACATCTCTCCTACCTCACAATCGGTTCCTGTTTTTTTAAGATACTATCTAGGAGCTAGAATAGATGCGGTAGAAAATCTAACAATAAATGTAACAATCATCCCTCGATCATCGATTGTTGAAGGTGGTCACCTCAACAGACCAGCTCCTAAATAAGCTATAGGAGGTCCTCAACACCTGTCCGCTCCTCCATCCCACCATCCAACTCGTCCTCTCCTCTCCTTCTTCTTCAGTATCCAAGTAGCGACATGGAAAATAGCTGATATATTCAAATGAATCATCAGTGCTGGAAATGATTCAATATGTGCTGCATTCAGATGGCTGATATATTATTCCCTTGGGCAGCGTCGGCGCGGAGCGTTTTTATGTGTGCTTTCTTTATCAGTGTGTCAGGCAGAGCGGGGAGCTTGTTCTGTGTGAATGGAGGAGCCCTTGAACCATAAACCTGCAGCCCCTCTGATAACAGTTTCCACATTGTGATGTTGTGAGCGTCGCTGTCACGTCCCCTCTGACGGGGCTAAATATATCAACATTTACTAAATAAAGGGCCTGTCATACACATTACTTTTATTTCAGCCATCTCTATGACATTTTTTTTCTCGCGCTTTTGTATCCACGCTCATATTTTGCAAAGATACATTAATTTTTGAAAAAATAAATAAATTGTAGAAGGAACACGTTAGCGCTAATTCCTTATTCGTACCCCCCGGCATTGAAATGTAAAAGAAGGTTCTGCGTGTTTTTAAACGTGAGTTGCGCGTGTGCGTGTGCGCGGTCTGCGGTGCCCCCCGTCAGCGTGGCGCGGAGACCTCCTGGGCTCGCTGACGTCTGAGGAGAGCCGCGTCCCGCTAGGTGAGATGAGCCGCACTGATTCACTGCAGCCCGCGTGATGACATGGCCCCGGCCGTCAGACTGGTGGGCTGGTGATACTGGAACACAGACGGTGCTTGTCTGTTTGAAATATTCCGTTTTGAGCTTCCAAGCCCTGGGCGCTCCTCGCTCCCAGTCTCCCAACACCCCGCTTCGCCCACTGAAACAAGAGTCTTCCATACTGGAAAATCCAGGCCTGTCAACTGGCAGTCTGGACTGGGTTCAGCCTGCGCGCCAAGCCCAGCGCCGCTGCCCCCCCCCAGCCGGCTCTAGAGCGAGCCTCCCCGCGCAGAACCCAGTTGGTCGCCCGCCATGGATGGCGTCAATAGCATCTTCCTACACAGAAGTGACTGAACGGAGGGCACACCGAAATGTGGGAATAATTTACACTTCCGCACTGTACTACCATCAGAAACCATAATTAATCATGATAGAAAAAATGTGGAAGCCATCTTGGCTGGTGAGACACCCAGTGCCTGTGAACAGCACTGACACCTTTGACAGCTCCCTCGGCCAAATGGGAAGAGGTGTTGAATGGCTACAATTTAGCTTCCACCACGGCGCTGCACCCTGAAGAGGGGAATCGTCCTGCTGCATTATGTTTCCCAAAGAAAGCATTGGCATGCCCAGGATTCCTTAAGAACGTATAAGTCCTAAGACTATGCGTTGTTCACGTAGGTCACATGGCCAAAAAGCAGTTCCTTGTTGAATCTTTGTTCTAAGCCTTTGTGAATCTAGCATGTGAGATTTCAATCATTTGCAATTTTTACACGTTTGTTTCCATAGTTACTAAATAGCAGCCATGTATAAATAAAGCAACATTTTGTAATGAAGAATATTCCTGTGAGCAATTAGAGAAAAGATAGAGCCCTGAAACAAGCTGGGCCTATTCAATTATCCACAGGCATCCTGGTTTCAATTGGATTCTTAGTCTTCAAATTAGCGGTTCCTTTAATCACAGATTGTAGGTGAGAATCCAAAGCTTAACCTTATCTAAATCGTTCTGTTTCCTACGCACATGGCCATTAAAATGTGCTCACCATTTGGCGTGCCTGTGTAAGGCACACTCGGTTGTCAAAGCGGCAGATACAATACTTTTTAACAGAATGACTTGCTGGACAGATTAATTATACATACACGTCCGCTGCTGTAATTTACCCTGCTTGACCTTGTTGTGCTCCCTGACATGTCAAAAACATGTCGGCTCACGGTTCATTCACCACGGACCGGTCGTTAAATTCAGGATCACTACGTGCCTCGCTGTGCGCTATTGGAGAGCAACCCTGCTTGTTTGCCGGTTGCGTCTGCATGAGCCGGTTCTGCAGAGAGCTCCCATTGCTGTGAGTAGGTGTTTGTGTGCAAAGCCACCGCTAGAAAGTGTCGAAAGCCTCAGCTAGCGAGATCGCATCCAGGGTGACTAATAAGCTTAGCATGAAGCACGGGTGTGTTCGTACGCACGGCGCGGTAAAAGAAGTCCTCCACGTTGAGAGGGAATGCAGAAATGGTTCCTTAGGCTGCGGCTAATTCCATCACCCCCCCGAAGCTTCAATCAGACTGTGAACCGCCGAACCAGGACTCTACAGAAATAAAGTGTTCGCAAACACGGCTAAATGCAGACTGCATCTTAACTTTCCCAAGAGTGTGATTGCGTGAGTGAGTGAGTGTCTGCGATTTTAATTGCTACAGTAAATGACAATGTGAAATAAAGTTGATATGGGATTGAAGCCAGCCAAAGGTAGAAGGTAATGTATGCATTTTGAATGTGTAGAAAACAGGCATAATAACAATTATGGATATTGTATGTAGATTGTTAACATTATGACATCTCAAAGATGGGACTCTTCGTAAAGATAGTCTTATCTCACCATTACACTTAACATTCAAAACCCACTGTCGATCTGCAAATGACCCGGTCGTATTGCGAGTACTTATCCTTTTTTAATTGTTTTAATTGGGGATTTCTTTCCATACATTAACATCCTCGTTTGACTTTCTTTTGAATATTTGGTTGGTAAAAATGTAGATTTTAAGGCACTCCGTGCTGCTCGTCTGTGTAGGAGGGAGGCTTTGTTAAACATTGCCAGGTTTGGAGGTAGTGGGCAGTTCTCACTAAAAGCTGCACTAGACCACTGTGAGACGTATTAAGCAATAGCCCTTTCTCATCAGAATGTGCCCTTGACTGAGGCATGCTAATAATACAAGTATGTTAAATAATACATTGTTCTTATCTTTCTTTGTTCTTTTATTTTTTTAACAACTAGGTTTGACAGTTTTTGTGGTTCATAAATTATGTTTAAAGTTGTCCTGTTTTGCTCTATACAAATAACAGGAGAAGATGTGTATACAATTAAGAATGCAATTAAAGTAACTACAAAATATGATACACCTAATATACAAAACAATAATGATACAGTAGGAGATAAAAGCTGTGAGGTTTTGTTATATCAAGGCTGAGGATTAAACGATGTAGTCAAATACGAGACGTTTGCTCCTTCATAAGAAATGAAATGGGATGAGAAATGATGCAAACTCTCTCTTGGGACTAATTCAGAAAACTATTTGATTTGAATCTTGATGATTGGTTGGTAATGTATCATGTATAAAGGAGAAAAAACATTTGCAAATATCTTGCTGTTTCTTTGTGTTTTAGATCATTCTGAAATGAATGTTTTTCCTGGTGACTTGACAAAACAAGCCCATTTAAGACATTTGGCCTGTGACTTGTTATTATGCATGACATTTATATGACAAAATGTCTGCTTCTTAATATTAATTTGCCACTGTCTTGTCATTTTTTCCCGAACTATAAATGGGCAACACTTACTCATTGTTTTTCAAGCCACAAATTACAATATTACTCCTCATTTTTGCCATTTAATAAAGCGCCAACAGTTTATCATGGTATCTGTATTTCTGTTTGCTGAAGGGTGCCTCATATAATCCAGGTTTATTTCTTTCTATCCTAAGGTAAGAGCAGCATGCAGTGTGTGTATATATAGACCCACAGCGGTGCCAAAGATGTGAGGCGCCTGCCAGAGGTCACAGCAGAGGGCCTCTGCAGCACCAGCGTATGCATGGATCCGTCCTAATGTATAGAAATACTCGCTGGTCCTCCAGGCTACGTACAGAAAGCTGCTTGGTGGCTGCGAGTAGTTTGGCCCGGGCGCTCAGCTCTTCATTGCTATGCAAAAGCATTAAAAAAATGCACTCTATTTATAAAAGCCCAATGATCATAATTCCCATATTTATTCATGTTAATGTTTCATTGGAATAAGGCAATTATTTTTTAACACAGATCCAGTTTTTCTCTCTGTCTGCGTGTGTCTGTAGCGGTCCATCTGAATATTTATTTGATGGCCTTCCCCCGATCAGCCATTTCTCCAAGGGTCTTGTTGCTGGGGTCTTCATACCGGGGTCAGGGTGCTGGGGTCAAGCTGCTGTGTTGCTCTCTGCTTTCGCCTCTGAATAAAACACTCACGGTCCAGGGTTCTGATGGGGAAGGAAGGGGTAACGAAGGAGGGAAGGAAGACTGGATTTTGTTGGTATGGGGGCGTGGGGTGCAGTTATTAATGACAATGAGGACCCCTTCATCTCAGGTCCTGATGACCTAGGACAGTGCCCCTCCCCCCCCCTCCACTGTTCCATCTCGGTTGTTTTCAACCATGGCTCTCTGCTGCATCACCTCGTCTCAGCCAGGATTCAATTACATTTTTCCAGGGTGACCCTTGACCTCCCGTGCGCCAGCATCAACCTCCTCCTCTGACCCTTAATGGAACCAGTGCCATTTCCCAGTGTTCACCTGCCCCATTGGGCTCTCCCTCTGCAAGCCCTCCCTGCTGTCCCCCATGGTGGTCTAAGACTAGCGTGTTCTTAAGTATCGTGCTCTGTAGCACTGTGCTGCTCTCCAGCCGGCTCCCATCCCCTGTGCTTCTGTGTCTGTAAGCAAACCTTATTTTAAATAACGCGGCGTGTAGTCTGTCAATTTTGCAGCTTCAATAAGAGGTTCCTTAGTGCTAGCGTGTTTACTCCTGCGGTCCTTTCTTCAGACTGAGAGGATGTATTTATATTGTGTGCTTTATTTCCATATTGATCCTCCAACCTTGCTCTGGGCTGCAGTCGATGGTCGGTAAGCCACCGCTGTCTCTTAATCAGACAGATACCTGTTAATTACCAAGTGGGTTCAAGTATTTTCGGTACTTAGAGGAGGGATTTGAGATCGATGCCTCGTTCCGTGTCGGCCGGCAGGCAGGGCTGACCGTTTAATAAAACGCTGCGGATCCTGCGCCGCGGCTGAAGGAGACGCAGAGCGGAGGGAGAGAGGAAAGGGCGGCGTTTATTAATAGGCAGCTGCGTGGACGCCACTGTATGCTTCTGGGTCAGGGATAAGATCTGAACTTGTAAACTCACAGTGGGGCTTCCCTTCCTTCCTCTCTCCCCTTCTCGCTCTCTCCCGCCCTTCCCTCTCTCTCTCCCCCTCTCTCATCCCCTTACCCTACCCCACTTTCTCTCTCTCCCTCTGTTTCTCGCCCTCTCTCTCTCTCTCTCTCCGTGTTGCTTGCCCTTCACCATGTCACGGCGAGAGCAGAGCCCGGCTAAGCAGCCCAGGCAGCTCAGAGAGCGAGGGCGAGAGAGGCAGATGGAGAGGGAGAGAGAGAGAGTGGTGATTAGATGTCTCTCTGATTCTCAGCCCCAGCAGAGTTCACCCAGAGGTAAGTCGGTAGTTTACGCCCTTAGAGACACTCCCTTTTGTTCTCCCAACCAGCAGCCAATCCTCTGCAATGCGAACAACGCATACGCTGCGCATGACGCTATTGGCTGAGCCGGCCCGCTGATGTGTCATCTGGTTATTCTTCAACATACTTTTTATAGACTTACACGCAAAGGGTTGATGGAGAGCCAGTTAGCTGACAGGGTTATCCAAAATGGTACATTTAAGGAGAAGAGCAAAGACCTAGTATTTCTGACGTAAAGCAAATGACCAACACAACACTTCCTCCAATGAAACGCTGGGATGAAACTCATCTTTAACGGCCGCCGTTGAAGCCTGTCAGAGGTGAAGCTCCTGACTCCTCCTGGGATCTGTGGTGGGACCGCTCTCTGTGATCTCAGCGTACAGTGGGAGGTTCGTCCCGAGGGAATCCTGCTTACGGCCCACACCGCGACCCTCATCCTAGCCTGTTCCTCTCCTCGCTAACAGGGTTTGGGTTCTGTTCCTCTCCTCGCTCACAGGGTTTGGGTTCCATTCACCTCCTCGCTCAGAGGGTTTGGGTTCCATTCAGCTCCTCGCTCAGAGGGTTTGGGTTCTGTTCCTCTCCTCACTCACAGGGATTGAGTTCCTCTCCTCAATCACAGGGTTTGGGTTCCTCTCCTCGCTGACAGGGTTTGGGTTCCTCTCCTCGCTGACAGGGTTTGGGTTCCTCTCCTCGCTGACAGGGTTTGGGTTCCTCTCCTCGCTGACAGGGTTTTGGTTCCTCTCCTTGCTGACAGGGTTTGGGTTCCTCTCCTCGCTGACAGGGTTTGGGTTCCTCTCCTCGCTGACAGGGTTTGGGTTCTGCCGACAGCAGAACCAGCGGACTGCTACATTACATAAGTGGAGACTTTTAGAAGGCCACATCGTGCATCGGCGATACTTTGGTCCAACCAGAATGTGGCAGCGCTGAAGAGCACGTTCCAGCTGAATGGTGGTGTGTGGTCCGCGCAGGTCACGGTGTGGAACATGACCTGCCATTAACGATGTGGTCTTGAATACTTTCGGAATAACCAATTGGATCGCAGCTGCCAAAGGGCATGAGGCTCAGATGATCCGTCCACTTCCCTCCTCACTAATCAGTGCTGCGTGCTTCCTGATGAGATAGTCAACAGAGTTTAGAGTTATAACCAGACTTTCTATTTTAGTCCTTTGCAATTCTCCGATAGCTGTCTATTTAAACAGTCCAATTTTAAACGCGTCCGGATACATTTGGTCGGTGGAGTCACTGATACATCATTTCAGATAGCAGAATATGCATCTGTTTTTTTTTCCCCGGAGTGCTTCATGCATGCATTTGTGTGTAATTAATGTCGGTTCTGACAGATGGAGAGCAGAAATGTTCCCGTAAGAGGGAAGGGTACATGGCACTACGTGTGAACTGAAGCACGCAGGGAGCCTCTTGTCATTTGGTCTCCCTCTGTGCCAGCTGGACTAGCTAGACTCTACAGGTAGAAGACCACCACTAAATATAAAGATCGGTACATGTTATTGTGTGTTACACATTTTTGTGGGTTTTCATTTGGAGAAAAAAAGCCACTGACTTCCCGAATTAATTATTAAATATGAAATCAAGTGCTCATGCTTCCAACACTCAACATGACTTCAAGTCGTTCCTAATTTAAAAGCTTAAATTTCCCTTCACACACACATACACACACGTGCGTGCATGAGTGAATGTGTGTGTATGCGTCGCCTTTTTTTTTTGAAGCCACGTTATTTCTGAAAGCTTCAGTGTCTGACTTAAATATTAGTGTAACTAAGGGATCACATTGCCTTTGCCTAGTAGCAAACATGCACAAATGAGGATTACAACTCTGGAGAAGGCAACAGGTCATGGTGTAATAAGCTGCCCAGGGGGGTCACTGATATAGAGTCCCGTTTGACAGCTTGTGGAGGAGGCTCTATTGTTGCTGGTGTGTCTGCGTGTTACCTGCAGGCTCTATCTCTGAGACTACACTATTATCCTATTATTAGGCTTAGTTGTTTACGCTTATTAGCGCCTGTCAGGTAGGCAAAGCATCCCACTGGAAAAAATATGAGCGCGATACTTTTTCTCCTCATCGCCGTCAAATGCACAAGCTTAGGCTAATTTAGAGTCCTTTTGTGAAAAAGGATGGGCCACAAAAACACGAAACCGTTTGTTTGCATGAATGTTTGTGTGAAGTATGTTTTTATTTTGTGTTTACTTGGTCCTACTTCCGCATTGTTTTTGGTTGTAAATCTGGTTCAACAACAACCTGAAAATACCTACTCAGACAAAATATTTTTCCTTTAATGATGCGCAAACTAAGAACCACAACATATATTCAGATGAACCTTTGATTGGCTGGTTTGAAGAGGAAATGGGCTGAATGTGAAGCCCATCATATGGTCCGGCAGATTTTAGGCACCGGACCAGCGAGGACAAATGTGCTCTCACAATAATTCAAGCTGCTCTTATAATTCTTTAACTTTTAGGGACCGACAGAACGGGCTAATCTTTTCCTGGAGAAAAGCCACAGAGTCAACGTCCAATAACTGTGATCAAGTGTTTAGTTAGTTAGGACGCTCTCTCTATCTCTCTCTCTCTCTCTCTCTCTCATTGTTTATTGACAGCTTGAGGGGTAGAGAGAGACTGGGGAAGTGGCAAAACGTTTCTGTAAATATGTTGCGAAGAAGTGGAATGGTACCGGGCCAAAGCTATGTAATTCTGCCAAAGTCGTCATGATGGTATTGTGTTTAGGAGATGGAGAATGGGGGAAACAAGGAAACCTAACCGCTGTTCTATTGCGGTTATTCTATGATTAAAATCTTTGTTGGAAACCAAACCTTCTGGTGTAAATTGGCCTCATGGCAATTGGAAAATGAACACATTGAAAATGAAGCAAACTGGTAGCTCTAGGAATAGAAAATGTACAGAGCCGTCTCTGGTTGCAGTCGATTACTGTACCTCTAGAAAGTAATGTTGTGTCTTCAGTTAAAACATGCACTTGTAAGCCCAGCTATCTTAGCGAGCTTGCATTGCCGTGAGTGATGTGTTGCACATATCAAACATTACAAAATGAATATGACCTGTACCTATTTGTGTACGAGTGATCGGGCTGGTTGAAGTGCCTGGAGGCTATTTGCGAGCGTTGTTTTAATAACTGTAACAATTGTTCAAAGATATTGTGTCCAATGTAACGAAGGTCCATACATTGTGTTGTTCCTGCAGAGTGAGCGATACGCTATGGTGACCCGGACTCTCCCAGACGCTCTAGCCCATCTCTTGGCCACTGGAGGCACTGGTTACTGGTTACTGGTTACTGGTGGATGTGGAGGTGAGGACACGACCAACTCTGACCATTTGGTGCCCATACATATTGAGTGTGATTTGATTTGTTAATAGAAACAGTTAACGCGCTGTTCTCAACTAAAATGATATAAAGTGTTATTAATCTTCTCAAATTGATCATCTGAACAGTTTGAAGACCCAAACCCAATTGGCGCTTTTTATATTTACAACAGGACTCGCAATCTACGCTGCCACACTTGAATGGTTTTCTACGCCTAGATGGAGGGGGGGGGGGGGGGGGGCTACTTAATATTGTCATTTTTTCACTCCATCTCATGTATCTCTTGCGCGCTAAACGCGTGTGACAAAAAGTGTGGGAGGAAGTGGTTCTAAATGGCTGTGAAAGTTTGCGAGGCCTGTCAGCGGCATTCTCCGTCTCGGCGGCGGCGAGGAGGAGGCTGGGACGTGGCGATGCACCGCGCGAGACTGGAGACCGCGCGGAGCGCCGCGCAAGGCGAGGAACTCGCTCCCCCCCCCCCCCCTCCGCCCCCAGCCCACCCTCCCTCCCTCCCTCCCCCCCTCCCACCCGGCCTCCCCTCCCCCCGCTCCACCCCCCACCCATCGCTCCAGTGCAGCAGATCTTGGCAGAGCCGCTCTCCCTTCATCTGTTCCCCCAGGCAGTGAGGCTCCCCCAATGATCCACACCTCTCCATATTTTACACCCCCGAAATGGGCACCGCTCCGATCCCCAGCCCTCCGTACCCGCTCCTTTTCATCTGTGCGTTTCTATGGTGTGTGTGTTGTCGGGTTTTTTTTTATTTAATTTTTTTCTGCCTCTTCCTCGCGTTCTTGCTTTCCGACGCCAAATGTGTGTTAAGTTGTTGATTGCCTCAAATATTTGTTTTTTTTCCCGACCGTCTTTAATCCCCCTGGAACCCGGAGATCAACCCGGTAGATTAGGACTCGCGGTCGGAGGGAGGAAATAATCGCACAAAGACGCTCCGCGGCGTATCGTGATCTCACTCATTCACCAGGAGCCACTCTGTGTATCCGGATATTTACCTCTTTGTTGTGGTTTTCAACCAGTGATCTCGGCAGAGGATCATTCTGCTTCCAGTGGTAATCAGTGCTTTAAGTTAGGATATAGAGCAGCGCATTAAGCCTGCTTTTCATGAGTGCAAACATGGCACTCACATACGCTAAGACACACACACGCGCACGCACGCACGCACGCACGCACGCACGCACGCACGCACGCACACACACACACACACACACACACAGATTCACACACAGCATTTTGGTACCTATTTGGATATTTAGGGACATCATTTACAACATTAATTCACATGGCCTTGCTTCTTCTTTCTTTTTTTGAAAGCTCATACGCTTACAATTTGCTCCACTTGACCAATTGGGAATAAACAAATGTCTTTCAAGTGCTTAGACCACGGACCACATCCTCCAAAGCAATTCAATTTCCTGTCACTTGTGTGGGAGTGGAACGGCGCTACATGCTCTGGGATTGGCCCGTACAGCGGAGATGTTTTTCCTCCCCTGGTTGTGGTTGGTGGATGGTCAGAGGAGTTCATGAGCCTTTTGAGTAATGGCAGAACCCCAGTGGGAGGTGTTTAATTGACTGGGACAGCGAGGTGATAGTCAACCTTGATCCCGAATTAGATTTATTTCATTTTAGTAAGGGTTCTGCTGAATGCAGTGGATTGGGTGTCAATAGAATTGGGAATAGTGGCATGGGGGTCAATTTACACCATTTCAGAGATATTTTTCTCTTCTTTAGCGCTGGTGTTTTTCCCTTGCCCTGTGCTGTGGTTTTGTGTGAGCGCTCTTCTTATCTTTCTTTCATCTGTTCATGCTGGGTTTTAGATGTAACCATATCATCACCGTCGTAGCCTTAGATAAGAAACGTATTAGATAATGTGTTAGAAGCTGCTGTCTTCAATCATTCCAAGAGAGAGTGTCTATTTGTTTCAGTATGTTCTCCCTCCAACTCCAGAAAGACAAAGCTGTCAAATGCAGAATGGATCGGCCACTCAGTCTCTCCTCAGAGCGGTTCCCTCATTCTCTCCTCAGAGAGGGAGCTGTTCACTCAGTCTCTCCACAGAGCAGTTCACTCAGTCTCTCCACAGAGCTGTTCACTCAGTCTCTCCACAGAGCTGTTCACTCATTCTCTCCTCAGAGAGGGAGCTGTTCACTCAGTCTCTCCACAGAGCTGTTCACTCAGTCTCTCCTCAGAGCTGTTCACTCAGTCTCTCCACAGAGCTGTTCACTCAGTCTCTCCACAGAGCTGTTCACTCAGTCTCTCCACAGAGCTGTTCACTCAGTCTCTCCACAGAGCTGTTCACTCATTCTCTCCTCAGAGAGGGAGCTGTTCACTCAGTCTCTCCACAGAGCAGTTCACTCAGTCTCTCCACAGAGCTGTTCACTCAGTCTCTCCACAGAGCTGTTCACTCAGTCTCTCCTCAGAGCGTTCACTCAGTCTCTCCACAGAGCTGTTCACTCAGTCTCTCCACAGAGCTGTTCACTCAGTCTCTCCACAGAGCTGTTCACTCAGTCTCTCCACAGAGCTGTTCACTCAGTCTCTCCTCAGAGCGTTCACTCAGTCTCTCCTCAGAGCGTTCACTCAGTCTCTCCACAGAGCTGTTCACTCAGTCTCTCCTCAGAGCTGTTCACTCAGTCTCTCCACAGAGCTGTTCACTCAGTCTCTCCACAGAGCTGTTCACTCAGTCTCTCCACAGAGCTGTTCACTCAGTCTCTCCACAGAGCTGTTCACTCAGTCTCTCCTCAGAGCTGTTCACTCAGTCTCTCCTCAGAGCTGTTCACTCAGTCTCTCCTCAGAGCTGTTCACTCAGTCTCTCCACAGAGCTGTTCACTCAGTCTCTCCTCAGAGCGGTTCACTCTCTCCTCACAGAGCTGTTCACTCAGTCTCTCCACAGAGCGGTCCACTCAGTCTCTCCACAGAGTGGTCTCTGCTCTCACAGTCGGCCTTCTGCAGACACTTCTCTCTCCATCCCGTTCATTATTCCAAGGTCAATCAGGGTGTGCCCAGATTGCAGATGTTGACATAATTAGTGTGATATTCTTTATCCTTACCCATCATCTGAAAGGTGGAGGGGTTGAAGCCCGGATACAAAGCGTATCAGCCTGCGCTTGCAGAGCGGCGGGGAGAGATTTACGTTGACATCGGGCATCAATGCGGCTCATTATAAAATAAATAATGATAACAACGGCAACAGTTCTCTGCCTGCTCTGAGCGGCCTCCTCTCCGCTCCTCTCTTGGCAGAGGGATCTCGCCCGCCGTGGTTCTGACGCTGCCAACATGCCCTCCTCCAGGCGGAGACAGACTCTTCTCATCCTTTTCTTCTCCCGGATCTGAAAACAACTGCTTTGAAAAAACGCAGTCTTAGTCCAGTTTCTTTTCTGCGAGTCGATCATGCGATGGTGAGCTTGTCATAATACCAGCCGATCCTCTGCTACATTTCAAAGAATCACCTTTTCTTATTCTCCTTGTCACAATATGACCATGGAACTGAACGGCTAAGTTTCCGTGATGTCAGATCCTGAGGGTGTCATCTTTCACATAAGTTATTGTAATGTTTTGCGCACGTGTTATATAGTGTGATATGATCACATGTCATGTTAAATATAGCGGTACATTTAATCAGTATTCTGGTGCCCAGTCTCCCTAGCAGGCAGTAAGCTTAATTCAAAACTCCACACACCTTGATTCTCCTCCAATTCCTATTTTCATTGACCCCTTGAGAGGCAGAAGCGTTCTATTTTGAATCCGTTCAACACTTTCAGTATTTCGCATCAATTATGGACAATTACCAAAATACCCGTCAACAGATTGCTGTCTTGCTCTTCAAGTCAAACTCCAGATTGCGAGCCTCTCCCTCCCTCTCCCGTCTCTGCTCTAAACCAATGCAGATGTTCCGCTCTCGCAGCAGTCATTATCGTAACAAGCAAATCATTAGTATCTGAATAGACCCACTCCATAAACACAGTGCCGCTTGTTACTTTCTCTCATTTATTTATTTTTTTGCTAATACTTATTTTCACTTAAAAGTTTTTGGCTGCTTGTCATTATCATACAATGCACCCTTGCGAAATGATGGCAGGAGTTAATTCTCATTGTCCCCAAACTGAGGAGGGCTCACTATTCAGTTATAAATTGCTGAAGGCAATGATAAACTCCTTATTTGCCACACACATTTATCTATTTAAATAATAAAACATAACATTTTCTATATCGCCACGACTTGTTACATTTTCTTGGAACGACTGCACAGAAACAGAAACCCCCACCCCCACCACCACCACCACCACCACCACCACCACCACCACTACTACTGGTGAGATGGGTGCGTTTTAAAGCCCGGGTCAGGGTACAGAGGGCAGAGAGGCCTCCGTCTGACCCTCAGTGTGTCCAGGTAGCGGCCTGCCCGGGGCCCTTGCGGCCCTCCTAGGGTGAGGGTGAAGGTTAGGGGCCCGCGAGCGGTGGCTGCGAGGCGGCCCCTGAACCTCCTCTTCCCTGGTTTCAGGGGCCAGGCGGGCGAGCTGACCCGACCATTATTATTATCATCGACATTATCCCGATCGGAGAGGGAGATGCTTGTTCTAGAATCCATGTTCTTGTTTTTATATTATCGCTCCCGGAGGAGTCTGTGTTCAGGGGGAGAAGAACAACAGTGAAGTATTGTGGCGGTGGTCTGAGCAGCTGCTGTTTGTGATGGAGAAGCTGTAGGCCTTCAGAGACTCTCTGCCCCGCACCTCCCGATGTCCTCTGGTCTGCACTGGATCACGCAGACTTCTCCATTATTTCATTATTACATTTTCGGGATGGAGTCAAATAGTCAAAGTTTCACAGGGCTGTAGACGTTTTCGCCTCCAAACAACAGAGTGTATTGTATTATTATTATTATTTGCTGAAGTGAAACTGATGCACAGTTGGATAAGGTGCTGATGTTTGAATTTATTGTCAACCTCTTCATTACCCTCACAGTTGTTCTTACAGGGCAGCACTCCAATACGGTTAATAAACATACATAATTGCATTGTTCCTCATCCTGTAATTTTCCCCTACTGGGCCATATTATGATTTCCGAGTTTGCCGTTTCTTTATTTTTTTTTTTGACGGACAGCTGCCCCCATATGGAAGCCAAAAACAATTTCCTGGAGGCCAGGGGAGACTCGAGACTTTGCGAGAACAAAGAGCTCATTGGTATTATTCATAATTAAACTCTTATTGTGTGCAGTGCCGCTGAATATTCCTATTCTTCTGCCTCTCCGCTCGCTGCTCCTGCCGGTGCGGCTGCACCTCGTCGCTGGGAACATCTGCCCGGCGTCAGAGAGGAGCTGCGCCTGCAGATTGGAGCAGGTAGAGGAGCACATTGTAGCCTGGCTAATGATGAGAGTGTCTGCCCTCTCTCCCTCTCTCTTGGAGGAGACGCAAGCTGCTGCTGCTGCCGCGCGCTCGCTCACTCCGCTCGTACGCCCAGGGAAACAGATTTCCAAACATATGCAGCGTGTTTTTTTTAATCCAGTTGAGCACTTGGGTTGCCGGCAAACACAAATAACCTTCCGGGACATCGGCGTCTCCTGACAAGGGGGTGGGCGCGCACAGGGATTCAATTCTTTTTTTTATGTGATTGTTTTTTTCTCCCCGAAGTTACTAAACGTGCTCATCATCACCCAGGTTAACGGTTTTCTCTTTTACAGTTTGGCAAAGTTTTACTGTAGTGGCTGACACCGAGTCATCATTATAAAACACATACTGATGCACGCGCTGCCATTCTTTGTGGAAAGGGTAAATAACTGAATTGTCTTAAAACTGTTAGATTGTTGTCAATGTGAACAGGCTAACTTAGTTAAAGAAATAAACAAGATTCTTAATTGCTATTGTTTAAGCAGGCCCATCTATAAAAGTGAGTGACAGTAAACTGATTTATTCTAAATTAGCAGGTTTATGTTTGGGCCTCTTACTCAAGCACGCCCACAGGAAGCCTGACATCCTCCCGGACCCTTAAACCCTCCCCACTATACAATCCTGCCCCTTAATGTAGATACATGTACAATATGGGAGAATCCGTCCTGAAGGAATCAAAGACTGTTGTTTTCAGTTTTTTTTGAACCAGTATGCAAGTTCAGCTCAGTTCCCGTTATCATTACACATTTCACAGACTTCCCAGAACTTGATGAGTGTGAACCGACAGAAAGCTGTGGAACAGAAGCCCAGCTGGAGACACTTGACTTCTAGGGACTCCCTCTGTGGATGTCCGCTTCTCCAGCCAAACAGAGTTCACTTCAGGAGGTGAACACACCCGCTCCCCCCCGACCCCGTCCGAGGTCAGCACCTGGCCTGTCCCGGTACGACAGTCTTTCTCCGTCCACCGTCTGTCTCTGAGTGCACGTGTGATAGATCAACATGTCCTGTTGCTTAGAGGAGTTATCGGAGAAAGCCCTGCATTGTGGAACCTTTGGTTTGTGAGTGATGAAGTAACGGCTCTTAGCAGCCTGGTGTTCACCACTCATCAACTAATCATTTGCTCTTCTGCAGTGTGTGAGATGCCCATCACACTTCTCTCTGTTCTCTGCCACCCAAACGGGATTAGATAAGAGGCTGCTATAATCCCCTTTACACACATAAACACACACACACACACACACACACACACACACACACACACCGCACCACACCACAAACACACACACACACACGCACACGCACACGCACACACACACATATCAACACATTCACAAATGCACCCACATGGACCAACACAAACATACAGAAACAAAAAAATAAAATAAAAATACACACAATCACACAAAAAAACTCACATACAAAAACACACAAAGATTGAACGCAAAAAAATATGCACACACATTCACACAGAAATGCAGACTGCATGCATTAAGACCTTAGCCTCATCCCTGCTTTTCAAACGGGCCTCCTTGCAGAACCTACATGGTCACCATGGCGATCAGCCTCTCTGAAACTGATTTGGGGGGTATCTTACTAGAATGCTTAAAGACAGAGTAACAGATACCTTTATCTTTAGATTTATTATCCATCAATACACATTATTTTATTAATATATTAAAACATAATACTGCCGGCTCTTTCTAACAATCCAGCCCTTTCTCTGCCTTAAAAACCTCGAACTGATTGCAGGAGGAAGTAAAATGTGTTTGTTGTCTGTGTTTTCTGACTGCCCATTGTACTGGATATATAAGAGCGACAAAAACCCCAGGATAACCTGTAGGCCTGTCTAATCCAGCCATAGCATAGACAGGGACGCCAAAGGAAGTTTAGAGCCACGCTCTCACATAAAGGCACTTCTTTAATGCGTGCCCCCTTTTCTTCACACCCACCGCCATTGTGTACAAAATCCTGCTTTTTTCTCTCCTCCTGAAAAGATTTTCTAGTCTCAGCTGCAGACAATGTTCCCCCACACAAGCTGTTGTCTTTGTCAGGAACAACCCCCCCCCCTCCTCTCTCTCCCCTGCCCCTCTCTCTCTCCGCCCCCACCCACCGCTCCGCCCGTCGGTTGGAGCAGCCTCTCTGGCGGAGGCTGGAGGCCGGCGGTGCGGTCTCCTTCCTGCGGTTTCGGAGCGGGGTCTTGCTGGGCGGAGGGGCCGGCTATAGGGGTCTTCACCTTCCCTTTGTGTGTGTGTGACAGCTAGAGGGGGGGGGGGGGGGGGGGGGGGGTGGAACAAAACCCAAAGGAACAAAAAGTACAGGTAGAATAAGGATTGGGTGGGGGGGTAACACCAATGGGTTAATTTTCCAAGTATATAGAAGCAGAAAGGATGCATGCTGATAAAAACAACTGCGTTACAATTATGCTGACCTAAAATAGCCTACATTTAAGTATAGAGTATGCCGCCAATTAATTGTACACAAAAACAAAGAGTGTTCAGGCCCCGCATCGTGGCCTGATCTTTAGGCAGGACTTCTGCCACAGAGGGAGATATTAGTAGATGCTTTAGTAACTTAATCTCAGCAAAAAAAACACTACCACTATTTAGCAACCAATTATACTATTATACTAAATCTTTCATTTATATAAAATAAATGAAAGATAGATTGGTGAGTACACTAAAGTCCATCCTATTCTTCATGGCCTAAATAATATGGGAGACCCCAACAGCAGGTCCAAGATGTCTCTCTGCTTCTACCTCGGTGTTGATCTGAAGGTACCTGGAGGACAAGGGCTTCAATGTACCCCAAGAAACGATTTCTGACTGAATTGATGCCCTCAACTGGAAAAATACCTACTTCACTGGCGCTCTGGTATACTGATCCACTTCATGAACTCTTCTTATTGCGAATGAGGTTTTGGTTCTTATGCAGTTTAAACATCTGCAACAATGTTGTGGCGGTTAGAGTTGACATTAAAAAAGTCTAAGGCTGGCCATCTAAAATATATGTGACGTATTAGAAATTGTACAGCTGGCAGGATCAGTGAAAGACACACATTGTTGTCCTCAATAATATAACATGCCACTATGTTGTCTGATAAATAACGATGTAGCAATAACTACATAAATACATGTTTGGTCCTGTTGCATTAATCATAACTGGCAGTTTAGAGAGCCGATGGCAGCTTAACTGCCTCTCAACATAGGCTGTTGAAACGCAGAGACCCAAGCTCCTGACCCTAGCTGCTGTGACCTGCGTCAAGAGGCCCATCGTTTTAGGCATTATAGATCGAAGTGAAGGCACCAAACTTATGCTCCTTAATCCGAAAATGTTCTGCAAACTTTGAAACCCTTAAGGTAAATTGCTACACAATAACATCACATTTGTTGCAACATTTCTAATAACCTCTTCAAATGTATGATTGTGGAATATATTATTGATTATGCTGTCAGCTCTGTATTACTGTGTGTCTCTGATTGGGCTTCATCAATCATTAACATTCAAACTTATAGCGAATTCCCTCTACAAAAGTCAAGGCGTTCCCACAGAACTGATTTGCCTTAGCCCAACAGATGTCTATAGTCCTATAATTGCCTGCTTTCACTACACTTGCATATCGTATGCAAAAACAAACACTTGTGTCTAACTACGTCTATCACTATTAAATAGAAAATTAACACCATCAAAATATTTTATACACACGCCCACAAACCGCTTATCGGAGATACTTTCTGGCAGTACCAGAAATAAACATTACATTTTCCCTTCCCTGTTTTCTGACAGGTGTGTGTGTGTGTGTGTGTTTGTGTGTGTGTGTGTGTGTGGTGTGTGTGTGTGTGTGGTGTGTGTGTGTGTGTGGTGTTGTGTGTGTGTGTGTGTGTGTGTGTGTGTGTGTGTGTGTGTGTGTGTGTGTGTGTGTGTGTATATTTATTAATACATATTGGTTACCCATTACTGTTCGGAACAGGGCATTGACAGAAAAAATTATATATCGAGCAAAACAAAGGACAACAAAGCAAGCACACATATACAATTGAACTACTATGTATATTTATTGAATGTTAATGTGTATTTATATATCTAAATATATATTTTATATATATATGTATATGTGTGTGTGAAATCACCTCAATGAAGCTTGTATCGAGGGTGCAGAGTGCAAAGGTGCTATCATAAATATTGAATGATTTACAGGTTACTTTATATACATGAGGTAGGTGGGCCTCGCTATTTAGGCACATGTAAAATATACAGTATATACAGGAACATATCCATATTCACTTGGCAGCACAGACGCAAAGCCTCTCACTGTAGCCATCAAACTGTCCACTAGGATTTGGTGAAGGTTTCCTCAGGAATGTATTTTTATGGGGGTGGTCTTTTTTTCCCCCAACTCTAGTTTTTTTTTCTACCTCAACACTGAACAGAGATATTGTAAAGTCCACACATTTCCACCTCACTGTGGAAGTGTTCATCTGGCTGCTAATGATATGCTATGGAACTAACGGCTGTGAATACATCTACCTGGACCTATGATCCACGCTATTGACCATTATCATAGCCGAGAGGTTTGGAGCACGGTGGTGTTCTCGCTCCTCTCGCTGCGGAGAGAAACCTGTTTACATTTCCAGGGTTTCATCGAGTTCACTCCTCTCCCCGCTCCGACGGCTTCCAAAGCGCCGTATAGATTTCTTTCAGCTGATGAAATTAAAAAGACAGCAGTGTGTGTGTGGTGTGCCTTCCAGCAACGCGATTTGCCTGCGAGTTCACGATACGGGTTGAGAGGGGAGTCCCTTTGGGGGGGATTAAATAGCTCCCTCTCTTCCTCCCCCTCCTCCCCCTCCCTCCCTCCCTCCCTCCTCCTCCCCCTCCTCCTCTCCTAGCTCGCGGTGCTCCAACAGCTTGCAGGCTGCTTCTGCTCCGCACAGCGCTCCCGTTGCCGCCGCCGCCGCTGCTGCTCACAGGTAGCAATAAGCCAGGGTCAAAGGTTAAGCGGGATTGCGAAGCTCGGAATCTTGTGTGTTCCTCTGGCAGCCCGTGCATAGGAAACGATGACACCGCCGGTAGTGGTGGGGGGAGAGCGAGGGATAGAAGGAGTGAGAGAGAGAGAGATGCAGAGACAAGACCAGATCTCTGCCTCCAACAGGCTCGTTTAAATGGAGGAAGGAGATAATCCTTGTAATCTTTTAATCGCACACACTGTAGACACGGATGGGCCTGTGCCTGGAAAAACCTCAGTCCTGATGGGGTGAGATCATGGCCACCTTCTGGGTGTAGGGTTCTGGTGCGGTGGGGTCACACACTACGTCCTCTAACCACTCTGTCTCTCGTACCCCCGTTGGCCCGCTAAAATGAAGCTCCAGCACTGCATCAAATGGAATGCTGAAATATGCAGATCTGAGAGCTGCCTTTTTTATTTTTAAATACCTTTTCCACACAAATGTAGTCGAAGTGATGTTGGCTATTTCATAACATGTACGCTACAGTATATTTTTCCACTGTATATGTGTGTGTGTTTGAGTGTGTTTTACAAAAGTAGGAATTAATCATGAAGATGCTTTTTGGCCCAAAATTGCTATTCAAACAATTATGTACTTAGTTTCTTCTAACAAATGCATTCCACGTTATTGTTTTGCCTGGGAAGCAAAGCACCCAAAAGACTAAAACCTTTCATTCCAGCGAAAGGCCGCGATTGGTCACCGTCAATAAAAGCATAAAAGCATTTATTTCCCACGTTTGTCAAATTAACAGTGTACTCCATCTCCCATAGGACTTGTGAGGTTCATTAACCTTTCGGTGAAGTGGGCCAGGTCTGCGGCGGGTTACCATAACCCCTGTCCTGCGCCTGCCTCAATTATAATAGAAGAATTAAACATCCAGCCATTCAGAACAGTCATGCTGCTCTCACGTCCCTTTGTGCCGCTCTCGGCTGGTAATGACTAAAGACACTGAGCGCTATCCACACACACGCACGCACAGGCACACACGCACGCACGCACATACACGCACATGCAGGCACACACACAGGAACAGGCACATATACGCACGGAAGCACAGAGAGCATAATCAAATGGATTCTCTTAACGCCTGTCCATGAACGTTGAATATTTGCTATTCCCAAAAGAATGAATTATTTAAAAAAACAAATTGGGGGGGCAGGGGGGGGGGAGTGTGCCTTTTGCCTCAGACGGATGTGGTGTACTGCCAAAGCGTTTGATGATGACTAAAACATATCGTTTGGATTTAAGGTGCAAAAAAAATAAACCCCTCAGCTACATGAGAAACTGGGACACTTCGGAATGCCTCTGGTTCCTCATTTATCGGTCATTGCAATTGTGCGGCAAAATATTTTCTGCCAGCGTACCCTTTTCTTGCAAACGGTTGTTATCAGCTTGTTGCTCATTGACAAACAGCTAGCATCAATTCTACTGAACATGCTAGCATCACTTCTACTCAACAAACTAGCATCAATTCTACTCAACAAACTAGAATCACTTTTACGCAACAAGCTAGCCTCACCTCTACCCAACAAGCTAGCATCCCGTCTAAGGAAGAAAGCTAGCATGACTTTTGCTCAAAAAACTAGCATGACTTCTACGCAACAAGCCAGCATCACTTCTACGCATCAAGCTAGCATCACTTCAACTCAACACGCTAGCATCCCTTCTACTCAACACGCTAGTGTCACTTCTACCCATCAAGCTAGCATCACGTCTACTCAACAAGCTAGCATCCCTTCTCATCAACAAGCTAGCATCCCTTCTAATCAACAAGCTAGCATCACTTCTAGTCAACAAGCTAGCATCACTTCTATGCAACAAGGTAGCATCACTTCTGCTCAAATGGGTGAAGCTGCGGCCTCCATTTTGGGCCCTGGCCCAACGGCTTTTCAAAGTCACGCCAGGATTCGAATAACCTTGAACTAATTAAATGTTCAATTACACGCCTGTTGATCTCCTTGTAACCTCCTAATTATTTAATTAATTTGTGTGGGCATGGAGTTCTTGTTCTCTTGTCCTCCTACTCGCACTCCTCCTTCATCCTCCATTCCTCCTCCACGCACAGGCCTGTGCTGTATAATGCTTTAAGTTTTGTGTTTGGTGCTTGAGTTTTATTTAATATTTTAATTCACTCTTTGGCGCTGACTTAATGACCTTAATCATTCTTTCCCGCCCCCTCTCTCCTACGTTTCTTCCTCTCTATTAAGATATATTAACATGTTTTAACATGTATATTTATATTCCAGTCATTGTAGCCATGCCTTCCTGATTATACATACACAAACACAGCACTATATTCTTACAGTCAACATCTACATCCAAGCTCCAAGGTGTGTGTGTATGTGTGTGTGTGTGTGTGTGTGTGTGTGTGTGTGTGTGTGTGTGTGTGTGTGTGTGTGTGTGTGTGTGTGTGTGTGTGTGTGTGTCTGTCACTATCTTTGTGTGTCTGTGGGTATGTGTGTGTGTGTGTATGCCCGCATTTGTTTTTGTGTATGTGTTTGTGTGTCTCATTGTGTGTGTGTGTGTGTGTGTGTGTGTTTGTGCCTGTGTGTGTGTGTGTCTGTATCTGTGTTTGTGCTTGTACCAGCATGTGTGTGTCTGTGTGTGTGTGTGTGTGTGTGTGTGTGTGTGTGTGTGTGTGTTGCGTGTGTGTTCGTGCATGCGTGTGTGTGTGTGTGTGTGTGTGTGTGTGTATGTGTGTGTGCGTGTGCATGTATGCGTGTGTGTGTCCCACCGTGGTAGGCAGGGCCCGAGCTGGGATTTCCTCTGCCACCCCCAGCAGTGGGGAGCCCTGCGAGGGGACATGTCAGCTCCCTGCTCGCGTGTTGGTGCTTATGAGGCTGGGGGTGGGCCGAGTGGGCCACCCCGCGCAGGTTCCAGGATTCCCTCCAAGTGAGTCAGCCAGCCCCCACTGTAGCCGATTGTTACCTTGGGAACTCAGGCTGGGGCCTCGCCAAACTGCACACTCAGTCGGCTCTCCAAACACACACATGCCTGCCAGTGGGCACACAGCACTCACACACATACAGGGGCTGGTAAAGGACAGGCATACAGGAGCGGCTGGTTCCTGGTTTAGTAGTCCGGCTCAGGAGCGGCTGGTTCCTGGTTTAGTAGTCCGGCTAAGGAGCGAGCTGGTTCCCTGGTTTAGGGTTGGGTCTTCCAGGGCGGCTTGGTTCCTTGGTTTAGTGTTGGTTCTCCAGAGCGGCTGGTTCCCTGGTTTAGTGTTGGTTCTCCAGAGCGGCTGGTTCCCTGGTTTAGTTTTGGTTCTCAAGAGCGGCTTGTTCCCTGGTTTAGTTGGTGTCTCCAGAGCGGCTGGTTCCTTGGTTTAGTGTTGGTTCTCCAGAGCGGCTGGTTCCCTGGTTAGGTGTTGGTTGCTCCTAGAAGCGGCTTAGGTTCCTTGGTTTAGTTTTGGTTCTCCAGAGCGGCTTGGTTTCCCTGGTTAGAGTTTGGGGGGGTTCTCCAGAGCGGCTGGTTCCTTGGTTTAGTGTTGGTTCTCCAGAGCGGCTGGTTCCCTGGTTTAGTGTTGGTTCTCCAGAGCGGCTGGTTCCTTGGTTTAGTGTTGGTTCTCCAGAGCGGCTGGTTCCCTGGTTTAGTGTTGGTTCTCCAGAGCGGCTGGGTTCACTGGGTTAGTGTTGGGTCTTCCAGAGCGGCTGGTGTCCCTGTTTAGGTTTTGGTTCGCCAGAGCTGCTGGTTCCTTGGTTTAGTGTTGGTTCTCCAGAGCGGCTGGTTCCCTGGTTTAGTTTTGGTTCTCCAGAGCGGCTGGTTCCTTGGTTTAGTGTTGGTTCTCAGGAGCGGCTGGTTCCCTGGTTTACTGTTGGTTCTCAGGAGCGGCTGGTTCCTTGGTTTACTGTTGGTTCTCCAGAGCGGCTGGTTCCCTGGTTTACTGTTGGTTCTCAGGAGCGGCTCACTCTCCAGTGGCGGCCCTTGCCCTCGGCCACGGCTGATGCGCTTTACAGAGGCCCCGGCGGCCGACCTTGGAACCACAACCTTGGCACCCCCGCCTTGGCCCGCTCGCCGTGTGTATTGGTGCAATTAACTTGCGGCGAACCCAGACAGGTGCGGTCCGTGCTAAGGTGGTTTCTCAACTCAGTGGTTTGAGTAATAGTATAATGGGCGCCGCTAATAAGCATGACGAAAGTGGTGTATAGGTTCGGGTGCGTGATGGGGTTATGTGAGGGTGACGGGGCGTGCCGGGGAGTCCACCTAATCACTGGACTGTTTGTGTTTCAGAGAACTCAGAGAGTTCATTACCGAGGGGGGCAGGATGAGTTCCCCATTAGTACATGTGTCCACTTGTTAAGGGTATTAATTTGTTGATGCACTGGAGCAGAGCCGGAGGAACCACTAACCCATCCCCCCTGACTACCGTCTCTGATTCTCATCCCCCCTAACCCTGAATCCACTCAGCACCCCCCCCCTACGCTCAGCTGATCAGCCCCCTCTCTGCCAGAAGGCCGCTCTCCTCGGGCCACCAGCTCTGCACCTTGCTCATGGTTCATCCTCCACTGTTCATCTGTGCCAGGGGCAAGATCTTCGACGTATTGCACTGATAACCTCCCTGAAGGTCTGCGTTTGTTTTATTGCAAATTCAATTGAATTCTCTCGCATCTAAATATATATATTTTCAATTTTAACACAGAAAATGGCCTTTAGGCATTGATCTCATTGTTCAGACTCTAACGTGTATACCTCAGTGTGTGACAGAGCATTGATCCGGTTAAGTCATGGTATAACAGCTCATTGATAAAGATTGATAATGATCCTAGGAACAGGGAGTTATCTCTGTATGGATGCAATGAAGACATCTCATCTTTATCTATTTAGTCTTCTTGAAATCAAAGGCATTGTAGTGTTGTCTTGCAGACATGCATTCAATCATAGTTTATTAATCATGCACAAAAATGCACAATTGTTAACACTGTATTTTTTTTTGCTTCTTAAATTACCAAATTCTGCAAGAGTCAAAAATCTGGGTCTTCTGTCAGAGTTTCAACTGTTAAACTGTGAGAATACTTGAGAGAGAGGCCGACTATTAATTCACAATAACCCTGCAAATGAATGGACTGATTAGTAGCAAGGCAGCGATGAGGAAACCGTCCCTGGCGCTTGGCTGGGGCGGAATAGGCAAGGGGGGGGAGGTGGGCAGGAGCTGCTAGCTGTGGCAGTGTACAAGTCCAGCCTCCGAAATAGAGCTGTGAACGCCATCTGTCATGCTCTCTCTCTCTCTCTCTCTCTCTCTCTCTCTCTCTCTCTCTCTCTCTCTCTCTCCCTCTCTCTCTCTCCCTCTCTCTCTCATCTCTCTCTCTCTCTCTCTCTCCTCTCCTCTTCTCTCTCTCTCCCTCTCTCTCTTCCTCTCTCCTCTCTCTCTCTCTCTCTCTCTCTCTCTCTCTCTCTCTCTCTCTCGCTCTCTCTCTCTCTCTCTCTCTCCGCTCTCTCCTCTCTCTCTCTCTCTCTCTCTCTCTCTCTCTCTCTCTCCCTTTCCCTCTCTCTCTCTCCCCGTCTGGTAGCCTTGCTGTGAGTGAAGCAGGGTGCTGCGATGCACGATGCTGTGGAGGAGCTTCATGAGAAGGACGTGGGTGCTGATTGTCGCCGGTGTGGGTTTTGCAGGATGCGCAAAAATAAAAAATAAAAATGAGGGGGAGGGAGGGCCCGGGCGGGAGGGAGGGAGAGAGGGGGAGAGCTGTGTGCAGGATATACAAGTGTACAAGAGGCTCCTGCTGACAAAGGGAAGCACACTCACCCACTCAGAAGAGAGGGAGAGAGAGGGACAATGAGGGAGAGAAACTGGGTATTCCTCTTACTACCCCCTCACACTCTCCCTTTTTATCTAAATATCATTTTATTTCAGTACCTCCACTTGATTTGCCTCCTGTCCGGGGGTTCGCCGGGTGAACTGGGATGTGGTCCAGCTGCCACCTTGCCGAGCCGCTCATCTCTCGGGTTCAGCAGTGGAGGGATGGCTGGTGAACAGGAGAACTCTTTACTCAACCTTCTCAACTAACTTCACTATCATGGCTCTGGCCTCCAAACCATCCGTTTTTTCCCGGTCTGAGCAGATCTTAAACAAGTTTCAGTTTCAAGTTGGGGCGTGAAAAGAAGTTCAAAGGGAAAGTGTAAAAAAGTTAAAGAAGCGATGCAGGATGCAGATTATACATTAGCAATGTAAATTACATTAGGGAAGCTGGTTGGGTGGAAGAAGGTTCTGCAGCCCCTGAACCGTGGGGTTTGGAGGAGGTTACTCGTTTGGTGGAGGGAATCTGAGTTCCTGAGGTAGAGCGTCAGGCGTCGTCGATGGCGGCGAATCCATTATCCGCTGGTGGTAATGATGTGTTGATCCACATAAAACTTAAACGTCTGGGACTGCCACATGGAACCTGCTGATTACTGGGTGCAGGCTCGGACTGGTAATCTGTGATACCGGGCATTTGCCAGAAGGGCCGGTCCACATTTCGGCGTGCGAGGGCCGGCCCTCCTTCAATCATACCGGCCCCAATACTGATTATACGACGCCTTACTTACCTGACAATACGGATAACTCAAAGAGCCCAAGAAAGAACCTAACGACAAATTGTTGCAATGGTGCATCCAGTATATATAATAATAATAATAATATAATAATACATTTAATTTAGAGGCGCCTTTCAAAACACCCAAGGTCACCTTACAGAGCATATAGTCATCATACATTTTTTAAAAAACAAGACATTGTGGAAAAAATAAATAAATAAATAAATAAATAAACATAAGCAATAAGAAATAAACAAGACAAAACAAAACAAAAAAAACAAACAAAACAGTGATCAGTTAGACGTATATATATATATATATAGCGCTTCCTTGTCATGCACATCTATGTGACGGTTCCTATATGGTATAATTTTCTATTTCTTCAAACTGTAAAATCCTGTTTCTTCAAACTGTACAATCATTGCAACAAACTAAATTAAAATGCTAACTAAAATGCTTTCTTTAAACTAAACTACGATTTTCTTCTTATATTTGGCGAATTTATGTTCGAATATTTTGCAAAAATATGTTGCGGTGCACGATGGGATTATACATCTAACAGCGAACGTTAACGGTCCATGGATGCTGCGGATGTTGCTTTGCTTATATTTTAATTTCAGTGGATGGGCTAAAATCATGGAAGGAGTTGGCAAAAAGAAGAAAGGGGGAGCGGAGAAGATTCGGGACAAAAGGCAGAAATCTCTACAAGCTGAGGCGTCTGGATGTTTTAAATAGATCGCTTGTTTGCTGTGGCCAGTGCTTCAACCGTTGCTGCTAGTGCCCCCGACGTCCCTGCTAGTGCCCCCGACTTCCCTGCTGCTACAACCTAACATAATCCATTGCTTGCTAGCCTAGCAGGACTGTCCGGGTATGTTAAACCGTGTGGATTAATGTGGAATAATTGCAACTTGCAAGAAGCCCCGCGATCAAGACAGCGTCAAGGTAGGCCGTTGGTTTTTAATTGTGCCCACCGCGACATGTTGAATTCGGCTCACAGGTCTTTCTTAAAGGGGTAGTTCGGAATTTTGGACATAGGGCCTGATTCCGAAGTGAGCATTGGTATTCTATATCACTGGAGACAGTTTCAACACATTTCATTTGTATAATTCCTTCGTTCACTGTACTCTGCGTTTGTAGCAATGACAGCAGCAGGTTACCTAGGTTTCAGCCCGCCGCTGCCGTAGCCTACGTACAGGTATATAAACACTGCTGCTGAGACCCCGCAATTCCCTCAAAATGCAATGCAATGCAAGGTTGGTTTTATTTCTAACATTATTCTATAAACAGACATTTAGATTTATAGTCTGTCGTTATAATTGATTTACCTCGGGTGTACTGTGGAGTGGGTAAGACTGTTTTTAATAGCAGGCTAGCATTGCCCGTTGACATGCGCTAGCCTAGCACGAGCGAACTCTGCAACTAGAAGGACTGAATGAAATGTGTTGAAAACTGTCTCCAGTGATATAGAATACCAATGCTCACTTCGGAATCAGGCCCTATGTCCAAAATTTCCGAACTACCCCTTTAAGTAGGTTCGCTGAAGTTGGTTCGGCTCATTTGCGCTAAAGGGGGGGGGGGGGGGTCGGTCGGTCGGTCCATAAGGGGCCGGTGTAGATGGAAAAATGCCAGGGCCGAAAATCGTTCCCAGTCCGACCCTGACTGGGTGTCTTGGCACCAGAGGTGAACCTTGGCCAATGTGGATCTTCAGAGTTCTGGGGCTGGAAGACGGAGTTCTCCAACTGCATATTGATGGTTTGCTGTTTATCTTGAACGCAGCCCGTAATTTAGGCTAAAGGACACAGATTTCACCCCAGGGTCGTGGATGTTTTTGTTCAGAAGCAGTAGTTGCTGGAAAGAGCTGCTTCTTCTCTTTTTAACATAGTTGGTGTTAAGTCAATAGGAAATGTCGAGTTTTAGGGATAAATCTGCATAGCAATAGTTGGCATACACGGCCAATCTGTCATCCTTGTTGAATCAGTTTGCATATAAAGTATGCAAAGGGGAAAAAAAAGTGTAGGAAATTTCAAGCGGGGTTAATTTGCTCTAGCAAGTTAAATTCATTTAAATAAAGCATTAAACTGTCACCAAATATAACTCCTATATGTTAATGATGAGGATACACAATGCATCCATACGGGGAAGGGAGGCTTCCAGTTGGCTGAATGGATGACCAATACTTCACCCTCACTGGACACAAATATTCAATGTCCGCCATGTCTCAAGTCAAGGCTTTTGACTTCTTCAGCATGGAGGTGAGCCTATCATCCCATTTGAAGACGCCATTGATTTCAGATTAGCCTTGTCAATAAACTGTGTGACTCCTGAACTCTCAAGCCCCTGCCCCTCCACCGAGCACTGATGGATTTACTATATGGGAAAGGAGCCCTCCAAGCAGCCAGTGCATGAACACAAACTTAAGGAATAACATGCACACAATCTAAGGAATAACATGTACACAAACCTTAGGAATAACATGTAGTGTCATGAATACAAACCTAAGGAAAAACATGTACAGAAATCTTAGGAATAACTTGTATACAAACCTAAAGAATAACATCTTCAAAAACAAAACCTATGGAATAACATGAACACAAAGCTACAACATGCACACAAACCTATGGAAGAACATGAACATTAACCTCTGAAAAGTGTGTACACAAACCGAAGGAATAACATGTGCTCACACGTAGAACAACATGAGACATGGATCAGTGAAGTAGTAAAACTGGTGCAGACAGCCATACATTTTCTTTGGCGAGTTGGCCAGAGGTCTCGCGTCCTCCAGTCTAAATGTTCCAGTCATCAACATGAATCAGAGCCATTGGTGTCCCAACACGTAGGTGATTTAGAGTTTGACACATGCACACACAAACACACACACACACACACACACACACACACACACACACACACACACACACACACACACACACACACACACACACAGACACAGACACAGACACAGACACAGACACAGACACAGACACACACACTCACACACAAACTAAACCTTTTCATCAGGCCCGGACATTAAAACACTCCAACACCATAGCACCGTCCCCTTCTAGAATAGAACCTCCAACAGAAACAGAAAGTCATTCCCTCCCAGTGACCTATTGGTCAGCGCTCTCCATCCTGCATGGCCTGCTGTCCCACTTGGTCCCCGTCAGGACCGCCCACCCCCACTTTGCCAGACCCCGCCTCAACCCAGCTCAGGCTCCCTCCACTGGGCTATGATCCCAATACGGCCAGTGGTCCCAGGATGCTCTGCCTCATCCATTACACTGTCCCTACTTGCCCCACTCAGAGCAGGAATACTGAGTATGGAAATGTGACACGTATGGGAAGGGTGAAGGTTAATGGTTCAGTTCAATGGAAGAGCATGATCACAACACATCAACGTGTGTGTGTGTGTATGTGTGTCCTAATAGTATAACCCGTACATAAAGGCCCTGTGAGTTTAGAGTTTGTTTATCTCACTGCTCTTTATAAGTTAAATTTACAGGGCAGTGGGTTTATGTAGAGGAAGCGAGCGTGGCGCATTAACATGAGGTGAAATGTGAGTTGCACATTTAAATGTTGACCTGTTGCTATGGCAATGAGTTTGGATCCCACAGGCTCCTGGACCGGCGATTCTAAATAAAGCTTTTTTTCCTCACTGATCAGTGGATGATGCTGGAAGTAGTGGAGTTAAAAACATGTCTCTGGAGTGAATCAGAAGCAGCCCATTCCAGCACTGCTGTTCTGTGCTCAACACCATGCAATAGATAGAGCTGTATAGGGTGGTAGCTATAGGCTGCACAAGCAACAGAAGGCAGTACTAGTTTACTGTAAACAGATAATAGAGGTTTAATATAGTAAAATCGCACGTTTGATGAGGCTCTATATAAAGAGCCTTTCATGAGTTTTTCCACACAATTTTTCCAACCAGATTTATTTTTTGCATCCAATCTGTTTCCACACTATTCCTGTTCACAAACCAAATATATTTAAATAATTTTGGTCAGCTATTTTTTGCTATGAGATATAAATACATATATATGTGTATGTATATGTTCTAACATTTTGAGTAATAGTCATGATTGTGCTCTGTGTTTGGATTGTGAGACCTATCCCAAGAATATGAATCCACAAACACACAGCACGTGGGAAACCAAACATATAAAACAAACAACTGTGCTGTGAGATTATTAACACATCAGAGAGAGAGCCCAGGCAGAGATCATCAGGCCCTGATACACATAAACCCACAGTGCAACAATATCACACCACAGAACTACCATGTACCACAGAATGCTACAAAACATAACACTGTTGATTAATTATACTATAATATTAATAATAATGTATACGATATATATATATGATATTATTTTTTTGAACAAGCTATTATATTCTAGGCCATTCTGAAAGTATGTCTACAAATAGAATAAAAATACTATTCTATTCTGTCTCAATTATAACTAATAAGTCTTCATTTAATTAATTAGAACAGCATTACAGCGGCTGCATATGCTGGGCATGTCAAGATATTTATATATTTATCATGCATATACCTTACCCAAACTGGCCTGAATGATGGAGTGACCAGAACAATGTCTATATGAACTAAAGGGCTTGGACATCAGAATGCATCATGGGAGTTTTTGTTGGCGATATTCCATATGATACGCCATTTTGAGAGGACTCAAGAGGGATGTAGTACTGTCAAATCATAAATCAAGTAAATATACCATAACCTAGGCTAATGAAAACGTTGATTTTCCATGTCTTGCATGAGAAACACTGTCAGTTTTGAAAACAACATCTATAATAACCAATATTACACCATTAATTAATAAACAAGGACCAAAATAACATAAATATATCCAACACAATAACTAGCATTCCAAGGCTGAGATTCCAAAATGGAGGCGGTCATTCAGACAAAGACGTTTATCATGTGAATAAGGAGAATATTTATGTTACCGTACTGGTAATAAAACGTATTGATGTATTGCTATACATCTATGTTTCTACTAATGTGTCTCATGTGCCTTCTTTACCCTCCTATTATTAATTTTTGCCCAGCTTTAAGTCCTTCGATTGCGTCTCTGTTCCCTAGGAGACCGCAGTAAACGCAATATTTAATGAGTCCAATAGAGAATTAAGAAAATAACTGCTGTACATTAACCTGTATTAAATTATTAAATGATCAAATAACAGAGCAGAAGCACCGCAGGAGAATGTACCACTGACATGCTGTCCCTGATGTTGTCCTGTGCTGCTGTTCCTCCAGCGGCCTGCGGGGGGCGCCTGTGGGTGGTGGAAGGGGACATTAAGGTTGTAAGATTTAACGTGCTGCTGCCGTAGGACATCCATCCTTAGGTAAAATAGATTAAGGGCCTTTCACCAACATCATATTTAGTCAGTATCACTTTTAAGCCAGTAAGTCAGGAGGCAAATTATCCATAAACAAATAGTCAAGTGTTATTTCCATGCATTCTGTGGGGATATGAAGTTTAACCTGAAAAACATTCAGTGGGACTGGAGATGAATATGATTATGGGCTCTTCATATCAGGCAGTGAGGTGAGCACTGTTTCTAGGCAACTGGTGTTTAATTTACACAAAATTATATGGGGAATTTGCTATCTGGAAATCCAATCACCAGCTTCATTTGTCTTGAAATGGTGTTTATTCCCAGATATTAAAATATTTCCGATCTGTCAGGAATGGAGCGTTGACGTTGTTCAGAGCAGGATCTTTAATGGCCGCCTTCAGGGGGGGTTGTGTCAGCCAGGGGCTCCGCTCGGCCCTGGGGCCCAATGACACATCGCTGAAGCCCATAGGTGACCAATGGTTCGGCGTCCCACCCGAGGAGGATCACTCCACTGTCAGACACCATCATCTCGCTCCAAAACCCTGGGAGCCTCTCAGTGACTGCCTCCACCCTCAGCCCTCGCCATGTTTGATTTCCAATCATTTGTGTTCTTTGTGTTTTTCTGGATTGACAGGGAAGTCAGCTGAGGAGCAGGGACTCAGACGGCACAACCATATCTGGTGAGTATTCAGCGTCGGTTTTAATGTAATTCTTGGAGGAGGTTTCCCGCCAAGTTGGTGGGTAGTGGCAGCGCTCCGCTTTGCCCTTCCTGTCACTCCTCATCTGAGGGATATCTCTGTATTCTCCTGTCCTTTGTTATTCTTCCTTAACACCTTATGTTATAGGAGACGTAGCCACTAATATCATTTGGTAAGAACGAATGCTCCTCCCACACACCTTATTGTTTCTATTGCTTTATACTCAGTATCGGTTGCGTTGCTATCATGTTTGTGTGGTTTTTACAGAATACACTCTTCCAACCCATCCATCGACGTCTGGCCTTCATCGCTACCAGTTCCTGTTGTTCCAGCATTCGTCCGGCGCCTCACAGTCACTCACAACAGAAGGAAGCTCCTCTCTCGGTGGACCACCATCACAACTCATATGTCCCCACAATGTACCCCGTTCGGCCCACCACTTGTTGTGCTTATTAGCGATAGCGGGGTCAGCGATTCTGACCCTCACGTTTGGGATAACCCCAATGCCAGGATTTAGAAAACCAAGGCCCTGAGATGTTTTGCCTCAAATACACCAACAAGTTTATTCAAGGGGTTTCTCTTTCATGTCTTTTAATCTTCGTAATTTTTAATTGTGAGTGTTCCTTTTTTTCCGAGGCCATCTGTCTTTGGGATGCTCCGCGTGTCAGTCGTTGTTGTGCGTTTACTCAAAGTAGTGGAAGCTAATGAGGCTGACGGTAACGAGGTTACGGAGCCAGAGGACCGCAGTGCAGACGACTGCAGGGTCAGACGAGGAATTTACTGCTCCCACGCAAACCTGCAAGAGGCTTACCACTTCTCCTTAACCTCCTACCAAAACCCAACACCCCTTCAAAATTGCCATTCCAATGCGTGTGCAAACCATCTGAATGGTCTTTTTTCCTTGCAGTAGCCCAAACTTGGATCTCTAACCTGCTGTGTTAAGCCCAAATCGATGCTTGACGAGATACGGCGAACACCGGCACTTTACTAAGTGCTTCAAATAAGAGGAAGAATCGCTTTTGTCATTTCTGGCAATTATCTATTGAAAATCGAATGAGAGACGTTATGAGTAGAAAAACGATTACTTTCATTCATTAAATGGGAGACGGCAGTATTGCTGCAGCACAACGATGGATTAAACCCTGCTGTGAGCACGGAGACGGGAGGAAAAGGCAAACAAGACGATTTTCTTTCTCTTCTCTTTCCTCCTTCTTTTTGGGGAGACGAGGTGGATCCGAGGCGGGGGTAGATCGGGCCCACAGGAGGCGTGTCCCCCTGTCTGCTCTGCTAAGAGTCACGTCTGGGGGGTCCAAGGGGAGTCCGCGGCGGCTCCTAGACCGGCGAGCACGCGGGCCCTACGCCCTGTGCGGGGCCCCGCAGTCGTTCCCCGTTTGAAGTCTCTGACAGCTGCGTGTCAGGAGAAGCATCGCGGCGCATTAGCCTGACGCGCGCCTGATGTTGAAGCACACAAAAGACGACAGCAATAACAACAACTGGGTTTATTTGTTTTAGGATGAAAACTCTTAACTCAGGGAACAGGGAGATGAAAGGGTGTGCCCTGGGTGCATGCTAGTTGTGTCACTAGTTGACAGACACTTGAAAAGCATCCTTCTATCGAGACCACTAAACCATCAGTCAGGACTTCATTGATCCGTTTTAAGTCTCATTGATTTCTTATCATTAGATACTATTGAGGACATTGAACCAACCTTGTACTGTTTGAAGCGGAGACTTGAACCCACTGGTTTAATGTCTCCTCTGACCAGCAGCCCTCCCAGTCTTCCCTCTAACGGGATCCACCCTTCCTGGTTCCGCCGGTCCCTCTAACTCTCCCAGTTCCTCCTCCCTTTCCAACGCGTTTCATCCAGCCAAACGGAAATGAAATCACACAATATAATTACAAAAATCTATAATCAAATTGCATTTTATAGTCAAACACACAACAAAGGGGGGAATAACTCAAGCTGCCGTGACATGGAGACGCAGCGGAGAGAAGCTGGTTATGAACGGACCCGCCGTCGCGCATTTAATGACTCAGTGGAACCTGGGTGTGTGTGCGTTGATGCGTTGGTTTGGGGATTACCTCTCCCCGCTGGCGAACCTGCTGCATGCCGTGTGGCCCGCGCTCGTCCACAAGAGGACATCCCTGGCCAGTCTGCGGGGCAGGGGGAATCCTGCGTCCCGCCGCCACCTCCCCCTGAAGCATGTCCACTCAGCGGACTCAGGCGGCCTCCATGTGGCAGGACGCAGAGGGCATCCTTCTTCCACCGGGACGCTAATTGATGTGATTTGCGGCGGCAACGCATTTAGCCGTGGGTGGGAGGCTTCCTAATGATCGCTTTCCACTTCCACCAGCGAGCGCTTGACTCAATTTTATCCCAAATTTGTGTTTGTTATTTTTTTTTCTTCCTGTTTTCTTTTCATCTTCTTATTTGACGCTTTGTCGCTGGAGCCGCGGCAGACTGAGCTGCCCGGGGCGGGGGGGGGGCACGCCACGAGGAAGCACCCGGTCAGGGTCCGCCTCCCCCTCCTCCCCCTCCTTCCCTTCCTCCCCTCCACCCCTCCTTCCCCACCCCCCCCCCCCCTGCGGTGGAGGTCTCCGCTGCGGGTCAGAGGAATGAACGGGGACAGCTGGCTGTTGCACCGGGATCTGATCTTGGCACGGGGCACGGGTTGGGGGGATTGGGGGGACAGAGGGCCGTGATCACAGGGAATCCCCTTCCCCCTCCCTCGTCCCCCCCCTGTCGTACCCCCCCAGCAGAGAGCAACTGCCGGTTAAACTTGGCAGCCCGTCGGGGGAGTGTCACCGTGTCCTGAGGATGCTCAGTCTCCCCCTCCCGGGGCCGGTGGGTCACAGTGTTGGGGACAAATATTAGAAAGCTGTGGAATGACCCCCCCCCCCCCCCCCCCCGGGGAGCTGCTCTGCAGAAGGACCTGGTTCAGATTCCCCTGCCGATTCCGCCTGGTGTTTGCTGTGTTTAAGTACCGCTCGTACAAAGAACTGAAACAACAGCTGCTAATTGCCTCGGAGCCCACGAGTGCGTGTTTAAAAGAGGTGCACTGCGAGGTGAGCGCGTATTTAAAATGTATCCGCGTTTACTACGCCGCCGCGTGTGTCCGCCGGACCGCTTCCATTGTGTGTTCGCCGTGGAGTGGCTGAGAGGCCCACTCCAGCCCCGGGACGCCGGGCCGAACGTGGCTCTCCCCTCACCCCGGCTCCCAGCGCTCCCACCGCTCCCACTGCCAGCTCAGCACACTCCACGGTAATTGAAGTCATTTGCAATGTTGCTGTGTGGTAATGGGCAGATCCATGTCTCCCACCCACCCACCGTGGCTGCCATTAATCAGAGCTGTGTGGAGTCAAGAGCCAGGATGCTGAGGCTCCAGCAGGCCGGGCCAGAGCCAAGAGCCCTCTGCCTTAGAGCCACACATCCACCGTCCACCTGCTCCTTCCTTTTATTCCTAGATATGTAGGTAGTTATATTTCTTTACGTTTCCCTTCAATGCATCCTGGTGCGTTATGTATTTGTATTTATGCATTTACTTTTTTTATCATTCAACTATCAACTGCAGCTAGTTGCAATTTTATAGAAATCAATTTAATGATGATCTCTTTCGTATCAAATCATGCTAAACAAATGAACAACGTGTCTGACGTGTTAAACGGTTGAGGGACCCGACGAGAAAACAACAACTACTTCACCACAGGCTTCAACAGAGGCCTCCCAAAACCAGCCATCTTGTACAGCAGAGTGTCGTGGTGGTGAATCCAGAGGCCGGTGCTCCGACCTGTTGGCTCAAGCTGCCCTGGCAACAGACCCCGCAGCCCCTATCGCTCCCCACAGCTGGCCGTCCCTCGCTCTGCCTCGTCTGCAGGCCGTGAAGCAATCCTTCAGGTTTAATACGCCCACTTTAGAGGCTCAGGTCTGCCCCCGCTGGGCAGGACCGTGTCACGGGACAGGAGGAAGAGATTGAGGGGGTGGGCGGAGGTCTTGGCCCCTAGGCCCCCGTGCTATCTGGGCTTTCCATTAGGAGGCAGATTGTCCAGCAGGAAACACGCCTGGGCCTTAAAATCGGACAATAAGCTATTTTAGGTTCATTCTTAAAGTCTTGCCGTCTGCGGGACACTTTGATCTGGATCCTGTCACCGACTGTCATCATGTGGTCCCATTCGGTCTAGGGTGGGGGGGGGGATGCAATTCGAATTAAACGTTATTAGTTGTATCAACGAGACCCGGCTGTAGAGCGTTGGGGGAGCCCCTAGACTGAGCCCCCTATCACATGCAGAGCGGGCCAGGAGACGAGCTGCACTATGGATCCACATCTATCCTCAGAGTTCAATCTTCCACCGCAAGAACTTCTTCTCCCTGTGTTCAATTTAAAGTTTGCTGTTTCCATGCCCTGCCACTGCAGTCATCCACCCACACCCTGGCCTCTCTCTTTCTCTCTCTCTCTCTCTCTCTCTCTCTCTCTCTCTCTCTCTCTCTCTCTCTCTCTCCCTCTCTCTCTTACCCTCTCTTTCTCTCTCCCCCTCTCTCTCCCTCTCTCTCTCCCTCTTACTCTCTTCTCTCTCCCTCCCTCTCTCTCTCTCGCTCTCTCTCTCTCTCTTTCTCTCGCTCTGCTCAGGTAGGGGAGAGTTTAGGAGCTATTACCACCCCAGTGCACCCCCCCCCCCCTCCCCAGTGCCACAGAGAGGTCACCGGGGGTCGTACCCCATCATGATGCCGGGCCATTTTAGACCGTTGTCCCAAAATTGATTATTGGACATTTTCTTTGCCTGGGCTGCCCTCATTCACAGAGTTTGACCTGACAATATTCAGCCACTCATCTGCTCATCTTCCAGTCACTATTCATCATCTTCCCCCGGCTGAGCTCAGTGCCGGGTGTGAACCCAAGACCCGAGCGACGGTGGCTGTCTGGGAGGCTTAAGGGGTCTGGGAGTCTGTGGGGTCGTTCACATGACGGTTAGTAAAGGAGAGCGGTACGACTGACCACAGCTTCACGACCATGGTCACATCGTCCTGCTCTCCGTTCACTATGAGGATCCTAAAGAAAAACATGAGGACATGGTGAAAGATCAACTCCATATTTAGCGGACGTACGCTTGAAACATGACATCTGGGCCTTCTATGCAGCGGCACTGAGAGGTCAAAGGTCAACAGGATCAGTGGTCCTCTGCGGCCTGCTCAGACCAGACCCCTCACCATGAAGCGGATCCAACTACTAAGATCGGACTCTTTTAATTCCTGCTTCTTGTTTCAAAAAGATGAATTTCCTCCCCTGTCCTCGAGCAGCTGCTGATGTTATTCTGCAGACTGAAAGTTATTTAGAAATGATCTTGCCCTTTCTCCATATTCTTTGTTTCTCCCGATTACTAGTGAAGTACTGGCTTCTCCGAGGAGACATTGTGAAGTCTCACATACATATCTCTAACAACACATGCACACACTTTCATCAGTATCGGCTCCAGTTACGAGATTTGGGCAAAATCTTTGGTTTGTTTTGGAATGCTAATGTGTTTTGTGTTTTTTTTCTTTGTGTGTGAATGTGTGTGTGTGTGTGTGTGTGTATGTGTGTGTGTTCACGCACGTTGAGTGCGGTGGGGGGAAGGGGAAAGGGAGAGTTCTGCAGGGAATCGGGGCGATTGTCAAATCCATGAAGTGATATTGTCATACCAGCCGGACGGCCTTCTGGTGTTTATTTAAAAGGGGAGGGATGGAGGGAGGGATGGAGGGAGAGAGGGAGGGAGAGAGGGAGAGCGAGAGAGAGGGAGGGAGAAGGAAAATGAGTCCAGGCGATTGAATCATATCTTCTTGCCAATACGTCCTTGCGTTCCCACCTCCATCATTACAGCAACATGTTTTATTTTCAGCAGTGCTGTTCCCTGTGACTCATGTCCGTGCACCACGTGTGCTCTGTAGGCCCTGGTCCTCACAACAGGGACCAAATGGTCATTAGAAACGCATTCCTTGATACACAGGCGTTTCTAATGAGCATTTGGACCATTTGGACCTTTTTGTTTTTCCCATGGTGGGTAAGACGCAGCCCAGAATTGCAGGTTTCCTGATTGTTCTTCGAATATGAAATCGACAACAACACCTTGTTTGCAGTTATTTTCCATTTCCGTGGTTAAATGTCTGCAAAAACAAAAGGTGTGCGCGTTTGCATGTGATGTGGGTGTGGTGCGTGTGTGTGTGTGTGTGTGTGTGTGTGTGTGTGTGTGTGTGTGTGTGTGTGTGTGTGTGTGTGTGTTTGTGCCTGCGTGTGTGTGTGGATGTGCGTGTGTGTACTTGATTGCATGCGTGCGTGCTTGTGTGTGTGGTGCATGTGTGTTTGTGTGGTGCGTGGGTGTGTGTGTTCCCCAGTTGACTGTGACCCTCAGGTGTTCATTAGAGGGTCTGACCTGGGACTGCCTGTGACCTCTCTGCTAGTTCCTGACCAAAAACTACGAGGACTGAAACAGTAAAGTCTCCTTATACAAATCCTAATTATGGATTACATTTTAACTCAATGGATTTCATGAATGTAGTTTCAAATGTGCAGTGGATACTACATTCATGGGAAGATAAGATGTACAACTATAATCACATATATTGAACATGAATGTGTTGCTATTGGACTGAACCTATTATGTCATCGTGTCACACTTGATCTCGTGGCTTACAACACAAAATCAATATAGATACTGAGTTTTATTTGTATCTGTTGTGATGTTGTTTGGGAAATAGATTTGAACCGCATCGGGGATTTCTCATTAGTTTCCGAGGCCGGCCAGCGGAAAGAGAAGGTAGCTGATATCACAGCTCTGGGTGGAAAGAGTGCTTCTAAATCAGGGGAGGAAACGCGTCAGGGCCTCGAAAAAAAGAGAGAAAAAAGGAAGTAGGAGGTGAAACCAAAACCACAACGCCACCGGAAGCGTCAGTGGAACTCAAACCAAGATACTCCTCAGGACGCGCTCTCGGGGATCGGGTAATCCGCTTTCCACTGAGATTCTGGGTGACATCGCGGTCTCAGAGTGAGCGTTTTATCTGGTTTTGTTTTTAAAAGCAGCGCTCTGTGTTTACACCAGCGAACACCCGGCGTGTCCTTGAGTCTACCTTGGGGACGGCGGGCCGGTGTGGAACCGGGGGGGGCCTGCGTGCGCGGGTCCACCCTGCAGGTCTGCGGAGGATGCTACAGATAAACTTTTAAACCCGGTTGACTAGGAGGTACACTTTCCAAGCTTCCGGGGCTCTTTGTAGAGGGTGGGTCAGAGGACCCCCCCCGTGAGGAATATTGGTTTCAAACCAGCAGCTCACCTCGGGGAGGGGTTTGTATCAATACCCCAGATGTCTGGAAAAAGGCTGGATTTACATGAGGAACTTTGATGTTCCCATGATCAATCTTTTGTTGGTGGTTTCATTGACCCCAATTTGGTGTCTCATCGCTGGGCTCTGCTGGAAAAGGTAGAGGAGTTCTCTGCTCCTTTGGTGGTTAAGCCAGCCTCGGTAAACCTCTAGGTGCCCTCTCTGTGAACCCTGGGAGATCATTGATCAAATTGTCCTGCATTCGCTTTGTTTGCCTGGCCGACTTAGCAGTCAGAGCAGCCCGCTCCTCAGTCAAAACAACCAAAACACTCCACACACCGAGTACACAGAGATATAGGCAGATAATCAAGGTAGACTCGGATTATCGCTCCCTTTGAACAGGTCATACGTGTTCATCAGTGGGAAAAAGTATCTCCTGGCACTCGTTTATCGATCTTCTTGGGCTTATTAAATGAGATTTCATAAAAATTGGCTCCTTGCAGTATAATTCATCAACATAACACTGGGCGTGCGGCAGGGTGAATGAGAATCTATCCATCCAAAACCACCTACTTGAATTCACCACACGTATGGATTGCCAAGTTGTGAGGCTGCCTCTCCGTTCCTCTCTCCTATATATCTGGGAGATATCGTCACTCAAACAGCAGTGCTTTAACTTTGTCTTTATTCCGCGCCAATTATCGAGAGAGTCAAGATATAAAGAGACATTATAGACACAAGCCTAACTAAACACTCTGCCGCGCACTGCGTTCCCTGGTAGGAAAGAAATCCCTGGAGGAAACGGTAAAGGCATTTAATAAAAGCCTTAATTTATTCAAACGAAGAGATGCTTATAATCAATTCAATTGCCTAGCAGCGTCAGGTGATCTAATATGCATGAGAACGGAAGTCTCAATTGTACATGTTTCTTGCAATTTCTCATTAAGTGCAGGAGATCTCTATCCCCTTATTTTGCGGGGCTGGGGGCCGACTTATGAGTGTGACATCTGTCCAGTGCATGTCAACTACACTGTCCGCCATACAGCGAGCCTTTATTTACCCTCACCTTTTACCTCAACATGCTGTTCTTCAAGTTCTTTGTCTTTCACGTGTCATTAGCACAGTGGTTGGGGAGGCGGAGCTCCTATTGTCCCCGAAAATGTTGTGTAAAGAGGACGCATCGTAGCTTGAAACACATTCTGCCCTTTTACCGTCTGATGAGCTTGATCAACACAGATAAGCAGAACATTTCTCAACACACGGAACCGAACAAGTGGATAAAGATGAACTGAGCGGATTCAGCAGACAGTTGGACGCCGTTTGCGTCCCTTGAAATGGATACAGGCTCCGACTCCATCGGCTCTGAAATTGCTAAATTAAATATTAGGAGGTACTTTCTACACCGAGGGAATTCAGCCTTGCATCTTTTAAGAAGTACATTTAACATTAATCACGTCAAGGGTTTTTTAAATCCCAATTCTGAATGTGTAACTATAGCTATCTCCATGCAATATATATATATATATATATATATATATATATATATATATAATCTGTCAAGCCATTGTGTTTCCCCTCATCATGGGTACATAAGGGAGAGGTCTGTCTGTCTCTCCTGGACTCCATGGAACCACGGCGTCCATGGAAACCCTGAATGCAAAGGAGGCCAGCGGAGGACAAGCCCAGCTCACAGCGGAGGAATGAAGCCTGCAACAGGCAGGGAGCTACAGGTATCACCTTCCTGTTGGAGCGGCCACACGCTCTCTCCACAGCAACATTCCAGGGTTTTGCATGCAGGCCCGTGCTGTGCGTTATCACAGGAAAACCCCTGGCTGGTGTCATGGGGGACGGCCCTGAAACACCACCTCTTCCTCCTGGGCCCTGGGAGTGGGACAGAGTAGGACAAAAACATCAGACAGTCTGTTACTGTGATGAAGGATGTCTCAATGTCTAGATTTGGTAAGGCCCAGTGCTAAGGGGCTGTGACTCCCCTCCATGCCACCTATCCCATAATGGATCATGATGTAGTTCTGGGGAATGGGTTAACCTAGCGATTGTAAGTGCTTTACACTTGGGTATATGAAATCATTACTGTAACGACAGCGATATATTGTTTCACCTTCTTCTAACAAATGTACTCTGCTAATTGCCCTAAATGTAAATGTAAATTGAATCCTGGACAGGCTGAGAGTAGACCTTTCATATTTGTCAAAACGCGTATTCTAGAGTCCAATGAGTGGCGGTCAGGGGAACATCCCCTGATGAGGACGTTGTCATGTGGTTACCAAGGTGCCTTCTGGGTCTGATGCTGCCATTGGATGCTGAGCGAGAGAGGGAGTCAGGGACTGGGTTAAAGAGTTTGGGGAATGGCTATTGGCCTGCATCCAAATCTGCAACCCTCGGTCTGACTCGAGCACAGCCTTTTGGAAGGCCTGCTGAACAGAAAAGCCATTCATCACTGCAGAACGGGGAACTGGGAAGACACCCCGAGAGACGTGGTGATCTGTCTGCCATTAATGGTATCCATTACAAATAAACACACATATGCAGGCTGTGTGTGTTCAGAGGAGACGCACACAGGATCCCTCCTGCTCTGTTTGTATAAGCCCCCTGAAACACTGAGGATGAATCAGACTTATTCTCCCACTCATTTTTTCAGTTTTGCCTCATTAGGATTTTCTTCATTTCTTCATTTCTTCTGATTGAAGCATTGCCATTACTTGTTGGAGGAGGCCCGTGTTTAGAATTTGCATGAACACAACTTTTAGTAACAACTTCATTTAATGGATAGTAACAGAAAGGATCTTTAGCTCTGTTTTCAAAAGTTTCCAAAATATAATCTATAATGTGAAAACAAAAACAAACAGCTAAAAGTCGACCAATAAACTAGGCTAAACAGAAACAATAGGCTGCATACAACGGGACATAGGACAAAGGAATGGTCCAACCATGAAGGGAAACTAATGGTTTAGTAATTCCTGACATATGGATATTGGAAGTGGCCGGTAAAGGGATCGGCTTTAGGCTCTGGCAAGTCTGATGTTCACATGTCTTCGGGTTCCGATTTCCACTATCAGCCCAACCGGAACTCGAACCAAATACGGAGTTTATGGGGCGGCGCCGGATCACCCTTATTTGGAGTTCCCACTTCAGCGGCTACTGGCACTTGAAGTTGAGGCAAGTCTGGGGATTTAAATCCGTTTGCAATATTTACAAGCGATTAACTCTGTCAATTATAGTCTTTACTGTTATTGTCACTGAATAAAGGGATTTTATTTTTCTCCAAACTTCTGCAAGACGACCACAACTCCGTGTACAACTAAATTAACGTGTAATTCATTGTGCCACGTCCTGAATTAAAGACAAATAGTGATAATCATGACTCAATTCAAGGCCTTTATGGGAAAATAAATTAAGTTATTAGATAAATTAAAAAAACAGTGTGCTATAATCATATTATAGATCATCACGTTAAACGGAGATCTCTCTGTTAGGTTGCGCTGGGAACTACGTGATATAAAAGGCTTAAAGTTGGATTCACTTTGGATTTACTTTGCAACTAATTCAAGCGTTATAAATCTCAGCTGAAAGTGTAAGTGTGCGGCCAGAGCTCCACTTTAACCATCGGCGACATCGTTTCAGTCTCTTCTCCACTAATAAACCTTTTCTCCACCCTGCTTTACGTCTGAATCGAAAATCTAGTCTCCAAAAGTAGTTGTATCGATCCAGTCTACGCACTGGAAAAAAGATTCTAACCGTATCAGATTCTACTTCCCGTTTGCATTGTGCAGTTCTGAAAAGTGTTCCTGCGCTTCTTTCCAGGCTGAGGCTGCTCCGAGCGGCCTGTCCTTATATGGTCATCTACGTCACGCGTCCAGCCCCCTATTTAATGCGCCGACCTGGAGTTCCCGTGCCCGTCCAATGGAACCGGAGCGCGCGCCTCTTCTTTACGCACTGTCTCTCTCCTTCCCCTCACAAGCAGACCATCACCACATCCCACTGTCATCAGATGAATGATAAGCTGACGTGATCGCACCGCTCCAGGAGACACCGGTGGCGCTGTCTGTTCCGCGGGAACTTGGATACACCGCAGGAATCCCGCGCGCACTTCTATGTTTGATCCCGAGCCGCGCTTCAGTCCGAGCGAAGCGCACCGCGGGGGGAACCACCGGGAGAGCTGGTCCTGCTCCACGCACGGCAGGGTGGAGTGCTATGACCGGTAAACTAGCGGACAAGCTGCCTCTCACCATGAGCACTCTGATCAACACCATCCCCGACTCTCTCTACCCCGAAGAGGACATCCCGACATCCATGAACATTTTCACAAGTACGGATTCTATAAATCATTACTCGCAAATGAACACAGGTAAGAACTTCACGTTTACATATTGTTTTGTTCATGTTTAAGTTTGAGAAACTGCCGGTGTCCGCGTAATGCGCCCAGACGGCAACAGTTGCGTGTGTGTGTGTGTGTGTGTGTGTGTGTGTGTGTGTGTGTGTGTGTGTGTGTGTGTGTGTGTGTGTGTGTGTGTGTGTGTGTGTGTGTGTGTGTGTGTGTGTGTGTGTGTGTGTGTGTGTGTGTGTTTGTGGGCACCTGTAAGCGCCTCAGTCGCTCTGCGACGCGTTTCTCTTTAGGAGCAGAATGTAATTAACCTACAGTAACAACTGATCATACACAACAAAAGCGTATTTATTTTTCTCCAGAAATATCACATATCATACAGTTCAACTGCAGTAAAACAATGGGAAATCCGTATAAACCTCAACGATCTGTCGACACTCTATTTGGTGAAGGCCTGATTTATATTCATCACTACTTCAACTAAACATGTGTCCAAAATGAAGTGAGCCTTGTTGAAAATATCCCATGAAACTGCTGCGCATCTGCTGGTGTGAGTGGCATCCGATAACCTTGAAGGTGTGAACTCAGACCAGGAATAAAAAACATCAACCCTTTGTCTTTGGAGGTCAGATAAATAATGCACCTCAACATGGCTGCTTACTGACTTTTTGGAGTACGGCTTTCATTCATACCAATATCCCCGTGTCCAGTAAGGTAAACGGCCCGTGCACCCAGCTGGGGTCCCGCACTTACAGACCACCGAGTTTGGCGCCTCTTCCCCGGCCAACACGTGCGGATCGCACCAGACCCATCGACCTTCCTCACGAAATCTATTCTACTTAAACAGGAATTATTACGGAGATGCTATCAGACGGCCCCGTCTTTTTGCGCAGTAGAGTGGCCATATTATCCACATGGATGGCGATAAATCCGTCGCGCGTTGCGCAGCTTCACCCCTGGGTTGAGGGGTCACTTGTGGATGTGCCAACAGGTCTGTTTTTGTGGTTAATTAAAGCAACCGTCTGTGATGCCGACTACCTGGTTCGGTCCGAGCCTGGATGGAGATGCATCTAATGCGCACATTTTAAACCACGCTCACGTTTAAAACGTTGTCTTGTGCTTTATACCCGTGAAGTGGTTAAATGGTATCAGTACAAGATGCTCATAAATATAGTTTAAATATAACTTTTGAAAATGAAATATTCTGCACATTAGGCCTATCCTAGCGGACCAAAACAGACTCTGTTTTAACAGGGAGCTGAAAGAGGCTGCATCTGGAAATATGGATAAAATAGATGGCATTTAATGTAATGTCACATCGTTAAATATATTATACACTGGTAATATTTTTCAACATATCAGTTTATTTATGAAGTTTGTGTTGTTTTAAATAGCCTAAATATTATTGATTTAACAAGCTGGTTATGGTATAAAAATAAAAATATGTGTAGCTGTTGTAAAAGTTATTTCCTGGATTTTCTTACATTCTATTATATTATTATCTTTAATTTACATATTTAAAATAGGTAAAGCCTAATTGGGTGATAAAAGTTTGATATGTATTTACATATGACCATATAAATACATTTATGTTGTTGCTGTTTAATAATAAAAAGCAAGCAAAATAATCACATCAACAAAAAAATATATACTGTGATGATATATTCTATCATGCATATTTAATGTGGGAATTCAATGCAGTCTCACCCCAAATGATCATAACAATTTGTACAGATTTTTTAGTTTACAATAAAGGTAATTATTACAAATTTCGCCATACTATTTTCCAAAACTCATCAAATGTCAAAGTAAAATGGTCTCTTAAACAGTAAATCTGGACAAAGGAAAATATTCAGCTTTTAGCATGCAGGGTCGATTCCAGCATGTATTGATTGACATGATTTCCAATGTGAAAAACATTTCTCCCAATGTACGCGTAAGTGCATTATTCCAATACTGCTGAGCGGGGAGCCACTGTCCTTACACTCATCCTCCTCCGCTGTAAAGGAATCATATCCTGCCTTCAGTTGGGCTGACCTCCCCTGGGACACAATGACTGGATCAAGGGGGTGTTTAGGTCTTGATTTATGAGCTTGTGGGATCTGAGAGAGAGTGAGCGAGAGAGAGAGAGGTGAGAGAGAGAGAGAGAGAGAGAGAGAGAGAGAGAGAGAGAGAGAGAGAGAGAGAGAGAGAGAGAGGGGGGGAGAGAGAGCGAGAGAGAGAGACAGAGACAGAGACAGTGTCAGAGAAAGAGAGAGATAGACAGAGAGAGAGAGAGAGAGAGAGAGAGAGAGAGAGAGCGAGAGAGAGAGAGAGAGAGAGAGAGAGAGAGAAGAGAAAGAGAGAGAGAGAGAGAGAGAGAGAGAGAGAGGCATGTGACAGAGGCAGCAGTCAGTTAACTTACAGTATACAAGTCTGACAGCACTTACTGTTGGACTACTTTTATTTTTGGTCTTCTTTTAGCACGCACTCGTAGAGACATGCACAGAGCTGAGAGCTGACTTTTGGACTCACAGGGACTATCACTGAAATCAAGCAAGTGCATGTTTTCTATAGACGACAGCACTTCATTTATTTACTTTTTCCAAGCAACTTCTACATTAACGACTTTTTCCAGCCATCCCTGCTTACCTTACTGAGTATGTGCTGGTCCTAACCCTCTGTGCCGTGTGCTTACCCCCCTCCCAGACAACATCATGGACCTGGGCATGGGCAGCGAGAAGGGCAGCGCCGAGATCCAGTACGGCTCCAGCTTCCAGTCCAACCGCAGCGGGCAGACCGTCACCTACCTGGGCAAGTTTGCCTTCGACACCCCCCCCTCAGGGGGCCTGGGGGGCTCGGGCTGGTGCTCCGACAATAACATCATCAGCCTGGTCAGCGCCGGCATCCTGGGCGTGTCCCCGTCGCCGGGCGGCGCCGCCACACAGACCTCCTCCTCGGCGGCCAACATGGGCGGCCAGCCGGCGGACATGGAGCAGGTCTACGGCCCGCCGCTGCCCGCCTACTCCACCTGCAGCGACCTGTACCAGGAGCAGGTCTCCTTCCACCACAGCCCCGCCACCAGCACCGCGCTGGCCTACCCGGGCAATGAGTACCACTCCGCCTCCAAGCCCTCCATGGACGGCAGCCTGTTCTCCATGATCCCCGACTACAACCTCTTCCACCACCAGGGCGACGTGGGGGTGATGGAGCACAAGCCCTTCCAGACCATGGACCCCATCCGGGTCAACCCCCCGCCCATCACGCCCCTTGAGACCATCCGGGCGTTCAAAGACAAGCAGCAGATCCACCCCGGCTTCATGGGGGGCCCGCAGCACGCGCCCCAGCACCACGGCCCCCCGCAGACCCTCACCCTCAAACCCATCCGGCCGCGGAAGTACCCCAACCGGCCCAGCAAGACGCCCGTCCATGAGCGGCCACACGCCTGCCCGGCCGAGAACTGTGACCGGCGCTTCTCTCGCTCTGACGAGCTGACGCGTCACCTCCGCATCCACACGGGCCACAAGCCCTTCCAGTGCAGGATATGCATGCGCTCCTTCAGCCGCAGCGATCACCTGACCACGCACATCCGCACGCACACGGGCGAGAAGCCCTTTTCCTGCGAGTTCTGTGGACGCAAGTTCGCCAGGAGTGACGAGCGCAAGAGACACGCCAAGGTGCACCTGAAACAGAAGGACAAGAAGCAGGCCGACAAGGGCAGCGGGGCGGCCGGGAGCCACAGCTCCCCCCCCACCTCATGTGGCAACGGGGGGCCCAGCAGTGGCAACATCATGACCGTGACTACCTGTGCGTAGACTGGACCCTCCGCCCTGACCTTTTTCAAAGAGACATTTGCAGAGAAAGGGATGCAATTCACTAGGAGATGAAGCGTTGATTTGTTTGATCTTTGTTACCCTGGTTTTTAGTTCTGTTCTGAGGTGGAGCCCCTGAGTTGAAGTAGGTGGGATTTATTTGATTGTTGGTGCTGAATGCTTCCCTCCTCGAGCTGTCCTGCAGCCCCCATAGCACAGCTGTCCGCACACATGGCTCTGGGTGCCCCCTTCCCAGGTCACCACATCTGTACGGTGATTCACCATTTCAACATCGGAGGAGGACAGAGTCCCACATGGTTGTTGAAACACAGAAAAATATTATGATCTTAGAAAAAGGGTGAGTTTCCTGGGGTGTATGTGTGTGTGTGTGTGTGTGTTAATTTTATTGGCTCGTTTGAAAGTACATTTTGTTATATTTGTGTACTGTTATTGGTGGCACTTGACTGTCTTTTGTTGTTTTGTGTAGTATTTTTTTATATTTGAATGTTATTTTTTTCAAATGAATGTGCCAAATGCATTGTGATAATACAGCCAACCGCGAGTCTCATAATTGTGCCTGACATTTGCCAAACATAATAGAGATTTCAATTTAGCACCATGTTGTCTAAGAGGGAAAATGGAGTCAAATAATTTACTGAAAAGCAAAGTTCTTTATCTGCATAATTCTAGTTAGATTTAGACAGAGGTGTAATAGATTATAGTTATTTGGAGGATGGACATATGTGATGTCACTTTAACCTAAACTACAGAGCAAGCACACCTGCGTTAATCACTTCTATTGCCAATACTGATATTTACATTCGCAAAAAGCATAATTTCTGTCGTTGTTCTTTGAGGTTATGTTGACTTTTATATTTTATATGGTGGCTTAAGTGGTGGTGCCAGATTATCAAATGTTTTCAACTGCACCTATTTTGTTACGTTTTAGATGTCTTTGTGTTTTTTTCAGTTGAGCAATATTAAAGGCACAAAATATTCAGGACATATACCTTTCATTCTTGATATACTGAGAGCTCACAAGAGAAAAGCCGGAATACTGAAATATCTGTCAATATATGAAAGTAAAGATTAAAAAAAAGGAGCATTTGATGAATTAACTATTTTGTCTGTGCTTTACATTGCTTGGCACGGCACCAAGTTAAAGGACTAAAACCACTTAATTTCAGCCACCAACAGATGCACACAGGGGGAGAGGTTTTGAAAGCTAAATTCAGTTTTTTTACAATATGGATAGATCGGGTTATATATTAAAGGGTTGCTATTTTTGTACAGTGTACACCCATGGATGCAGGCAACCGTCAGAACTTTTGTACTCATACTGTCAGATGCACCGAGACTGAGTATTAAACGGTGCATTGATGTGCATGCCCTCATGCATACTATGTAAATACACATGTCTGCATCAACTAATCATTTTCAATTGACTGAATGCTTTTGCAAAAAAAATGTGTCTTAGACCTCGTAGTAATGTGTTATAATGCAGAATACATTGTGCTCACGTGTCTTCAGCATTGGGACGGTGCCAAATAAGGTGTGTTATCTTCCGTTTAAGAAAATAATAATATAATTTGTACCTTCTGTTCAATTCAATGTAGTGAGTGGTTTGAGAAAGCACTAATGTGTTCTCTGAATAAACAGAAAACGTTTTTCAGCATCTTGTGTATTTCCATTTGGGTTGGAGTCTGTTTTTTCATTAATTGATCTATCCCAACTGTTTTCAAAACAAAGACTCCTAGTGACGTGCATTCATTCAAATTCCCAAAGACGTAATACTTCAACATAATTATAATTTTATAATATAAATAATAATATAGGTTCTTCTTCATGAATGTCCTTGTAAGATTAGATACCTTAGGTCGTTTCATACTATTGTATTTTTGTGCTATCCTTTCAGAGAGCTAAGTTAACTAGATATAATCACATACTGAAAAATATTTTATTTAATACAGACATTCATTCAAATCGATGTGGCATATGGCATGGAGATTTAACAGCATGTATTGTTGCCATCATTGATTGGATACTTATACTAATTCTATAAAATGCCCTATTTTCTCGTAAGAGACATTCCTCTCTCCATCTTGGCAAAATGGCTGCATTTTGTGCATGAACCGTGTGTTTTCCTTTTCTTCTGTATGTGAGCTCTTTGTAAGGTTCAAAATCATTTGCCAGATTTGAGACAAAGAAACTGTAGTCGCATTGTTATGATATCGTGCACTAGAGAAAATATAGTTTCCTGTTCAGTTTACATGGCAGTCAAACAAACAGATGATGTCAATCGACAGAGGCAAAGGCCAAAAGAGTGGCTCTACTGAGGCCATTCTGCTGGCGCGTTTCACTATGCGCTTCCTCCCATCCCCAGCACGGTGCAGGGCTGCATTGCCTGGCACATGTCCACTGATTTATACAATTTGCTCCTGATTAGTCAGTTAGTCTGTGTTCCTCCGCTGAAAGAGCAGATCTCTGTGCACCTTTGGAAACAGTTGAAACGTTCCCATATCTATATATATATAAATGTAAAATATCTAGACATGCGATTCTGAATTCATTTTGTACAGCGGAGGAAAGGATACTGTTGTTCTCACCACAGAGGAAAAAGAGGCAGCCATATATGCTATACTGTTGAAATCAGAATATCAACTATGAGGGTTACTGGTAAATAGGCATTAGTTCATTAAAACATTGCCCATCCTTTCTTGATTATGTAGCCTATTGTGTACTAGTTGTTTATTTTTATTGAGCTAGAAACTTATAATCATTATTTCAGGAGCCATATTCTCTTATATCTGTGATGTGAGGCAAAAGGGTGATAGGTGATATTAAATATTAGAATACAGCCTTTAAGGTTCTGGGATGTGGGATATGGCTCTATTTGACTAGCCATTATGATAAACGAAATATTATATTTGTACGCTTGTGTCCAGTTTCAGTTTAAAACAGTGTGTTCCTTTGTGATCGGGGAGCCTATCACATCCCTACTCACAATATACTAATCTGGTGTCACTTCCTGTTTGTCACATTGTTTCTCTTTGCGTGATGTAATGAAAATGTCAATTTTGTCACCAAATCACAGCCACCAGCACCATTCAATTTCAATCGTCATCCAATCCGTAAAAATCTCTGTATTCTGGAAAGATGAAGTGTTGAAGAATTAACAATGACTGGAATTAACAAAATATTTTCTATAAACATAAATGCAGGTTGCTCCTAAAAGTATCTATTTACCTCATAGGTTGGTTGGCATCCTTTTGTCCAAATCTAGGTAACTAGGCTAAATGTTTTTTAATAGGAATTAGGGCCCCATTCTGGTTCTTTGCTTCAACATTGGATCCAAGCCAACATTTTTTCACCATCTTTGTGCCAATTTAGTTTGCAGGGTTGGATGATCAAGAACAAAATACACTCAGAACTCACTTGCACTTGCACAGAAGCAGCAAATAATAAATATGATCTCAGTCAACAGCTGAAGTCACACTATTAGTCTGCAGTAGTTAGACATACTCTGTGGATTTGGCCTTTTGGCCATTAAACAGAGTTATTGTATAAAAAAGGCATTTGGAAATGTAAATCCCTCTGTATAAATAACACACAAATAACTTGTGTAGATTAAGATGTTATTATTGACTGTGTTGAAGAGAGACAGCCGTTCTACTGTAGAATTAATACCATGCGTATTCCGTTTTCCTTCCATTATATGCAGTATATTTCCTCATATTTGCATGTTGAGTTCATTAAGGTTCTTGTTTCATTGTGCTTGGAAAAAGTCCCATTGTTTTAGATAAATAAAACGGGCATATGCTTCACAATGTACTGGTGCACACTGTTCTGTTGTCTTGCAATGCTGTGAATGTCTCTTGCTTATTTCATGTTTTGTTTTCTATGCCTTATAATAAGGTACTTTTACTAAGTGAATATTGTAATAAACACAAATACGCCAATGTGACATAGAGATGTCCCAATGGTGCTCCCCTTTTATGGGACAGTTCGGTTTATTTTGTCTCAGTTTTGTTATTTCGATGGAAGTAAGGAAGGGGAAAATAGTATGACCAATCATCCCTTAGAAAATGATAATTTATTTAAGATCATATATAAAATAAAACGGTAATTAAAAAAAAGTTAGAATAGAATATCTATTATTATTTTATATTTATGGTATAATTATAGACGCTGTGGACATCCATTACCTGAGTACCTTCTGACCCCCTGGTTGGCCCCTGTGACCCGACAGGAGACTTTCCTACCGGAACCTGAGCGGCGGAGCTTCCGACTTCCGGTTCTTTAATAAACTGTTGACAAGTGAAATGGGATGAAGTCCGACGAAGAAATTCAAACCGCTGAATGAAACGGGATTAAAGCCACACAGGCACAATGAGCTGGTATGTATATGGATGTACTGTAAGGTTACGCCGTAGCGGATCATGTGAATCGTGAACATATCGTCGTGGTTTATCTCAGACGATCTCAGAGTCGGGCTCAGACTACTTCCTGAACGAGCCGTCTCACAGTACGACACCATAGGCAGAAGTTAGTTTACAACGATAAAGCAACGATGATCGGTGATAAAACAATAATAAAGCAACGGCTAGCCGGTCCTTTAGGTTAAGTTTATTGACGTGGTATTCAGTGAGAGGTTGTGGAGGTTTGTTGTGATGATCCGCCTCACGTCAACACGGTCAGCAGGGCAGGTCTCTGTACGCTATGCACTACGTCGCCATGGCGTGACATTGTCTTTGATTATAATATCATATAATATGTTATATAATGACTTTTTCTGGAATGTTGGGAGTGTCTCGGATCAAACAACATTAAGGATGGTCGCAGTGTCATCTCTCTAGATGACATGCATGCTTGCATTGAGAGGGAAGCATCAGACCTGCAGACAGGAGGGTCTTTGGTGCTTTAAGCTACTCTGAGATGATTAGATCTATCGTTATTTTGGATTTTATTCCTTTCCAGTTGCCAGTAAACCCTGTCAAATCGAGGAGCTAGCCTTACCCAACTTGTAGTGTAGCCCAATAAATTACTTGTTTCATAGTTTAAGATATCTGTGCTTTTGAGACCCCTATTTTAAATTACAAATTACTTACACAACTAAATGTTGCTCAAACATGTTTCAAACAGAACGGAATCAAACAAAACCACAATAATATATCAGAGGAACAAAACATAAAGGATAAACCCATGAAAAAGCAACACAACTGAAACCATCAAGAGGACCCAGAGTCACCTCACCAGAAGGTGAAGTTCTGTGGTCTCTTCTTGGTGCCATGATGACTTATACAAAGTCACAGCAGAGCGAGTCTGCACGCTCAGAGGAAATAATGACGAGTGGATTTGATCTCACAATTGATCTTTCTGCTGATATCGCTTCTATGAAGTCACTCATGTTTCTCCCATGTATAATATCTATAGATGCACACCAGGCTGTGTTCACAAATAGACGTTTTGGACACATCTGAACAAATAGTGCCCCTAACAGAGAATTGGTTTGGTAGAAACCAAGTTCAGGTTCATCTCAAATTTTTTGGTTAAAATAAGTCAAGTCATTGTTAACTTTATTCCATGTTAATGCCATCTGTGATCAACTCACGACATCGGTGATGGCTCTAAACAAATTTTGTTTCAATACCATGCCTGGATGTGTGCATATGCCTAATAAGGACATATGTTTACATATGTACATTTTGAATCAAACTGTCCATTTTGAATTTGCTGCTTATTGTGGAAACACCATAGCCTGGCTCCGCCCACCTAAGTACTTCCCCTCAATTTGAATTTCCCTTCAATAGTCTGGGTCTGCGGTATGTTAGTGGGTTTTCTCAGTCTAAATTCTCTGCGTCCAATCAGCGAACAGAGGGAGTGGCTGAGATCAATGACGTTAAAGTCAGCTCTAGTTGACGGACATCCTCACGCACGGTGTTTGGTTTGTTTACAGCCTGCGCGCAACGTGATTCCCGGCCAAGCGTTAGCGATTGGTTATGGCAGATCCAGAGTAGCACTGGGCTGATCCAATAGTATTAAACTTCAACAGACCCACCTTCAAGTGAGTTAACGTTTGTCAATTGAGTAGGTCCAGACTTTCTGTAAAAATGAAATTAAGTACGAGAGTCTGGTAGGACCAGGCTAGAAACACCATTCACATGCTTGTCACATTCGCATGCTTCTCTGATATACCTCCATCACATATACACATCACATACAAACCACATACACACACACACCGCATACACGCACATCACATATACACACACACCACACACACCACACTGACCGCATACACGCATTGCTAATAAAATAACATGTAGTTTGACAACGTCGGGAAATAGCATGGGATCATGGGAATTGTTGTCTTAACCATTGCCGGTGAAAATCTCTTTCAGTTACAAGGTTATCTATTAAAATTTAGTTTGAGCCCAGTTATAACATTACCCTAAGCATTGGCTTAGTGGCTGGCTTGAGCCACTTGTCATAGTAGCAAATCGTAGTAAGCTAGATCGATATTAGCTAGATGTCCTAGGGCCTGGTGTCTTACCTAGGGCCTGGTGTCTGACCTAGGGGCCTGTGTCTGACCTAGGGGCATCTGTCTGACCCAGGAGCTGGTGTCTGACTTAGGGGCCTCTGTCTGACCTAGGGGCCTGTGTCTGACCCAGGGTTTGCTGTCTAATGTTTGGGCTGGTGTGTGTCCTAGGGTCTGTTATCTGACGTTGGGGCTGGTGCTTGACGTTGGCTGGTGTCTGACCTCGGGGCTGGTTTCTGACCTAAGGGCTGGTGTCTGACCTAGGGGCCTGTGTCTGACCTAGGGGCTGGGTGGTGTCTGACCTAGGGGCATGTGTCTGACTCTGAACTAAAGGCTTGTGTCTGAACTAGGGGCTCGTTGCTAACCTAGGGGCTTCTGTCTAACCTAGGGGCTTGTGTCTAACCTAGGGGCTGGTGTTTGACCTAGGGCCTTTCGTCTCCTGTATCTGGGGGGAAGCAGGGACGGGTAGAGAGCTGAGAAGTGCATCGAGTCACATCCTGGCGGGCGGCGGCGTAACATATTTTAGTCGATGTTGGTGATAAAGTTATTGACTACTTCCCATGTAGAACAAGATAACAGAGTATATTCGATATATCGCCCAGCCGGCTCAGAATTTGAGATGTGAAGCGAAACATGGATTTGGAGAATAATTACACCTCTTCCCCACGCCCGGGTCACATTTCTCATTGAGCCAAGAGGCAATGCAGTGATCCAGTTATACTATCAAGTAGAACATACAGTATGAAGTTAGAAAATGGGCTTAATTCTTGAGTTTGAATCATCAATCAATTTTTGAACCCAATGATCAGAATCTAAACAAATGGTGAGATCCCCAAAGCGTCCCACCCCTGTTGCTCAGTCTCAAAGTCAGGAAGTGACATTGGTCGTCCAAGATGACGTCACCCGGTTAATTCGAACTTTGAGACAAGCCGAAGCCAGAAAGCAATGCTACCAGCAGAACGCATGTGCAATCACAAGGTCAACAGCCGGGTGTAAGACCAGTGAAAAGGGCCCTTTATGGACTCTGCTGACTGGTGAATTCCAGGGTAGCCTTCACAGTCCCCTCGATGGCGTCAGAGGTTTGACACCGGGTCATCCTCAGAACAATTCCACTTCCTAGCCCCTTCAACCGAGCTTCTGTACTCTGCGGAATATGCTAGTTTAGATGATGCATTATTCCCCCTCAAATGACATACACATTTTCAGTTTTTGTAGAGGGCCATGGCTTCTCTCAGTTGACGCATAATTCGGCCAGGAGACTGGTGCGTCTTTGTTGGAGCCTACGTGCAGGCTGCAGAGCAGCCACCACGGTGACGTGAACACTGAGGGGCTGCAGCAGTGACGGGGTATCTTTGTTTGGATGAGGCCTAGCCATTGATGCACCAACAGTTACTGTGTCTGAGGAAACAAGGCCTCGTTCTGGGGTTCAGTTGGGATCGCCAATGTAACAACACAGGAAGAGTAAAATATGCTTTAACAGCAGATTATTAAGTTGTATATAACCTGATCATTGTCATTCATCAGATATGCTTGATGCAGTTGTCAATGACCAATAATCTTTGGCAATGGCAACTATATAAGACAGACCCTCCAGGTTTTCGCGATGTTGCGATTTGCAACTTCAATGCAACATCAACCAATCCCCGCGAATTGAGGGCGGTGTCGCAATTTTAACCAACCACCACAACTTTCCTGCAAATTTGACCAAATAGTGGCATCGTCTTGAACTGACGTCGACAAACTACCTTCCACCTTACTTCCGTGTTTACTACTTCAAGCGATTCAAGCGTTCATGCAGCATGTGCGCGTCCAACGTTTCACACTTGCCGACCAATATAACTGAGAAAGATTGCGAAAAGGGATCGGCTTAGCTCAGGAGGTAGAGCAGTTGTCTTGTAACCGAAAGGTTGCTAGTTCAATCCCCAGCTCCTCCTTGCTGAGTGTTGATGTGTCCCTGAGCAAGACACTTAACCCTAACTGCTCCTAACGAGCTGGCTGTCACCTTGCATGGTTGACTTTGCCGTCGGTGTGTCAATATGTGTATTAAATGATGTAAGTCGCTTTGGATAAAAGCGTCTGCTAAATGCCCTAATTGTAAATGGTAAAAGCAGTATCCTGGTATTCTACATGAAAGCGGGGGAAATTATTTTGCACTGCATGCAATATTGTGGTGGAACATAAGAGGAAATCTTCCATTGATAAGCATTTTGCCACCGCGAAACATAACTACAGAACTGCAGGCAGGAAATCAGACGACGAGGCAGATCACTATGACAGAGGCTGTTGCATCCAAGTCAATTGCCAGAATCAATTATTCATTTCTCAGTGTTTTTGTTCTTTTAATTAATGTTTTTTTCAGTAATAACTTCATATTTAACAAATTACTCTGGGAAAATTGCAGTAATAACTTTCACTTCCTCTCGCACTGTAATCGGAGCAAAAACATTAAAAACACCGCAACTTTCATCGCAACTTTTTCGCAAAGCTCACGCAACATCAGGCATTTTAGGCCGCAACAATCTCAAAAAAGGCCCACGAAATCCTGGATGGACTGATCCTCTTCAAAGCAACCAAGGGCCTTGAAACATAGCGTGTTTGCTAGAAAACCTCGCTAGCTTTAGCAAGGTATAATGCTCATTGATAATTACGCATCAGACGAGCTTATCCATATGAATGATTAAATGAATAAATGGCGCTTGTGATAAAAGCATCTTGCATGGTTTGCGTTGAGGTGGTATGTGGCTCTTATGAGACTGTTTTCTTATGTTCGTACTTTGGGATTGGTAAAATGGTAAAATACTACTTAACTGGCCTTCTCAAAACACTGGTCATTTGAAATGGGCCACTTTCATGGTTTAAAGAGGCACATCAAAGGGTGAAAAAATAATAAATGTACACGTCTAGATAAAGTTAATCGGCCACAGTGCCCTACTCCTCCCGCTAGCCTGAATATAAAGAGTCCTGTTTGGGTTCCGATCCACGAAAAAGTCTGAAACGCTTACGGCAGAGCTTTGAGTGCCGGGCAGCACTGTGTAGTACAAAAACGACACGACGGGCTGGACTGTTAATCAAATTTTGATCGCAATTTCGATTTTAGCGACAAACAATCACAAAAGTAATATAATCAAGATTTAAATTTCCTTCTACTTTTTTCTTTTTTCTTTATTTATTAAATGTTTCAAGGAATGTGCAGAACAGCTGGATACATATCTGTACATTATTTTAGATTTGAAAAAAAATTATTTGACCATTTTGTGTTGTTTTTTTAAGGCGAAATTTTAAAGTTCTCAATTACAAAGTGTTTTTTGGGAGAGACATGCTGAATAAATACATCATGTTTTCAAACTCAAAAATAATCGTTTGAATAATCGTGATTATGATTTTTTCCATAATCGAGCAGCTCTACGACACGTCACAGGATGAGATTCTAGGTTCTGTTCTGTGTTTAGTATAACGGGTACCGGATGACACTGCGATGCTGGCCATGGTGCCAGTCTGACTCGTTCATACTCCGAGCCTATCTGGCGTTAAACATGATGTTCACAGAGCATCTCAGACAACATGAATACATAACTCATGGTTTATATTAACATGGTGTCAATTAGTTTGTGGCCTAGTGAATGCTCAGTAAGTTGACAAGCAGTCGTCCTTAAGTTCTGAAAACCGTTTTGACCTCCAGTTATTAGACTTATAGGACCTTATGATAAGGTCTATGGAGAATTTTATATTTTATTTTATTAATTCTAATACAATATGCATATCACTCAGAAATACACCGGTCTGCATGTCCCTCCCGCTGCTGAACATAATGGATTAAGAAGCATTTCCTCCTTAAAAAAGCAACACTAGCGATTGTCTGCGGGTGTCACTTTCATAAAGAATGTCATTGAGGAATGAAAATGTGGTCCAACCAGTGCATCTAGACCAACCAATCGGGCAACGGACGAGAACTTGACAGCCCAATAAGGTCAGGGATGGTCAGTTTAAAACTTGACAAGAACTTAAAAGACCTAGTAGGTTCATGGATGGTCAGGTTCACTCAGATTATTTTGGCCTACATGGAAGCAGGTCTTGTTATGGCTCATTGTATGGCATTGATCCTTTACTCTGATCTCTATTTTCCATATGTTTTGGATGTTAAAAATCAGATAAAAATAAACCATTGTACAGCTGCCAGCGATGGTCTACAGATGCATCAGCTTTCTACCAGCCTAACTATACCTGCAATTGTAATTGTTTTATATAATTTAATATCAAACTGCTATAAAGCAGTCAATCTATAGAACAACAACATCAATACTGTAGCCATGATATCCCCCTCCCCAGGGCAGGGTCATGCATTCATTTGTTTTACCTTCTGAGGTAGCATGCATAACCTCTCCAATGGCTCATTGGAGCTCAACCACCGTATGAATCTGTTCGATATTATGGATTTTTCTCTCCGTTCCACAACGCAGACTTAAGCATTCAGCTGTCTCATGGCCGGGCCTCCGTTTCCACATGCGATGGGAAACAGGTTCAGCACTAGACTTACCAACTCATCTCAATGTGACGTCTGCCCAGTCTGTGTGAAGAAACATCAGAAATGATTCTCACAGGGACCATAGCTTCTCTCCCTCTCCCTCTCTCTCTCTCTGTCTCTGTCTCTGTCTCTGTCTCTGTGTCTCTCTCTCTTTCTCTCTCGCTCACAGTCAGTAGTCTATATTTGCTCAAACCAGTATTCTCAGTGGTGATTTCGATGATTCTATATCCAGATTTTACAGACGAGGCTCCCGCCACAAAACCAAAGCAGAAAAACCAACCTTTTCTCTTTTTGAAAACTTCCCAATAAAAGAAAAGATGCCCTTCAATATGGAGTTAAGGGGGAGATGCTGGGCCCATACCCTGATCTCTGGGATAGTAAACATCAATAGAAGCCTAGTTGAGTTGCCGAAACGGTTAATATCACATTAGCCAGTGCTGTGTTGAGATGACTCATCCGAGGGGGGAACCAGATTATGATGCATTTCAGTGGAAGAACATCACTGGTGTAGTGGAGTGTTGAGTTACCCAAAGACCTGCCTCGGGCAAAGACTCGGGGTTAAATTGTGAGGCCTACGTGCTTTTTTTGGCAATTGTTTGTCAATCGCAACCCTCGCGTAGAACCCAAGTAAGACGAAGGAGATTTGAACATGCTTTGTTAGATCACATTGTAAAGACCACACACACACACACACACACACACACACACACACACACACACACACACACACACACACACACACACACACACACACACACACACACACACACACACACACACACACACACACACACAGAGAGAGTACATTTTTTAGTTGTTATTTATTTAGTATAAGCCTGTTGCTCCCAGCCTAGCAGAGCCTTGAGATTGAGCTGTCATCAAAGAGAGGCTCCCCACACATGGGGTTGTGTTCTCCGGGTTGGGCTGCGAGCCTCTCCATCTCTCCTTCTCTCGCTCACTCACACCCTCTCTTTTCCATCTCATTAGTCGACACACCTCAGCCTTGACGCAGCTGCTGCCTCAGCCCGCCTGTCAACACGATCTGTCTGTCATGTACCTTTAGATTTCAGGCTATTAGTGTCACATCAACGGCAAACCTACGGCCACGCAGCCCTGTGTTCTCCGTCCTCAGGAACCCTCCTCCCCGTGCTTATGCTCAATTTTTATTACAGCTTCAAGTAAGGCAAAGAAGACTAAGAAAGTAGTGTTCTTACTTCTCAATGAAACCAGGGCTTTCTCATGCGTGTTCCAATTTCAAAAGTACAGAAAAGTTGTGCGTTGCGTTGTGTGCTGTTGGATTTCAAAATCATGTTAAATTAAACTTCCCCATCTCTACGTCTCCGTCTGATGAGTGCTGTCACATCAAACAGTTGGTGTCCCCTAATAGACCCCCCCCCCCCCCGACCATATTCGTTATATCTATAGGATGTGGCTCTTTTGTTTGCTTGGTGGCAGGTAGTCGGACAGGAAACCACACGGAGCAGAGGGGACAGCCACTTCTAATTAGTGATATCCTCCTGCAATGGGAGCCAGATGTGGCCGGTGATGACAGGACCTTAATGTACACGGCTCCGGCCCCACACTCTGGAGGGCCGGGATCAACAGCTTTAGATTGTCAGTCACCGGGGACCTGTTCAATGAGGCCTGTAGCTGTCACTCTCTTGTCACTGTTCTCAATCACAGCAATAAGATGATTTAGACACAAGCGACTTGAGGATGAACAATGAAACCCAAATGTTGTTCTGCTTTGTTAAAATGTCCCTTTTGTTTTTATTAAGGATTCCGTTCAAGATTGGCCAGCCCAAGAAGCAGATTGTCTCCAAAACCGTAAGTCACCGGTCTTTGATTTGATGCACGCCCGTGTTCCCACGGTATAATTCATCCATCACAATAAGACACATTTTCTGAGAATTTTGTTCTAGTCCTGTGTGTTTGTTTTACGTCACTCTGTGCGCTGAGCGGTAGCCCTTAAGTCATGTCATCAGTGGTCTTTAGAAGACCACTAGCTCTTAGACTCACAGATTACCCATTTGCCCAGAAAATGAGAGGGGGCAGAGGTGTTTACCTTGGCATGACAGTGCGTGGGTCTTTTTTCCTCTCTGGAGAAAAACCACTTCCAGTGTAATGGCTGTCTGGCCCGGGAGACACCCTAGTTCCTGTGCCATCCGAGCCCCTGTCCCAGGAGGGAGGGGGGTCGAGCCGGGCCAGTACATGACCCACCGTGGACACTGTGCCTCCACGCTTCCTTGGTCGTTTTGTCCCAAACTGTTTGAATCCAGAGCCCACAAAGCCACAGGACAGGAAGCCATGCTCGCTCCAGTGTTTATCAGGGCACAGAGACAGGCCCTGCACACTCATTATCGTTTAGCGCACATGCTGTGATTAGACACTCATTTGAAGTGGAGATGTATAAATGAACACACATGTTAAATACTGGTGACAAGTTACCATAATATTTTATAAATGCCTCTTTTTCCCCTTTCTTTCAGGTTGAAAGAGACTTTGAGCGTGAATATGAGAAACTACAAAAGTAAGTTTACCATAATGAATTACTACTGATGTTACTATAGAGCGGTGTTAATATTTTTTTCTGGAAGGTTTGAATTCATTCTTATTAGAAATCACTTGAAATAAACGGAAAACAGATTTATTGATTTTGGTTTGCTGACTTGAATTAGATGAAACCAATTCAGTCGATTTTGTTGCTGTACTTAGGTTATTTGAATCCATGAAAATAAGCACATTTGGGGTAACACAGCCTTGGGTACTGTGGTGAAACGAAGCCTATTTTGGTCAAATACATGGAAAGGATGAGGTCTAAATAGGTAACTTTGCACATCTAATTTAAAAAAAAATTATATTGTGTAATTACGCAAATATAAACCGCATCGTACATAAGCCACACTTTAACCACTCAGGCTTAGGGATAGCAGTGTAAAGGCTGTAGCAACAAACTAATCTAAAATACATCAAATCAAATCCAAAATACATCAAATCAAATCCAAAGGCCCCAACGTGGTGCTGAAAGTTGCAAAGACTCACAATTATTTCTTTTAAACCTGCAGCATAACAAATCAATGAGTCTGTGAAAAGCCTTTCAAACTCTGTGATGTTGATAGGATTTCTGTGCGATGGGATGGATAGTGTCGCAGGATTACATGCAGGGCTCAAGACTCACCATTTATCATGTGGATGCAAGGTTGCATCGTTGCCAGAAAAACAAATATATATTTGAAAAACAATGTAGCCTAATGGTGGCGATGAGACACTATGTAACATTTAAAATAGGGCTGTTGCCACGAAGACATTTAGTTTCTTAAATGGTTGAAATGGGTTAAAACTCATTTTAACGGAATATAAAAAGCCAAACGGCATTATCATGTGGGTGCTGTGTCGAGGAGGTTTGTCTTCTGGATCCATCCTCGGTCCGAGTCTGACTTTGTCCCGGCAGAGCTTCAATGCGGGTCGCACACCAGACGAGCAATCGGGCGCCGAGTCGGGCAGCGTCGCGTCGCAAAAAGGACAATACTTGTCTAAAGGCTGCATGGTCACTTTCTGTGTTTGATACCATGAAGTGTATTGATGGAGCTGCGATGCATTCCACGGTTTTGAAAGTCATGACGCGGCTGTACGGCGGCGCCGGTGTGAGTTCTCTGTTTGGATCCAATGAAGACACACTGTTTTGGTCATTAAACCAAAAAGGTAGTTTGGACATTGTGCAAAGTTCCAGTGAAATGGCACTGCAGCACTAGTGCTATTCAAGAGCATGCAGATAAATGCACTATTTTGGATGACGAATCACCAGAAAATTAATCTGAATTAGAGTATAATACCCAATTTGCAGCTTGTTCTTGTTCGTAGGGAACTTGTTCAAACTGTTTGTCGATGGGGGATTACCCCTAAGTATTTGTATTATATAAATAATATATTTATGTATATATTTGTATATATATTTGTATAGAAAAGGGCTGCTAGATTATGGAAAAAATCTAAATCATGATTATTTTGGTCAATATTGAAATCACTGTTATTCAAACCATTATTTTTGAGATTGAAAACATGTTGTATTTATTCAGCATGTTTCTCCCAAAAAAGCCTTTGTAACTGAGAACTTTGAAATTTCGCTTTAAAAAAATACACAAAATGGTGAAAAATAAAATGTTCCAATCTAAAATGCTGTTATGACCTTTCTATAAAACATTAAATAAGAAAAAAAAATTATAATAATCGAAAAACAAACTTATGTTAATTATGTTGTCGTTTGACGCTAAAATCGAAATCGCGATCAAAATTCGATTAATGGCCCAGCCCTAGTATAGAATACAGGACATAATCACTTGGGAGCAAAATCGTCGCAGACAGATTCTGGTCATACACCTTTACACCTGTATATAGGTGGTCATACGCATTTGTATAAAGGTGACATTTAGTTTAGGAAATGGTTAAAACTCATTTTAATTGAATAGCGCTTCGAAAGGCCAAACTGCATTATCACGTGGGTGCTGTGTGGATCATACACCTTTTGTATAAAGGTGTTTGACATAGTACCTCTTTGTATTAGGGTGAATGACCCTTAAAAAATATATATATTATATTCCCGTGATTTACAGAAGCAGTTTTCCTATCCTTTTTTTGGTCTTGTTGACACTCTTTGGAAAACTAAATGATCAATGCAATGCCCTAAATTATTAAATTATCAAATCAGTCTGAACCAAATGGGCATTTTCATGCTTACGATGGCTCATGATTCCTTGTATTTTCTTTATAAAAACGGTGATGCGGTTGGGTTTGAATGAAACAACATGAATGTTGGATCCATGTATGAGTAACGAAGCAGCGTATGAGCCTCATTGTGCCTATGGAACTATGGGGGTGTTTGGTGTGAAATCCTTGCGACACGATCCTCCCTGAATGTGTGGACTTCCCCGCTATCAGGGGTGGGATAGGCCCCCGAGGGCCTCCCAGATTCAGTGGGAGGGCTGTTTGGCTCTCTGGGGGCGAGGAGGGCCCTTTATCAGAGAGGTGTGGCGCCAGTGAACCTGATGAGTGAGTCAGAGGAGCAGGCTCGTACAGGCGTCTCTCCACCCTCTGCGTCCATCAAGGCAGACGTTGGCACATGCAATAACGTATCTTCCACTATAAGCCCACGTTGGCATGGCCGTTCCTGGTGTTCCGTCACAGACGTTTTTTTTAAAGAGCTATCTCGTCTATTTTGGAGCCCGCATCACGCCAGCAGACGAGCCGTTTGGTACATTTCTTTTGTCGGAGAGAGATTGAGGCTTCGCACCCAGCGGGGCATGTTCCTTGTTGCTGCCAGAATAAACCGTTTGTTGAAGACTATCTCCGCCCGGAGAATAAAGGCCGGAATTAATACCTTCGTTTTGCTAACCTAATTAAGTCAAAGCCAATGATTCTGTCAGAATGTTTTTACATTGTTTTATTTTGCTTACCCCTCTAGATCGCCGTGGAATCATTTGATTCTAGACTTGCATTTTAATGATTACATAAGAATTTGGCTTGCCCATTATCACCCAGCTTATCAATCATAGCGTGTACTTTATTGTTTGGTCTCGGTAAGGCATGTGCCAATGTGCATTTGGAGTAGCATACTGTCCTCACATTCTCAGCTATGGTACATAAACCTGATGCCAACATTATGAACCATGTGTAAAGGTCCACTAGACCAATACGATTACCTGTTTTCCATCTAACTGACATTGGGTAACAGTTTGGTTGAAATGTAATTGACTGGGAACCCAGGAGGCCAGACCTGAAGGCAAAAGCCCACTCCAGGTCAGAGTAGTTCTGCCCTGCTTGAATTTTTCATTGGCTGCATCGGTTGTGAATCCTTATGACTTTCTACAAGTGTGGATAGCAACATAACATCACAGACTAGACTTGTCATTAACGCACATTTTACAATTTAGTCTAAAGGCACACAACGTTTAATTTCATAAATGTACAGTGAAAAATTGTTACATTAACGCCTTTAACTTCACCGGGTCCCTTACGGACGTCTGAACTTAGGGGGACTGCTCCCTGTCCTCAAAAATGATGAACCAGTAAATTCAGACAAAATGTAAAACAATTTGTCCATGTTTCTCTTCGCCCCTTTTTGGCATTAAACCAATGGAGAAGTCTTGAACTGGGGTTAAGTAACAGGATGAACGATGTGCATACAGACATGCACTGTAGGGACTTGTTGGAACTGGATATACAGTCCCACCAGGTTTGCTTTACAACAACTCACTCAATCAAGGGAAGAGTGTTTAACATCAGTGCTCCCTCTCACCATACCTACACATCCCAGTGCTCTGATGGAAGTACCCAAACCCAGAGAGTACTCTGTCCCGGTACTTGGATAGAAATGTGGCGCTGCGTTCCTCCTCGCGTGCTGATGAACGGCTTAATGGAGTATCTTTTCTAAGTGCTCACCTGATGAGAGCGATCCGCTCCACTGAGCATCTGGTGTGCTGGCAGCTCGCACGCCGCACGCCCCAGACCCAGCTCTGAGCCGAAGCGCTGAGCAGCTGTCGGAGTTGGGCGCTCTATTAGCACCTTTCTGGAGACGGACCCCGGCCTCACCCTCCCACTCCGTCATCGTCGCACACCGTTTAGCCGGTGAGATGTGGGCTTGAATGAGCTTTATGTGAATGAGGATCGTGTTCACACATCAATGTCTCTCAGACTCTCATTCGATGCGCGACCAGTTCCGGTTGTGAATACACACCACGGTCAGCGGAGAAGACTGGAGGTGCAGTGGGGATCTGTCTCTGTGTGCATCACGCCGGAGTTACAGAGGGATGGTTCTCGCAGTCAATCATTTCAGCGATGGTCTGCAATTCACATTCATTATTTGAACCCCCAACGTGCAGCATGTCTTTGTGTTCGATGGCCATGTCGCTTGTTCAAACCTGGCATGCCTCCGTTGCTCCACTCCAATCTCTAAAACTGATAAGAGGAAAATTAAATGAATCCCCCCCCCCCCCCCCCCCTTACTTCCACGTCTTACCCCAAGAATTGATGTGACAGAGGTCTCGGGGGGGCTCTAAACAGCCCCTCGTTTGCCTTAATTGATGTAATGAACAGGACACATTTCAGTCTGTGTTGTCTGGTAATTGCCATTTTTAGCGACAATCACTGGGATGTGTGCAGATGGATGATTGAATGCATTAATCCTTTGAGCGAAAAATGGAGTTGACACGATCAGGATAGCAACACTGTGTTCTTAATCAGCTAAACTAGGCCGTCATGTATTACCAAAGTATTGTATGCAGAACCTACTGTGTGTGTGTGTGTGTGTGTGTGTGTGTGTCCCAGCTTGACTAAATAAGCACCTTGTCGTCCGCCAGGCTCGAGGATCAGACGAAGAAACTTCACAAGGACATGAAGAAGAGCACTGAGGCTGATATAGGTGAGTTTCCCCTCCGTCTCCATGGCTTCATCTCACGCTGGGCCATTGATCTGCACTTGTTACCTGCGACTGACAGAACACAACCTGGCACAGATGTGTTTCAAGTCCCCCCTTGTTAAAGTTTCTGCCATGGGAACGGAGAACGATAGAATCCTCCATCTGGGCGGGGGGGGGGGGGAAGTTATTGTTTGCTGAAGATGGCACTTTTGTTTTTATTTTGTATGTTTATGATGCTAATGTTTGTGTTGCTGTGTCTCGTCTTTATCTTCCGTGCGTGGATGAAAACACTAGATATTGTATCACTGTATGGGGGTGGGGAGTGGAGCTGGGGATGAGATGAATGGAGGGGGGGGGCATTCTTTATTTCCTCCACTCTTTTGTGCCGTGGTGGAATATGGATGTGCGGCTTATGAAAGTCTGGGAGCTGTCAGGGCTCTCATTAGAGCTCCCGGGGCCCGTCTGGCAGGGCTTTCCTCCCTTCACACGGGTCGAGGCGGTGCTGCTGCCTGCTGCACACAGGCAGCCTCCGCAGCCACTGCTGCTCCCCAGCCTTAGGTCACAGCGCTGGCCTCTATTAAACCCACTGCCAAGCGGTCCCTGCAGGGTGGCAAAGGGGCTTTTAGAGAATGGGGTTTTATAATGTGTCGAAGCACTATAATCGACAGCCATTGAGAATTATCTTGATTGACGGTGAGTACCTTTTTGTTAGTTTTTTTTATTGTAAAAAAGATACGATATTGGTGACATGGGCATGATGGACTTGCGTGCCTCTTTATTTATTTTTTACATATTGCCAATATTTTCCACTGGCCATGTCAGGCAAGGTCATAATAAACGATGTGTGGCTCGTCATGCAGAGAGACACGCAGACCCCCAACCTCTGAGTGATTGATCGGTCGCAAATGGGCCTCCCGAGAATCCCCCGGTAGTGTGAATGAGACCACATGCTGAGCTTAGTCCCACTGGGGATACTCCCCACACACACACACACACACACACACACACACACACACACACACACACACACACACACACACACACACACACACACACACACACACACACACACACACACACACACACACACACACACACACACACACACCTCCTCCCTTCTCCTGAACTAAGCCCATTCATTCAAACGGGATGCTATAATCTGATGTCTAAAACAAAGTGGCATGAGTGTAGATGAACAGTAATTGGTGTTGTCAGTGTAAAAACATTTGCACAGATTCCCTGTGCTCTGGTGAATATTCATCACTGCCTCTAGACCCGCCACCCCCTGCATTCCTGCAGGAGAGCCAGGCTCTCTCCTCTCTTTCACCCCCGCTTTCTTTCTTTTTGTTTGAAACCAAATCGTCTTGGCCCCACCCTCCTGCATCCTGTTTTGAAATAGGGTTGTTAATCGTAACTGTAGAAAAGGCTGCTTTTCAACTTAACGTCGCAATGTGTAGCATTTCAGTCGACTCGTAGCTTAAAATAATAAGCTAATAATTGATAGGGACTTCAATAATGTTAGCAATAAAATTGCATCCTGTAACTGATATTTTGTTACTGATTGACAGCCTGTACCCATTTGTTAACATTTTCATTCACGGCCTTGACTCTCATTTTGGTAAAAAAATAAACAATTTATAGAAGCATGATTTTATTCCCCAAACATTGAGTTATTCCTAACTTCATCAATAAACTGGGCTCATCCATTCCCTTCAGTCCTTTGGTTTGGCCTAGACTAGGGTTAGGGTTAGGGTAAAAAGCTTAGCTTTACCTACCAAGTCTCCTGTTTTCATCATCATTGATTTTAAAACTGGCGTCAAGGTCTTTATCTCATGAATATTCTGTACCAGTGAAGACCAATGGGCAATAAATAATAATATTTAATTCTCGAATGAGTTTGAAAATTATCTAATTTAACCGAAAGGTAGGCCTTTGGATTTTGCCTCATTGGTAACTAAAAGCTGTTACTTATAAGAAACTAACAACACTGATCTTAAAATGGGTGCTGTCAATAGTGAGGAATGTGTTAACAACCTCCTCAGTATTGTGCTGTACTGTACTGGCCATATGCTGCCTGTTTTCCCTCCATGTCCACTTGAGACCAGATAAACCCTCTGGATGGCACGTAACCATGGTTTCAAAGGCTTCCCGTCGAAATGTATGTGATACATGTGTGATATATCTGTTAAGATGTGTGTGCTCGTTTGTTCGTTCACAGCCATGTCCAAGGCTGCTGTGAAGATCTCTGCAGACCTGCTGGGTAACCCTCTGTGTGAGCAGGACCAGGTCTTCCTGGAGTCCATGACTGCTCTGGATACCGCCATGAGGCGCATGGACTCCTTCAACCTGGAGAAGGTCAGAAGCCCCATCCCTCTCTCTCTCTCTCTCCCTCCCTCTCTCTCTCTCTCTCTCTCTCTCTCGCTCTCGCTCTCGATCTCGATCTCTCGAAGTGTGAGGTCTTGCTTCTTCTACCTTCTTTTCTGAACTCGCTCTTCCCAGCGGCGTTGCTGGTCAGCCTTGTCTGGTCCACCGTAGTCTGACTCTTCTATCTTGTGATTAAGGTCCTACTATTCCTTCTGGTTTGATGCTCCCCTTCAGTATCGTCTGTACGGTCATGATGACCAGAGTACAGCTCGTTTTACAGTGTTGGGATTATTCATTGGTTCGCCAGGTTTATGTTCTTTGTGATTATTTCCAGTGTCGATACAATATTACAAAAATCCTGGAATGATATGGAACTGTACACGTACAACCACATTCTCGTGAAATCTAATCATAATCGGGTATTTTCACGCTGGTCCTCTCCTCAATGGCGCCGGTACCTTCCCTCAAAGATCACAATGAGCCATAAGGCTAACCATAAAGGACCGTAAAACAGAAAGCAATACCGAATACCAGGCTGAATACTACTCCTTTCTTAGTACGCACCGACATGCAAACTTAAGTGTTGTTAGAGATATGTTTCCCTGGCTATCTGAATTTCAGTGAATGATATGTATTCATAATACCCGTAAGCATGTCAATTCCTGGCAGACTAGTGTGTGTGCCCTCGGAAACAGTTTTCTTTTGAGTTTACTGAAAGCCACAGGTGCTGTGAATGCATTCTCAATGAGCTGCATATTGAAGGATATATTTCTAAATGGAAATGTAACAATTTAAAATGCTGCTGCTCAATGTGGTCCAAATCTCTTGCTGATGGCAAAGTAAACAGTTTTTCTTGTGTGTATAAAACGTATACCAGAGTTACTCCAGCTGTTTTTAAACATCAACCTTACGTTTGAGCTTCATAAGAAAGGTTTTTCTTTGCCTGCTTCTCCATATATTCTAAAAGTTGAAAGCAGTCACATGTGACTAGACCAACCAGAATGTGGTTTGGACAGAGCTTATGGGCACTTGACCGATGGTTGTGTCTCTTCCAAGCATTGGTTAGTCTTGGTCGGCTGCCCAGAAGAACACTCCATTTTGATAGCACATCGAGATAGTCCAACTCTCTGCCGCTGAATGAATTGCCTTTTTTCGAGTCCTTGATTGTACATTATCCATGGCTCTTTACCTAGCATTAATTCTCTCAGGTCCCATCCTTTCTAACCGTTAACTAATCCATCCCGTCCCAAATGTTCCCTCTGGGTACCCTCCCCTCCCTGGCTAAGCTAACCCATCCCCTCAGTCAGACCTGAGTGGCCCAAGCCTTCCTGCCCCTCTGCTCTGCCCCACATGAGCCCTCAGCTCATGTCATCCAGTGAAGAAGAGCTGCTGGAATGTCTATAATTCTTATGTTTGTTGTTGCATTGTGACATGACTGAAGGTTGAGTTCAGGTGCTGGTTGTGAGCGGGAGGGGAGGTATGTACCCGCTCCACACATTTTGGATCTCGGATCCAGTCCTTTCCCAGTGACGCAGAACCACGCGGTTATCAACCGTGTGGCTGGACTTGACTTAACCAACGTCTTTAGGTTAAGAGTGGTTGATTCTGGACGGCTCGGTCGTACTAGACCACGGTCCCCCCCCAACCCCCTTCAGTCTGGACCAAAACACTTCCTCATCCGTCCGTTCTACAGGTTGGGGCGGGGTTCGACCGCTTTGGTCTTTGGGCAGCGCGGCTACGAGCGACGGCAGCTATCTGCAGGTACTCCTCGGTCGAGCCCGGCTCCGCTACCAACAGCCTCCATCCCCTCCGGTCTTCCCACGTTCTCGCAGCGCGGCTCGAGTTGTTGTTCTTTCAGCTCTCCCTTCCAGCTGACTGATGATTCCTGATGGCGCCGACAACAATACCCCACACCGCTGGAGAACAACACCAAACGGGAGCGGACAAAAAAGCCCAGAGAAAGCGTCCACCCTTTGCTCTCTCCGCTCTGCGCCGCGGGCCGCGCGCACTGAGAAGCAGCGGATGAAACGTGGAGCGGTAATGAAGGCAGTAGTGGCCCGGGTCTGCGTGTTTATTTCTGGGGCTTGAGGAGGGCGCGAAACCCCCCCGCCGGCACACTGCTGCCGAAGCACCGAGCCCCGGCGCGGACCGGAGAGAAGGATGATCCGTTTGGAGCGGGGGGGTGGGGGTGGGGGGGGGGGGGGGGAGGGCGTATTGATTTCCTCTGCGATCTTGTGTGTATTTTTGGGAGGCCTGTGTGCCGGGATGCCCTCTGCCCCGTGACTCACTGATGGAGACTGCTGCTGCTGGATGAGCAGGGGCCCGCGGGCGCTGAGGGCCCTCCGAGGAGCAGGGCTCTACCCCCCCCACCTCCTTCACTCTCTCTCTCTCTCTCTCTCTCTCTCTCTCTCTCTCTCTCTCCTCTCTCTCTCTCTCTCTCTCTCTCTCTCTCTCTCTCTCTCTCTCTCTCTCTCTCTCTCTCTCTCTCTCTCTCTCTCTCTCTCTCTCTCTCTCTCTCTCTCTCTCTCTCTCTCTCGTTTTTCTCTCTCTCGTTTTTCTCAAGCTCTCTCTCTCTTGCTCTCTCACACTCTCTCACACTCTCTCTCTCTCTCTCTCGCTCTCACTCTCACTCTCTCTCTCGCTCTATTTCTCTCTCACACTCGTTCTCGCTCTCTTTCTCTCCCACTTTCTCTCTTTCTCTCTCCCTGGCTCTCTCTCCCACTCTTTCTCTAGCTCTTTATCTCGCACAATCCCGCTCCCTTTCTCTCTCACATTCTCGCTCTCTTTCTGTCTCTCACACTCTATATTTCTCTCTCTCTCTCTCTCTCTCTCTCTCTCTCTCTCTCTCTCTCTCTCTCTCTCGCTCTCTCTCTCTCTCTCTCTCTCTCTCTCTCTGTCTGTATCTCTCTCTTTCTCCCTGGGAATGGGGCAGAGGTCAGAGGGCACCAGCATGCTTAAGCATTGTACTGCTGCTGTTATCCCTGCTCGCTGCATCTTCTCACCTTCCTCCAATCGGCATCGCCGCCTGAGTCAGGAAGGGGGAGGGGGTTTGTGTGTGTGTGTGGTGGGGATGCATGTGTGTGTGTGTGTGTGTGAGAGTGGTGGGGGATGTGTGTGTAAATATGTAAAGCAGTGCAAATGTGAATTCCCATGCACTTATTTGTTATCGGCTCTCTTGTTTTGTTTTCCTACCATGTATTTCCTTCTACCCCTCTAACCACAATCAACCCTTTTGGAGTTGGATCTCTGCCTGTGTACAGTGGCGTTGGTGTTGTTTTCTCATCCGCGGAAAGGGTTACTTGTTGTTTTTCTTTTCCTCGGTTCGTTTTTTGCTGCACACAGCTGGGATCTGGCGTCGCGGCCGTCTCAGTAATGGGCTGTTGGTCCGGCAGCCAGTGAACATATGATTTGGCGGGTGTCTCCAGCCCAACAGGGTGACCCCCCCCCACATGGAGGCTTCTCTACAGCGCTGCACTCTCACGCCGGGGCTGAGAGTGCAGCCGGCGCTCTGTCACGGAGCGCTCTGCCCCCGTCGAGGGGGGAGCCCGGTCCTGTTGCATCTGCAGTGGAGACGGCAGCGGGAAACTTTCATTAATTGCGCGCCAAGTGGTGTCGACGAGACGGCAGAGCCTCCTCGGCCTCGGGGCCCCCGAGATGCCATGATGTTCGTTTTACTTCCATTTAACAGCCCTCCACACCCCGCCCTCCCCTGTCAGCTCCAGGAGCGTGCGGAGAACATATATAAACTGTTTATTGTTGAGATGTTTGTTTGCAAAGAACTTTCATCTTGTAAGGCGCCCCCCCCCCTCCTCTTGATTTGACAATCAGCGGGGCCCTGCTTTCATGTGCGTCCCCTGACGTTCCCGAACCTCCTGTATCTCCCGCACTCATGAATATGCAGCCTCCGCTGTCCTCGGGCGGGTGTTCAGTGAGAGAGGCAGTGTCGCCACCAAACTTCGCTCCCCCTTCCCTCATCCTGCTCCCAGTGTCTAAGTGCTTCAAACAGAGGCAATTGTTCTCTGTCGGATGCGGCGGTGGCTTCAGATCACTGCTAAGGAGCCTGACACGCGCTCGCTTGATCCTCATCTGTCAAAGTCCGGACGTTGGGAGCAAAACTCTCGTTTTATCACATTCATTATGTGTCTCTGAAACGTTTCTCTTTGTGTCCATCTGCAGGTCAACCAGATCCAGAAGACCGTCATCGATCCTCTGAAGAAGTGAGTGTTCTGTCGTTTCTTCGCCTCTTAAGCTTCTCTTCCTCACAGCCCGAACGCCAGCGATCTCCTTTGAAGCTCTCATCAGAGGGTCCCAAAGTGATACACCAAGGGCCTGTAAGAGAGGCCCGGCCCGTTGTAGAAACCAGAGGAACGGAGTCAGGAGTGAGTGGGGGGGCGGGGCTGCTGCGGTGGCTGGCGTCTGGAAGAGAGTTTATTTGACTCTCCTTCCGCACACTCGCCCCCATCCCAGCAGCCTGTGAGTGCTATTCCATTCCTGAAGCCTAACCCTGGTCCATTTCCTCTAGAGAGAGAGAGAGAGAGACACACACACACACACACACACACACACACACACACACACACACACACACACACACACACACACACACACACACACACACACACACACACACACACACACACACACACACACACACACACACACAGCGAGGGAGTGGCCAGTTGATGCTGGTTAAGGTCTTGCTTCCTCCTGCTCACTCCTCCCCGGAGGCGGCTGGAGGGACGGGGGTGTGAATGACAGATTGACCATGTACAGTGCTCGGCTCGCATGCATCTGCACGGATCAAGCCCTCCCGCTTGCACGTTGACTCACTGCCTGTTACCCTTTCTTCGTCTTTCTGCATTGTTGTTGTTTTTTTACGGTTCCTCCGAGCGCTCCCACAGAGCGCGGTAACGTGCGCGGTGCGACGGAGAGCCCAGAGTGCGCTGCTCCTCTCTCTCAGCTCGTGTGCCGTAGCGACGGTGGGGCAGTGGCCGGGTGGAATGGTTCTCATTTCCTCTTCCTGGTGGGCGGCCGGCGAACGTGTGGGCTGGCCCAGAAGATGGCTGCGTGCCCGGGTGGCTGGGCCGGCGTTGTGGGAGAGAGAGAGAGCCCCGTCTCAGGACAGTTCATATCACACGCACGCGCACAAGCACACACAGGCACACACACGCACACGCATACACACAGGCGCATGCACAAAAACACACGCCCGCGTTCCGACCACATTGGACCAACAGATGGGAGGGGGTCACTATCGCAACAGGATTTATTATGGGCCACCAAGTTCACATTCACATGATGCTGTAAAATGCAGGCAAGTTTTCACCACAAGTACATAAAAAGAGACTCTTAAAAACCTCCTGCCCGAGCGTTCTCATCACTTAAGTCCTTGTTAAAACGGTGTAGCGAGGCATTTCTTTAGATGCTGGTCGTATGGAGTAGGACTCCATCAGAGGTCCTATACAGTGACGCCTCCATTAAGATGCCATTAGTCTCCTGCTAATGAGCCCTGGTCATTGTTTGCCTGCTCTCTCCCTCCGCACTGCCGCGGCGGTCCGCAGGCACCTCAGAGACGTGTTTCAAAGGAAAGGACGCTAATGTTAATGGCTGAGGAGTGTTTGTGTGTGGGGGGTGCTCCGCTGTTTACTCTTTCGGCACTCCTTAACACTCGACGTCGCGATGCGTGCCGTAAACAAATCAACAAAAGCGTTGATATTCCTCTTTAGCCCCCCACCCCCCCCCCCCCTCCCAGCCCATCCCCCGACTCCCACCCACTCCTCCCTCCCCCGCTCCCACTTCAGCCTCCCCCTGCGTCCGCCTCCGCTACCAGACGGCAAAGAGCGGTCGAGTCAGAGGGGGAGGGCTCACTGGATGACATCACTGTTGTGTTGATGTGCGGCCTGGAGGGGGGGGGCCCTGGACGGGCGTGTGTATCAGGGGCCTGCCGGCCCTGTCGGGGGCCCTGTTGTCCTCTGGGCTCATCAGGTGTGCAGACAGCGCGCCCTCGCCCTAATCTGATTGGCTGTACCGTTAGGTTTCCTCCGGACCTGACTTCCTGTTGCGTCAGCTTAAGATGCTCCTCCCTCTAATCAGGCTGTTCCAGGAATATTTTTGGGTGCATGAGGAACCCCCTTCCAGTATTCGGAGCGTCTTGCTTTGTGGGTATTATCAAACTTTTTGTTCGGCAGCTTACCCTGTGATTCAGCGATCGGGTTTCCATCTTCTTTTGCTGGACTCCTTTCGCTTTCAGAGATTAAGAACAACAAAACACAAGGCAAGCTGCAAACCCTCCTCTTACAGAGACAAAGAGCTGAGGCTCTTCCAACACACACACACACACACACACACACACACACACGCGCGCTCCAACAATCCTTCTTTCATAAGAGCACAGTCATTTTACACACACAGACTAGATTGTGGTCACACAGCGTCACCTTGTCTCACACCTTCTATCTTTAATTAAATATTATGGCACACGGAAGGTGTGACATTCCCTTACAAAAAAACAACACAAAGCCTTTCCGCATTTTCTACAGGTTTGGTATTTCTCCCTCTCATTGTTGGTCCCTGAGTGCAGTTATGTGAGGTTCTAGTGGAAGGTGCGGCCAGACTTGAGGCCAGACTGAGGCTTGGCCACTGGGCTGCGGGTCTGTGGATTGGAAGCTGCTCTCTAAATGTTCCTTTTGGTCCAGATGTTATTTCAATCCGCTCCATCCCCAGCCCTCCACCGCAGTAAAGAGCTGGTCACATGGTCTGGCCTTGGCCCTGAACTCTTGGCTGTAGCCAGCGGCACCCAGACGTCGCTGGGGCCCGCCCAAGACCCCCAGGGCCTGGCCAAGCCCGGCCCACACCACCCGCACGCGGGTCGAGGGACGGTCAGCTGTCTGGGAGGCAGCGTTCCAGCTGAGGCCCAGGGCTTTCCCATGCCAGGCCAGCCCTAGACCCAGGGCCCCAGAGTGGCTGCGTCACGGTGCCTACTCGGTCTGTTGAGGATCTGAGTCTTCCGCTCAAAGTCTACTTCATCGTGTTTGACCCTGTTCAGAGAAGGTCCGCAAATACTTAATGGTTTGCATCATGAGAGCTTAGAATAGAGTTCCTCCTATGCTTCCTATAGGTATTACTCATCAACTCACTAAACTGTGCCCTCCCCTGTTCAGCCGATGTTTCAGGGAGGCCTGCAGTACTGAAGTCGTGTGTCCCCGATTTCATTCTGCAATCATATCGCCCAGTAGTTGGCATGACGCATGCGATCATTTGCGTTACTCAATACTAAACGGGTCCGGCGATGTATAATGACTGCGTTAACATACTGCGTAGGCAGATTCCTTCCTGCATTTTTTTCAAAATAGAGGTCCAACAGTTCATACGAAACAAAACATTGAAACTAAATTACTCGCCCCCATGACGAGCCATCCAGCTCACATGCCCAAAACGAGTACCACAGCTTGGTTTGGGCTAGCCACAACGGAAACATTGAGGAAGTGGCTTTTCTTAGCCTTATTTGCGTACCAAGTAGGGCAGAAATAGTGTCACCAAGGGCCACTGGAGTGGAAGGCTTAGACGTACGCAGGTGTACAGTTTCCAGATTGATTTACGATCTGGATTGAAAGGGGTTTGCCCTCATTGTTCTGTTTAGTATAACCGTCTCAATGCAGAGCAAGCCAGCCGTGTCCCCCGACTGAGGTGCATGTCAGTGCCAAGTGGGCAAGCCAGGGGCTTTCTGAGGGATATGTGCATGCGAGATGGAGGTCTGCATGGGCTGCTGAAGCCCTCGCCGAACCCCTGGGAGAAACAGTTTTCCGCCTCCTGTGTTTTTGGGTAAGCAGACTCTTCCTTCACGTGGAGAGAGGGCGTCGTGAGAGCGCTGACGGGGCCGGTCGTCACGCCGATGAGGATGCAATCGGCCCCGCTTGTGTCGCTTTGAGACGCCGGGGGAGGCTGCGTGCGCTGTCCTGCACAGAGTGAATGTTTGCGTTTGTTAGAGTGCTCTCATGCCTGGAGGGCGGTTTCATAACCCCCCCCCTGGCACCCGGAGTGTGTGCGTTCTGCGCTGCAGCAAGGAGATGCGTAGTAGTAGTAGACGAGAGGGGGATCGGTGTCCACCCCTGCTGCTCCCTCGCCTCAGCGGGGGTTTTATAAATAGCGGGAGAGCGTGGGCCGCTGGGATGGGCCCCGCTCCGTGATGTCACCCAACGATAAATAACCACTCCTTGCCTAACTTCCTGTCGAAAAAAAAAAGAAGGAAAAGACAATAAGCACTTCTTGTCTGAAGGCCGAGCCTCTAGCCGCGTCACTCGCTTGCTCGCCCTCCCTCTCCCTCCCTCCCTCCCTCCCTCCCTCAGGTGTGGGAGTAAGCTCAGGTTTCACAACCAATCGGCAGAGGCCTTGGCACGGAGTCCCCCAGCTCACCTACTGCTGAGGGGACAAGCGCGCAAACACACACACACACACACACACATACACATACACATACACATACACATACACACACACACACACACACAGGTTCAGGGAGAGACAGATGTTTTCCTCTCTCTGTGCTGTGCCCACACAGATGATGAAACGGCCTGAATGGTTCTGTGAGAGCCGTAGTGCTCCTCTCTGCTCCTCTTACTGATGACTCACGGTTATTAGGCCCACGTTGTGAATGACAAGTTGTGCTTCTTGTTCTGAGCGCTGCGCTGGTTGCTTACCTTAGGCCTAAATGTTTTGGAAAATTAAGGCGAACCTCTTGGCAGAGCTCATGGAAATATTGACTTCAACGTTGCCATTGTTGCAATCCTATCTGTGCTACTTGGCACTCCTCATACGCATGCGGAGGTTATGGGAGGAATACCGGTGCCGCTTTTTTTCTCTATTTTTTTTGGCACTGTGTTTTAAAATTGTTTAAGATTTAATCCAATTACACGATGTCAGTGTGGCTGAAAATCCTTCAAAATAGAATTGAACCAGGTTGGGGGAAACGGAAAAAATACTTTATTTTTGCAGAAAGTATACAATATATTTTGGTGGCTGAACATTTCCTGTTGTCTAAATACCGTCCTAGTCAGCTCTGCATAGAACACCACCACTGTTTCCCATTTAAACCAGCAATAACAAATAAATAAAAAACCATTTCAACAAGTCCCAGGATGGAGCTCCGACTCCTGTTGCTAAGTTACGGACCAGTGTTTTCCTATTTTTAGACCCAAAGTTAAGGATTCACATTGAGAGAATATATTTTTCCTTTGGAATATAATAATTGTCACCAAATGAATTGTTTCATGGCATTTTGCACTACAGTAATTAGATAATAGATTAGAAGGGGCTCAACGCAACATTCTCCCATGGGAAATGGAAAAGTCTCAGCAAGAAATGCTTCAGCTCATATTTATTGTGATTCTTTTTATATATTCCTCATATGGAATGATTCCTGCTCATTATTTTGTTGAACTTTCAGTGATGAATCGTTATTAACCCTGTGATGATCAACATGGTTTGTGTCTGTATTTGTTTTTTTCTGTGTTGTGTATGTTTGGGTACTTATTGAAACTTGTTTTGTGTCTTTGTGTGTTTCTTTGTGTTGTGTTTTTATTGTAGCATGTTTGGTGTATTTGTGTGTATGTTTGTTTATTTTATTGATGCATGTTCGGTAGGTGTCTTTGTGTTTAGTATGTTTTAGTATATTGAATCCTGTTTGGTGAGGTTTTTTTGTGTCTCTGTTTGTGTATGCAATCTTGCTGCAATTAATACACACACAAAGACACACACATTGTTTGTGTCTTTGTGATATCTGCTACAAAGATACAATGTTTGTATCTTGTATACATTATATACAATGTAGTATACAATGTTTGTATACAAACATTGTATACAAAGATAAGATACAATGTTTGTATCTTTGTGTGTACGTTTGTGTATTTATTGAAGGATGTTTGTGTTTGTGTGTGTCTTTGTGTTGTGTATGTTTGTATATTTATTGAAGAATGTTTGGGATCTTTGTGTGCATGTTTGTGTATTATTTGCAGCATGTTTGTATCTGTGTGTGGTCAGTCTCTGTGATCGGCGGCTGGGGCTGGATGACTCAGGTCTGAGGGAGCGGCGGTCCTGAGGCTGCGTGTCTCCCTGCACCCCAGGTACAGCGGAGTCTTCCCTAGCCTCAACATGGCGGTGAAGCGGCGGGAGCAGGCGCTGCAGGACTACAAGCGGCTGCAGTCCAAGGCGGAGAAGTACGAGGAGAAGGAGAAGACTGGGCCCAACATGGTCAAGCTGCACCAGGTACCTGTCTGTCTGTCTGCCTGCCTGCCTGTCTGTCTGCCCTGCCATCTGTCTGCGTGCCCGGCTTGCTGTCTGACTGTCCGTCTGTCTCTGTTTTCTTAGACAGTAGCTCCACACACACACACACACACACACACACACACACACACACACACACACACACACACACACACACACACACACACACACACACACACACACACACACACACACACACCATGCTCAGCTGCGACGACACAGTTTGTCGGCTTGTCTGTCTTCACCCGCTGTGCAGCAAGTGCTTATCCTCTCTCGCTCTCTCTGTATTTCCATCCCAATGTATCGCAAATCGTAACCATTTCATAAAATCTGCAAAAGAAAACATCTCTTTATGCGTGTTTCCATCCCCTACTGTATGGGATATTGGCTCATCCTGATATGCAGTAAATGCCGCAAATTATGTGTGCAATTACGCAACTAAAGATGACGTGGTTAAAATAGTTCCAGTCAAACAAAGGAAAGGAAGGCTTGGTGACTGACGGCACACTGGACAGGGAATTGGAGAGTTCTGAGCAACTCGTACTGCAGCGATGTGCTCTAGGAAGAGTTCTGGTTACTCAAGGGACATTTAAGTCCCTTTTGTGATATATTTGGAGATGTTTTCGCAATTTACAGATTTCCACTTCCAATTGAAAATGTGCAAAAAAACAGGTGGAAGGAAATTTACCTTATCTCCCCCCCCCCTCCCCAAGCCTGCCTCCCTGCCTCCCCCTCTCACCCCCGTGCCTCCCCTTTCCCTCCCCTCTCTTCCATTGCCTCCTCTCCCTCCCCCACTCTCCGTCCTGGCTCCCAGTTCACCTCTGTCTTGCCACTTGCCCGTGTTTTGAATACAGCGCAATAAGTGAAGAAGACCCGAATGCTGACTGGAGATGAACAGAAATAGTTGAGCACATGCGCGCGGTACATGTGCTCTCCGCTCCCACGCAAGCTAGCAGCCTCTCAAGTGTTGCCTTTTTTCCTCTTTCTTTCCTTTAAAAAAAAAAAAAAAGCCAATGCTGCACATCTACAGGCACGTAATTGAGAATTGTAGGTGTGCGACTACACACACACACACACACACACACACACACACACACACACACACACACACACACACACACACACACACACACACACACACACACACACACACACACCCCTGCAAGCGAGAGTGCAGGCACGCTCACAGTGCTGCCGAGGTTCTAACACATTCTCACATGGCGGGCCACCCACACACACGCGCTGAGGAAAGCACTGTCTGGGGACCGGAGCCTGAGGAGGAGGCCCCTGTGTGCCCGGGCCCCTCTCAGAGAAGCGCATGTGTAGAGAATACCACCGAAGAAGAGCGCAAAGCGGCAAAGCGTTTTCCAGAGAGAACGCCTCGGTGTGTCATCGTAGTCGCTGGCGCGCTCAAGGCACAAACACACACACACACGTGTTCTCACACAGAGATTAGAAACGCACACACATGTACTCACAAACAGAGAGAAAGACACACGCACAAATTCAGATACATACACACGTGCGCACACAAATACAGATAAACTCGCACACATAAATAATTTCTGATTCACGCACTGTGTGCTCAAATACAGATATGAACACACACACGTAAATCTTCGTGTGTTGGTAGCTGTGCCTACAGAGTGGACTACCCACTAATACATGCAGGAGCTGAGCCGTGGTGTTGGATACTCTCACAGCCAAGTCTGCCCACATCACCCACTCCTCCTCACTCCGGTCGTGATCACAGTCTCTCTCTCTCTCTCTCTCTCTCTCTCTCTCTCTCTCTCTCTCTCTCTCTCTCTCTCTCTCTCTCTCTCCTCTCTCTCTCTCTCTCTCTCTCTCTCTCTCTCTCTCTCTCTCTCTCTCTCTCTCTCTCTCTCTCTCTCTCTCTCTCTCTCTCTCTCTCTCTCTCTCTCTCTCTCTCTCTCTCTCAAATATCTCCTGAATGCTCGAATGTTATGTCATCTTGTGTGTTTTGTTTACTGCGCTCGCCTTGCTTTTACTTTTTCCACGTGAATCACATGACCATGTGGATCACGTGACCGTGTCCCATATGGAGCAGGCCAGCTAATGTGTGTGTGTGTGCTTCAGGCCAGGGAGGAGCTGCGGCCGGTCAGGGAGGACTTTGAGGCCAAGAACCAGCAGCTGCTGGACGAGATGCCAAAGTTCTACCAGAGCCGCATCGACTACTTCCAGCCCAGCTTCGAGGCCCTAATCCGGGCCCAGGTGAGTGGACACTCACTTGCTCGATTACACTGGGAGACACACACACAAAGGGACTCACACGCACTCACACATGGACACACACACATTGGGACACAGAGGGCCAGGTAGAGGGGGGTGGTGAAAGGCATCCTGCCCCCTCAGGCTGCTGATGTGATCAGGCCCTGATGAGGGCCCCACTGACTGACTCCGGGGCCCCTCTCCGGCCTGCTGCCCTCAGACCTGGGGCTCCTGGCTCTTTAACAGCAGCTGGACGTCTGGGGCAGCGCCACCGCCGTGCCAGACCAGTCTAGACCAGACCAGACTAGACGAGCCATGTCATTTCCTCTCTGGAAAAGCCACTGGCACACACCGCTAATTAGCAAAGCAGATTAACCCGGGCGTAATGAGAGCGTAGGCTCTGGTGCGTGTTGTACCTTAATTAGTGCACAGTGACACGCAGTTAAATAAAGGGACTGCGTACTGCCAGCGACGCCGTCGTAGCACGTCTCCGCCATTGTTTGCCTCGAGCTCCCTCTCTTTGGTTCTGTTTGCAACCAACCCAAACTCTTATCTCCCGTCTTCGCTCGCGAGCGGAGTGAGCGCACGTGTTTCTGTGTACACACGGCGCCGGCCGCGTGGGCGGGCCTTGGGGGGGGGGGGCTCTAGGACATGTGCTGGGTTCAGCTCTACACTCCCCTCCGCACTCCTGACTCAGAGGCCCCCAGGAACCAGCACAATGGCTGCCTTTGTCGGGATCCTCCAGCTCCCCCTCACCACCCACCCTCGGCCCCCCCCCGCCCCCCCCGCTCCCCGTCCAGCGGCCGGCCTGCTCCGGGCTGACCTGTCCCACCTGTGAGGACCGCCGAAGAATGGAGACATTGTCCTGCTGCGCGGATCTCCCGGGCGCCGCTCTCGCTCAGTCCTCCCCTCCGCTCTCGCTCAGTCCTCCGCTCTGTCCTCGCTCAGAGCTCCCCTCCGCTCTCGTTCAGTCCTCCCCTCCGCTCTCGCTCAGAGCTCCCCTCCGCTCTCGCTCAGTCCTCCGCTCTGACCTCGTTCAGAGCTCCCCTCCGCTGTCGTTCAGAGCGCTGCGGAGCTTTTGTTGAGCGTTTTGCTCTGATTCCCGAAAAAGGTATTATCGGAGGATGAGTCGTCAGTGTCAGCCAGCTACGCTTTTCAAGAGGAGGATCCCGAACTCCTACACTTCAGGATGCTCCTCGGATCTCTGAGGAGCGGAGAACTGAACGAGAGCAGGTCTCTGAGGAGGGGCTCTCTGCATGGGGTAGTCCTGATGGAGGAGGGGGTCTCTGCATGGGATAGTCCTGATGGAGGAGGGGGTCCCTGCATGGGATAGTCCTGATGGAGGAGTCCTGTATCTGGTGTTTTCCTGGGCTCCCACTCCAACGTCCCTGTGAAGGTGCTTGGGATAAAAGCCAAGCTCAGGTGTGGAGACCACCTGAGCGTTCAGCCAGCCCCCCCCCCCGTCTCTAAGTGCAGGAGGCGGTCCCCGGGCCGCGGGCTGAGGTGCTGACAGACAGACGATGGAGTCAGGGGGCCGCGGGACCCTGCAGGAGGGCTGCGGGGCCCTGCGGGGGGCCCTCGGACACCGATCCCCAGCCCATTGTCACCGCTGACACGCACACGTCCGCGCTGACACGCACACGCCCTCGACCCTTCAAACCCTCTATTCCTTTTTTTGAATGCCAAATATCCGCTGGGCCCCCACAGACAGCGGCCCCGAAAGACAGGGGTCCTCACAGACAGCGGCAACACGGGCCCCCAGTCCACACAGTCCCCAGCGTTAAACGGGCCCCCGCGTGGAGTTTGAGGGGCACATTCTTGTGCAAACATCACACCACAACAAAACAAAAAAAACTTTACAGGCCCCCCAACTCAACTTGTTTACTGATTTCAACCAATCAGTGAGAATGGTTCTATTTATAGTATAACAAATAGAAAAAAAGTTTGACTTCCTGCATTGACAGTTTTCACCCCTTTTTTTGGTTCAGATTATTTGCATGTGAGCTGGTTCCTCAGTCGGCTCCTCGCCCGAAACAGGAACTGTCACAGCAGAGCGCCAGGCCTTAAGCTGCACTGAATAAATATCCAGAAGTGTGCAGGGGAGGGCGGCAGGGGGGGGGGGGCTGTGATTCCCAGTTCTTTCATTGTCTGCCCACTCTTCTGGAGTCTTATAATGTGATTAAAGTCAATTTATCATCAAAGGGACTCTCTGGGGAGCCTGACTCATGAACTAGGAGGGGGGGGGGGCGCCCAGCGCCCAGCCAGCATCTCGTCTGACGGGGGGAGGGGGAGCGCTACCCACTCAACTGTTGGCTTTTTTGGGGGTTTATGTGTGTTTGATATCCGCGATATCCGCCATTCCACTGTCATTAGAGAGGTGGGAGAGAGAGGCGTGCTCAGAGGGACTTCTGATCAATCGCTTTCTGCTCTGTCTCTCTTTTTATCTCTCTCCCCCCCTTCCTCTCTCTGTCTCCCTCGCTCTCTTTTTGTCTGTCTGTCTGTCTGTCTGTCTCTCGTATCCGTCTCGCTCTCTCACCCTCCCATTCCTTCTGTCTCCATCTCTCTGTCTGTCTCTCTTAATTTCTGGTCTCTCTCTGTCTGTCTCTCTCTTACTCTCTGATCTCTCTCTTCCCCCCCCCCCGTAGGTGGTGTACTTCACAGAGATGCATAAGATCTTCAGCGAGCTGACGGATCAGATCGACCAGGGCGCGCTGACAGACGGCGAGAGGGAGCGGGAGAACGAGGCCAAGCTGGCCGAGCTGCGGGCCCTCTCCATCGTCGCCGACGACTGAGGTGGTGGTGGTGAAGGTGGGCTGTCTGGCTCGAGGACCAACAGACACAATCCGACCACCGGATTTATACCGTTACTCCGTTCCCCCGTTGAAACCCCAAAAGCCATCCGCCCCGCGGCCATGTTGTCGATACGTTTTAATATAATAACTTCTTTCAGAGCTCATAACTCCTAAACTTCTCCGCAGCGTTTTGTTTCAGCGGCATAGAGGAGAGAAGACGTATATTTTTGTATGTGAGTCTGACTAGCGGCACAGCGTTGAACGAGGTGCTGGATCAGGGAGAGATCGATGCGTCTTTAGGGGCAGAATGATTGTAGTAATTTAACGCTTCATTTTCCTTATTATTTGTAAGAGTTGGTGGGGGGTAATCCCTTGTTAGCATGGTGCCATGTTGAATTATGTTTTTTTTTTTTGTCATGACGTTTAAACCAAGTAACAACAACATGGGCCCACATTTCACCTGACTGGCAAGGGCCTTTATATAGTCAAGTGCATCGTGCCTGAACCGCGAAGTGGAACCTGTTCTGAACAGGAGAGACACGTCTCAAAGCCGAGACTGTGGCTCCCTCTAGTGGTCAAACCTGGAATGTAGCGCTCCTCGGCCTCAGCTGTTCTTTCTTTGTTCCATTGTTTGGCGTCTACTGGTCCTCTAATTTAAAGGGAGGCAGATTTTCTAAGTTGTACAATTCAGTAAAATCTTAATCGTTTTTTGGACCAACCGTTTTTCTCTACACTCGTGTCGGAATGTTCAAAAGTGGACCGCTATTCAAGGTTAATCAGTGGAAGGAAGATTGTAAAATGACTTAATCTCATGAAGGACATTGCCTTAAAAAAATTCTTGTTTGGTTAAAATTGACTAGTTTAGCTTTTTTAACTTGTTTTGGTGTTTGATTTGTAATGTGAGTGAATATTTTAAAATCAGAATAGGATTTATTGCGAATGGATTAATGCCAGGAAAATTGTAACACTAATATCAAAAATTCTCATGTATGTACAATCAGCGTTGAAATAAATGGACTCATATGATCTGTCATTCTTTAAGCATTTCAAAATGGGTACACATGTCTTGAACAACAAATGACTTTCACTTGTAGGGTCATTTGTTAAATTAAAAGCACATCAGTAACAAACTCAATACTAATTAACTTTCTTTTGTTGGGATTAGCTACCTACTGGCTAAACTCTTTACACACTTAATGTTTGATGCCATAGCCATGTTACAAAAAATAGTCTATCCTATAGGAGTATTCCCCTTATTTACCTTCGGTTCTCAATAAATTACTTTGTTAAGTAATATTTAAACTACCCCAAAATATTAACCAAGGCCTTCAAGGTAATTTATGCCTGCAAATGTGGAAAACCAGACAAAACTAATTCAGACCCATAGTGTTAAATTAAGGGAACAACAATATACAGAAACGATGACACTTCTAGACCACATCTCTACGTGACTGAAGGTGCTGGACCAGGTCTCACTGGAAAAGACCTTCTGCGTTCAGAGCTTCTAATGAACCACTCCGTTCCTCTGCTGCTATTCTCCTCCCTCCAATCAGAGGCAAGGCCGCAGGGGGCGGGGGGGGGCAGAGCTCCGTAGGGAGGAGGAGCTACACGGGCGTGGTGCCGTATATCCTTGTGATCTGCTCCTGGAAGACCCGGCGGAGATCCACACGCCGGCTCTTCAGCGTGGGCGTCAGGAGACCGTTGGCCACGCTGAACATCTCAGGGTGCAAGTACAGAGCCTTCACCTGGAGGAGACAGAGGGACAAAGGGACAGACAAGGAGAGGGAGGGAGAGAGACGTGGGGAGAGAGGGACAGACCAGAGGGAGACGTGACACGCAGAGAGGGGCCAGATGGACAAACAAACGGATATGAAGAGAGAGGGAGACACAACAGAGGGTCAGACACGAAGAGAGAGGGACAGAGAAACATAAAACGAACAAGTCCCTGGCTGAAGTATGGGGTCTTAGCAGCTTTTAAATGAGGGCGAGTTCCTCACCTGCTCAAAGGACTTGAGGCCTCCTGCCTTCCCCACAGCTGTCATGTCCTCCAGCACAGCCTTCTGCACATCCTGTGGAAACAGCCTTTAAGTCCACTTTAATACCTGCTGTGAGGTTTAAATCAAGATCATATTTTTAAGATGCTTACAACTGTAAACCCCTGATCTTAACCTAGTGTTTCCCTAATCTCAACTTGAACACTATATTGACTTAATGAAGATCCTACCCTAATGTTAATGTAATCTTAAGACATTGTCATCTAAGCTAATAAGCTAAATATATTCAAGGGTAAGGATAAGGATCTTAAATTCGTGAGTGAAGAATGACGCACTGGGTTCTGGCACAGCTCCTCATACGAGCCCACGAAGCCTCGCTCCTTGGTCCAATCGGGGAACACCTCCGGGTCGGGGACGGCGATGCCTATGAGATGGGACTGGGGAGGGAGGAGCAGGGTCACGTTTACATCCGAGGAGGGAAACGTGTACTCTGTGTTCCCTCTGCGTGGGGCCGCCGGTCTGAGGTACCTGCAGGCTGTCGCCGTGGACGAACACCTGCAGCACCACAACGCAGCGCATGTACACGTTCTCGATCTTCTCCGGGGCGATGTACTCGCCCTGGGACAGCTTGAAGATGTGCTTTTTCCGGTCGACGATCCGGAGCGTCCCGTTCTGCCCAACGGAGACAGAGGTCAGGTTCAGATCAGAGGCGCTCACGGCCCTTCAATAAAAACACTACTCATCCATGGGGGGGATGAATAGTGACCACGGCAACGGGTCATGAATAGTGACCCGTTGCCACCACGGCAACGGGTCACTATTCATCACAATTCGGTCACCCAGAGACTCCTACTTTACATTCCACATCCTCTCATCTTACTGGGAGCCACTGGCCCACATCCCCGCTGTGAAGCCAGCCCTCAGGGTCCAGCGCCTCCTGGGTCCTCTCGGGGTCCTTCAGGTAGCCCCTGAACACGCTGGGGCCCCGGATACAGATCTGGGGGGAGGGCCGGGGTTAGTGAGGGAGGCTGTTGTGAGAGTGAAAGTGAAAGTGTGAGTGAGAGAGGGTGAGATTGTGTGTGAGTGGGATTCTGTGTGAGAGGGAGAGTGGGTGAGTGCCAACAGGGTGATCATCAGAGTCACTCGTGTGTTCTCCTCTCTCCCTCACCTCTCCCTCGCCGTTCTTGGCGAAGTAATTCATCTCCGGGATATCAACCAGCTTCACCATCGCACACGGCAGGGGAGCTCCGACGTGACCTGATATACACAAAAACACAAACCAAATCCTGTATGTTATTTATCCAAACAATTTGTGCATCACTGCAAAAAAAATTCTTTAGTGCATGGTGGAAATGAGAATCTGCTCAACGCCGTCAGGTTTTGCTCTAATAGTCCTGTTTCGGGCCTTTGGTATTCAACCAGGCCACCGTGAGAGCATCCGCTTCCTTCATCCCTCCCTCCAACCTTCCTCCATCCTCTAGCCCTCACCTGCGCTCCAGTCTCCCGGCATTGAGAAGGTGCAGCCGGCGGTGCACTCTGTCTGGCCGTAGCCTTCGAAGATCAGGCAGCCCAGGACGGCCCGCAGGAAGGAGAGCACCGTGGGCGAGATGGGCGCCGACGCCGTCAGGATGAACCGCAGGTTCCCGCCCAAACCGGCCTGGAACGCAGAGAGGAAAACCCACGGGTCAGAGATGTGCGGTTGTGGCACGCTGTGACGGTCACCCAGGAGCATGCGGGCGCTTGGTCTCCTGTCCCAGGACCTACAGGGAAGCTGGGGACATCAGGGTCTACTCCCTGCCGGACCCCCTGCGGTCCATCACTGTCTCCGGGGGTCCATACGCGAGCTGGACCCTGGAGGCGGACCCAGGAGGGAGAGACCCAGCCCCCCTACAGCCGCCTGGAGGAAGAGACCCAGCCCCCCTACAGCCTCCTGGAGGAAGAGACCCCTAGAGACCGTGCCCCCCCACAGCCTCCTGGAGGGCCTGCCTCTCACCTGGATCCGGTTGAACACCAGCCTGTCCCAGAAGCTGTTGTTGCGCACCACGCCGCTGCTGAGCTCCGCCTGCTTCCTGCGGACCGCGTAGCGTAGCAGAGCCCGCCACAGCGGGGACGTCATGGAGCCCAGGATCTGCAGGAGGGGCATGAGAAGGAGAACACAACCAGTCAAGGGTTGACACTTTTCTCTTCCAGACCCCTTTTGCTATGCAGTTTTCTACGCTACGTGGTGTGCTTCATTAAATGTTTTAAAAGGCATTATTTCACTTCAGTCTACAAGAAATGACAGGGCCGTAGACAGGGTTTGAAAAATAGGGAGGTTGTGTATGTGTGTGTGTCTTGGTGGGGGTGGGGTTTGTGCTCGGCTCTCAACAACAAGTGTCAACTGAATTATGCACTTACTCATCTCTGAGAAGTTCTCAACTGCTGATTTTGTATGACAGATTATCTTATTTAGGTTCGATCATTTTTTATAATCACTAGAAGAATGCCAGAGGCCCAGAGCCGGTTGACCTCAGAGCTGGCAACAGGAATGCAGTGGGTCATGAGTTGTTTGCTTGCTGGTTCTAGTACATTGCTCATTAGGGGGTGAAGGCCGTTGATGTGGCATTGGGGGCGGGGCCTTGGGGATGACCTCAAGTGATTTGCCATCAGGGGGTGAAGGCTGTTGATGTGCCGTTGTGGGCGGGGCCAGGCGGCGTCCTCACCTTGTCGTAGATGCGGTTGAGGAGGCGCGGCACGACGGGGAAGAGAGTGGGCTTCAGGGTCTTGATGTCGTCCATGAGGAGGGAGATGTCCCCCTGGTAGAAGCCCACCCGGGCCCCGTGGCAGAACATGGAGAGCTGACACACACACACACACACACACACACACACACACACACACACACACACACACACACACACACACACACACACACACACACACACACACACACACACACACACACACACACACACACACACAGTCAGGGGGGAGGTGGTTGGGATGCATAGGGATGGAAGGCGGGAGGAGGGAGGAATACCTGGATCATCCTCTCAAACATGTGTGCTAGTGGCAGGTAGGAGATGGACACGTCCTCCTGGCCAATCACAAATGAGCCCTGAGTCACGAGAGAGAAAGAAGGAAGGACAGACAGGGACCATGATTAAAGAGAATACAGCCACAGCCAACAGTCAAACAACATGTAGCAGCACCTGCCACACAACCAGCGTTTGAAACAGCAGTTCATAGACACGGAACTCTTAACGTAGCGGCAATTAGATTCCAAAAGTATCTCAGCTACTAGGGACAATCAAACAACCAATTAATCCCTCCATTACCCACACAGAGAAAGAGACACAGAGAGAGAGAGAGAGAGAGAGACAGAGAGACAGAGAGACAGAGAGACAGAGAGACAGAGAGAGAGAGAGAGAGAGAGAGAGAGAGAGAGAGAGAGGGTGGTGGTGGTGGTGGGGGGGGCAGCGGCGCTCAGGGGCTGTTGTCAATTAGAGGAGGAGGCGGATGTGTGCAGACAGACCTCCAGGATCTTAATGACAGAGGACGTGTTGGAGGCGATGTTGCCGTGGGTGATCATGGCTCCCTTGGGCTTCCCTGGGTAAATAAACAACAGATTATTACTGCGGTGGCCCCAGGCCCCCAGCAGCAGGGGGGGGGGGGGGGGGGGTACTGCAGCGTTTAGGATGTTTATGGGGGGGGGGGGGTACCTGTGGTGCCACTGGTGAAGCAGACCACAGCCAGGTCCTCAGGCTTTGGAGGCTGGGACAGACCGACAGACAGGGAGAGAGACAGACAGAGAGACGGAGAGACAGAACATGAGCATGAACTTGATTAATATCTAAAAAATATTTGAAATAAATACGTTTTGTCTATAATCTAATCATCTTTAAATATTTGTGCCAGCCAATTCTTTTTGTGCAATAATAGACATGTTTTCCATGATTTGGAAGCAGGGAAGGAAGCAAACATTGCCTAAAAATCCACTCACAATCGGATCCTGCAGTTTCTGTCTTCCAAGTTCCTGAGAAGAGGATGAGAAGAAGAGTAACCAACTCATTGTTCTAGAGACTCATCAACGGACCTCCAGCTTAGGGTCTCCCCTGCCCCGGGACCCACTAAGGTCTCCCCAGGGTCTCCCCTGTCCCGCTGTGCCCCGGGACCCACCATGATCTGGGTCAGCTGCAGGATCTCCACGCCGCACCGCTGCCCCCTCTCCACCAGGGCGGCGCTGGCGTCACTGAACAGCACCAGGCAGGACAGGCTGGGCGTGGCGCCCTGCTCCTTGTTCTCCAGCAGGGCGGCGGCCTTCTCCTCACGGTCGCAGATCACCAGCGAGATCTCCGCTTTCATAGGTACGTCACTTCATCAACTCAATGTATATTGTAACTACACGCGTGACTAAACATGTAACATTACATTCAGCAGACACTTTAATCCAAAGCGACTTACAATAAGCAGATTTGTCAGAGGGAAGAGAAACAACAATATATGGCTGTCGGTACAGTATGGATGTTCCTAGCACCAAGTACCAAGCACTAATAATCGCTAACCCATTCCCCGTATAAAACAAAGATAGCCATGATAAAATGCTACACAATGCTAAGTACTATCTTTTAAGCGGCAGGACATACAACATACAATAAGTGCCATGACGTACGACATACAATAAGTGCATAAGAGAGGGGTGTGGGGAAAGGGAGGAGTCTATGCAGAGTCTAGGTGACGCATAGACGCATGTATTAGGTACAATATACTGTACTTCTATTTTCCTTAAGAGAGGTCTCACCCAGATTGAGGATATGCACCATGGCCTCCACCCCCAGGGTTTCGTAGAGAGGCACCACGGCCATGGAGTACGTGTAGCAGGCCAGCTCTGAGATGGTCCACTGTGGCCACCAGGGGGAGACAAAGCAGCAGTATTACTCTGTCAAAGGACCGTCTATATTATTATGGAATGGATCCTTTCCCAGAGTCATCATTAACGAACAAACACAGGTCGAACATTAGGATATTCACAGATAATCACAAAAAGAAAGCATTTGTCTTAAAGTTAGTGGACATATTAAAGGGTTACATATTGCTGGCGTTATTGTTATTCAAAACAATTGTGTTCGCTGAAAAACAATTATACAATTCCCGGTGATTAAGGTGTTGCTGCCACCTAGTGGTCAGACTGTAACTTCAGATCCGCTTCCAGAGTTCACTAGAGTTCAAGACTAAACACGTCAGGCTTTGACGCAAGCAGCTCCGATGATCAATAGTGCCTAATACCAGAGAGTATATCTATAATGTGTAATACCAGAGAGTACATCAATAGTGCGTAATACCGGAGAGTATATAGATATTTCCTTTCAAAAATAAAACTTCTTCACAACAAGCTGTTGTTGTTGTTTTTCCTTCTCTTTAAGCTGGAGGATAAACCCTGATTAGAATTTATGATTCAAGAAAGAAAAAGGCTTTGATTGTGATTTGGACCACATACTGATTGGCACCATATTGAGGTTTTATGTGAGAAAGAAAAACACCCGTTATGCTGCAAGTAAATATGAATTGATGATGAAAACAGGAGTTGACAGTTGCTCCTACCTCTGGTCGGTTCTGGGCGAATATACCAACAAACTGCTGGGGGTTCGGCTGGCAGCCGCTGGCCAGCAGTCCAGAGCCCATCACCTGGGCCTGCTCAGCTACCTGAGCACACACACGCGCACACGTCAACCACACATACGGTTGTCAACCCCACACACACACAGTCGTCAACCACACACACACACGTCAACCACACATACGGTCGTCAACCACACCCACGTCAACCACACACACGGTCGTCAACCACACACACACACACACACACACACACACACACACACACACACACACACACACACACACACACACACACACACACACACACACACACACACACACACACACACACACACACACACACTCTTTCCTACCTCACTATAGGCTATCCACTCGTAGGGCTGGCCAGGTTTCCGGAAACCAAGACAGGGTCCGCCTCCTAATGGGAGAGGGGGCATGGTCAGGTGCTTCATCAAACAGACGCCGCCGTTCGTTTGGATCCATGATTTTCCTTTTAGTATTTTATCTGTTGGCCAAGCTCATTCTTTATTTCGGTGATTCATTCATGCCTGGCTCCCACTCCGCGACTTTTGGCCCAATTCTGACGTCAACGACCTTCCAGACGCACGGCCCGGTCCCAGCAGAGTCTGGACCGGTCCTACCCTGAGGATGTCCTCCAGTGGGGTCAGGATCCTTTAGAACCGTTTACGGACCGTCTGGACCGTCAAGTAGAACGTCACCCACGAGGGAACCCGACCAACTTCAGGAACAAAACCAGAACTAGGATGGGGCGGAGAGCAGCTCCGATTAGCCAGTGCTCGCGGCTAGGCACTAGTTTATCAAGATGAGAACGTGGCTCAGTACAGCCACGGACCAAAGTACGTTATCTGCTTTAATTAATTAGTTGAAGTCAAGGACACCATCTTCACTTGGACGAGATGTGTTAGCCTGCTATCAGGGCCCAGGGTAATCACTCTCGTCTGGAGCTGCTCTCTCTCTCTCTCTCTCTCTCTCTCTCTCTCTCTCTCTCTCTCTCTCTCTCTCTCTCTCTCTCTCTCTCTCTCTCTCTCTCTCTCCTCTCTCTCTCTCTCTCTCTCTCCTCTCTCTCTCTCTCTCTCTCTCTCTCTCTCTCTCTCTCTCTCTCTCTCTCTATCTCTCTCTCTATCTCTCTTCCCCTCCCTCTATCTCTCTCTCTCTCTCGTAGTCTTGACAACTGGAGAATTCTAACTCCTGATCTTCCCGCTGCAGAGATCTAGTGAGGCGAGCAGCCGGGAGACACGGCGTCCTGCTCTGTGTTATCTTCCTCGCTGCCGTGGAAAGCAGCGCTCTGTAAAGACCCGCTGGCTGACAGGCCCCCGGAGGAGGGCTGCCGTCCTCCGGGGGCCTTTGTCGGGATCTAAGAGTCAGAGCACCGGAGCTCGGCACAATTTTAGAAACTACGTCCATGCAGCGAACATGAACACCGCCTCGACTACAAGTGTGGGGGGGGGGGGGCCTCACCAGAGACGCGGAGGCCCCTCTGGAACATGTCGTAGGCCGTCCGCGTGTCCTGGTAGTAAAACTCCAGCAGCACGTCGTCCGGCAGCAGGGCGGAGCGCCGGCAGCTCGGCTCTCCTCCCTGAGAGACACAAACCACGTCTGAGACACCGGCCCCGGGCCACACGACACAAAACCCCCCGCTCAACTCCCTCGGCTGGACGTCGGGTACCTCCATGCCTATGAGCAAGCAAAGGTCGATCATCGAAGTCGCAACTCTTCTCTGTTTTTGCAGCGCAGTGGTGCAACGAGCTCCCTGCCGACGTCAGGACCGCAGAGTCGCTCAGCTACAGCTACGGCAAAAGACTCAAGTCTCACCTGTTCAGAGTTCACCTAGACTCTGCACAGCCTCCCCCCCCCCCCCCCAACCCTAACCCTAATCCCCCCCCCCCCCCCCAACACCCCTCTTACTCACATATTGTATGTTGTACGTCTTTGCACTTAAAAATAGCACTTAGCATTTTGGAGCATCCTATCCTAGCTATCGTTGTTGTATGCGGGGTATGGGTTAACCTAGCAAGAGTTGAGTGAGTTTTGCACTTGTTTCTATAATTATCTTTAATGTACTGACAGCGATGTGTTGTTTCTCTTTCTTTTGACACATGCAGTTCTTGTACGTTGCTTTGGATAAAAGCGACTGCTGAATGCCCTCAATATAAATGTAAACACGGGGCTGACAACGAGGGGGAGATGGGGGTGGAGGGGGGGGGTAACTCGCCTCCACGGCCACCGACTGGGCCTGCAGGTCGCAGGGCGGCCGGGTGGGGCGCGGCCGGGTGGCCAGCCAGTAGGCGGTGAGGGAGGCCAGGGCGCCCAGGCCCACCAGCGAGCAGGGCGACAGCGACGACAGGGAGAACGACGACAGCGGGAAGGAGGGGAGCAGACGCCACACGTCCTCCCACTCCGCCTTGGCCCCGGGGCCGCCCGCCTGGACGGAGCGGAACCACTCCTGGAAATGCATCGCTGGGAGGGAGAGAGATCAGGGGAGACCAGCAGAGGCCCAGAGAGACAGGGCCGGACACGGCGCGGGGAGGGAAGAAGAAGAAGAAAATATTAACATTAATTATGGAGGGGGAAAATAGGGGATGTAAATTAAAATATAATTTAGCAACTGGATGGATAGAGGAATAAATGATTGAACAAACAAAATAATAATTTTATTTATTTTTCTGAACTTTTTTTATTCATTTCCTTTCATCGAGTGCAGTCATACAATTCGTCAAAACAAATCTTATTGATGTCTGTGACATGTGATGGCAGGTGTGTTAACAGTCCATGGATATCATTCAACCTAACCATCATACAAGTAATCATACAAGGTAAGAACTTTATCTCAGGAATACAACATACATACTGCATACTACATTTGGTAAATAAGAAAATAATTTTCCTTATGAATACCTTATTGTATTCTGACACAAGTCTGGTGAAATACCACTACACTAAATGGACATGTCGACTGCCAAGGGCAGATTAGAATATATTTTGAAGAATATAAGTCTTCCGTACGTGGTGGTATGGTGAGCTTGGTCAGAATGGTAATATGATATTGGGTATGCCTTAAAAAATGGTTTACCGGAAGTTAACTTTTGTAGCATGCTGTATCAAAATCCACTGTCAAACTGACGTTTCTGAAGTGACGCGTGCACCGCTTTAAGGCCCAGTCTGCGTTGTAGAGAGGCCGCTGTTCAGAAAGGAGAACTTCAAATGTATTTCACTTTAAAATGTATATCTCTGCCGTCTTTTGCTTTATTGCTATGCATTTTACACCATATAGTCCCACAGTCAACTGGTACATGTGTGCCAAGTTTGCAGCTTTTACCATCTCCGGCACCGAATCTGTTTGAGTGTTGGCCTTTGGTCAAGTTGTGGTCACTGCACTTTACTTAAATGGTCTGAACCTATGGGTTGCGATTTGAAAGTTGTTCATCATGTTTCATGCATATTGCACCTTCGTAGTGGTAATGGCTGCCTGATGAAATGCTGAACTTCCAGGCCTTGTTATAGCAACATCTATGTGTTATTCTAGCCCATATTTTGATTCCCTTACACATTTTACGAGTTCTACAAGCCAATTCTTATAACATTTGAGCCCAAAAAGTCAGGTTAAAAATACTTATACTAATAAATACAATAGGGTTCCTAAATTGTTCGTAGGACCCCTTATAATACTAATGAATGCAATAGTGTTCCTACGTTTTTTTCGTCGGAACCCCTGTAATAATAATAAAAGGAATATATTACAAAAGAATAATTTTAAACGATGATGAATGAATGAACTACGGATATATGGATGGATGAAGGGAAACAGACAACAGCCTGCTGGGATGCAATGCTGTGGGAGTCGTCTACATTGTACACGTCACAGACCGTCCAAAGTTGCAGAAAATTGCACACAAAGTCTCTTTTGTGCTGCAGGGTGAATGTGCCTCACAGGCCAGGACCGACGGGGAGCACTGATACCGCATCAGACCAGCGCATCTGACAACAGGCCTTCATGAACTCATCCTCACCAAGGATCATGTGCAGTGCCGCTACACATGTCCCATTATATCTGACTTAATGTCACTGGAACAACATTTCATGCTACAACACATTCCCAAAAGAAGCGGTTTGCCCCTGCACCAAACGGCAGGAGCCCTTTGAGTTTGTTTCCACACGAAACAGCACAGTGCAGTGAAACCAGTTAGTTTACCCGTTAACCACCCGAATTAATCCAGCACACATCGCTAAAGAGCAAAGGAGTCCCAACCGGCAACCCAGTGTTTCATTCTGTTAAAGCTCCTGTACATAATTTGGGTCTACAGGCTGCAGGGAACAGAGGGAGACAGACACCAGGAAGTCATCAGAACAAACAACACAGTGTGTGTGTGTGTGTGTGTGTGTGTGTGTGTGTGTGTGTGTGTGTGTGTGTGTGTGTGTGTGTGTGTGTGTGTGTGTGAGAGTCTCTCTCTCTCTCTGGTCCCCAATTGTGTTACTGTCCGTCAGGATGGTAATTGTTTTTTAATTGCGGCGACTGTGTGATCGAAAACAGAGTGTTCTTACAAAGAAAATGCACATTCATCACAAAGCTAAACAAATCTAAATTAAAAAAAGGGCTTAAGCCTTAATGTGTATTTATTATTCTTACCATATGGCCCAAAGCTGGCACATAAATTATATCAACCCCCCCTCTCTAAAGTCCTCGAACCCTCACCTACTTTTTCTGCAACCCCCCCCCCCCCCTCCCTCACACAAACAGGAGCAGGGAATAAAGAGTGATGTCACCCTCCCCCAGCTCCCAGCTCCCACCTCCTCCTCCTCCTCCTCCTCCTCCTCCTCCTCCGGCTGCTGCTGCTCCTGCTACTTCTCCACCTCCTGTGCCACTCTATTCCTGCTCCACCTTCTCTCTTCCCTTCCTCAACCCAGTGTTCTTGTACACATTCATCTTTAACCGCCTGCTTACGCCATAACCACAGCACAGCCGTGGGGCTTATACTTTACAGATCACACTTTCTAATTTACAGATCCAACAGTTTCTACTTTACACCTCCTGAAAACTCAGTGGTTGGCTTTCTTATCACCTCACTTTTTACTTAACACCTGCTGAAATCACATAATTATTTTTTCTACTTTACACCTGCAGAATCACAACAATTTCTACTTTACATTTGCAGAATCACAAAACTTTCTACTTTACATCTGCAGAATAACAACACTTTCTACTTTACACCTCCAGAATCCCAACACTTTCTACTTTACACCTCCAGAATCACAACACTTTATACTTTACACCTGCAGAATCACAACACTTTCTACTTTACACCTCCAGAATCACAACACTTTCTACTTTACACCTGCAGAATCACAACACTTTCTACTTTACACCTGCAGAATCACAACACTTTTTACTTGACCTGCTGAAATCACATAATTTCGTTTTCTACTTTAGATCTGCAGAATCACAACACTTTATACTTTACACCTGCAGAATCACAACACTTTCTACACCTGCTGCAGTCTCAGAGCTTTAGTTTCTAACGACATCCCAGCATGCTAGAATCCCGTTGAGGATGGAGATGTCAGGACTGTTTCTCGGGGGTAAATAAACAGACGCCAATGTGGGGCTCAGAGAGACGACCGCAGGATGATGAAGATGGTTCACACGGTGACAGCACCGCCCCACACTGTCCTCCCTGGTTCACATCCATTATGTCTATTGTCGAAGGCTGGACAAGGATCATTGTGTTGCTGCACATCCCTCACTCCGACAGAGACGAGACACAACAGGAGCACTCAGTCATCGGAGAATTAATGGCTTGAAACTAAGAAAAAAAAAAAAAAACTAACTTTTATAGAACGAGTTTCCAAAGCAGTTTGAGGAGGCAACCCAAACACAAGCAGCAAAATGCTTGCGATGGGAAGTGATTGCAGAACAAGTTACTGCCGGTGGGAGACATTTGTTATTACAACCTACTTGACTACCTCCGTTGGTCCGAGAATCGACCAAACAATAACACTGCTCAGTCTGGTTCCGGGTGTAAATTTAGGTCGCAGGATGTAAAGGATTGTAAAGGACAAAAGGGGGACTGTTGTCCCTTCAGCTTGGGCCTTGGTACCAAAGGAGTGTAGGGAACTAGAGGAGATGACAGACAGTTATGAAACGACCTGGGGGCAGTTTGCACGTCCTGCTCATCCAGCCCCCGCTTCTCCTGACAAAACACTTCCAGAAGAATGAAACTATGACCTTCCTCCTGGACGGTTTCTGAACACTAAAAACAACCTTCGATTCAACGACAGAAGGACATGAAATGTGTCAATGTGGGACAACAAGGCAACGTGTCGCTGACAGATTCTCTCTGCCAGGACAAGCTAGAGCAAGGCAGCGCAAGATATCTGGATCGGAGCCTGGTAGATCCTGTTTGAACACAGAACTCAAACACTGCAGGCTTTCCTTCAGTAGCAGAACTGAATGGACTGGTGGTGGTGGTGGTGGGGGGGGGGGGGGGGGGGGGGGGTGGTGTGGGCGGTGAGGGTGGTGGTAGTGGTGGGGCAGTGGGGGTGGGGTTGGCGGTGGTGGGGGGGTGGGGGGGGGTGGCAGTGGGCAGTGAAGGGGAAGGGGGGGGGTGCATGAGAGGAACACAGAGGGACACGTGAGGTTGCTGAGGGAGCAGGGCATGAATGAGCAAAGGAGGGAGACAATGAAGGCACATGAAAAGTGTTCTCTGGTAGAGCGCTGTGGCCTGAATGTAAGGCCAAACCACGCGAACGTGCCTCTCAGAACAGTCTCTTTAAAAGTTACATGACAGGCAATCTTCTGAACGGATAAAAACGTTTGTCATGGCAAAGCCTACTTGCACCAAAAACAAGCTGGGATCCAAGCGGGGTTCTGCATTCTGTTGACACCACTTCGGAATCAGAGAGTAATCTGTGAACCCAAACACTGGATTCTCCAAACGTGGGCCTGGCATACAGAGTCTCCAGGCTTCAGAGACCCTGGAGCGACTCGGGAGGCTTCCAACTGCGCTGCTAGTCGAGTCTCCGTTCAGAGGAACCACATTCCATCTACTGTCTGTGACTACCTGGTTCTAACACGCCTGCATCTATGCACCACCCATCTGCCCAAACCCCATCCAGACTCAAATACAAGCAGGAACAACGATAACGGCATTTTTAAATGGATGCAGCCCTATTCGTCTCATGTTTGGACAGGGTCTGGGTCACTTCATCTTTAACTTTGCATACTTATGCTAGACTGGCGCAAATCCATGGTTTCCGAACGCAGCAATCATCTATGGTACGCCTGACGCACAGAGGGACAGGAAATAAGTACAGTACTTAACTCCCTCACCACTGAAGTTCATGGGCATGCATCAACAATAACATGCATCTAACTCACGATGTGCATTATTATACTTTTGCATAAACCGATTATCATCTTGAGATCCTTTTTGAGTAGAATTGTTGTATCACTATAAAAACAACACTGGTGACGTGAATACAGTGCAGACAAATGCACAAAGTCCACTCAACAGGATGCATTCAAATAAGAACTCGGCTTCTTTCTCCCCGAACCTAAACGCAGCTTGGAGTCTCCCGAGACTGCTACAGTAGCACAGTAGAGCTCATTTTCCAAACCACTGGTTTGAGTGATTTGCTGTCTAAAGTTTGTTTGTGGACTTTCCGTTGCAGCCTCAGTCCAACACTTACTTCTGAACCTCATCCGAATCTTTATATGAAAGCCTTACATTGTATGAAAACAGCGGAACTTACCTGAATGGGATCTAGGTCAAATTCTTTTTTTTCTTCGATCGCGCTCCTAAATTGAAAGCTCCATCGAACCTCCGCCCGACACCACGTGACAAGGCTCCGCTCTGCAGAACAGACGGCTCCACTTCGGCCTGACGTCACTGGTGCTGAGGAGCCGGGGGAGGAGTGTTCAGCACATTGATTAAAAAAATGTGTTTTTAGGAGATATGTAGTTAGGCTATATTGCCAATTCACAATTGTTGTTCCCAGAAATGTGCATATCAGATGAGACATTCGAATGTTTTCGTTGTGGATTAGGTAGGCCTCTTGGCATATTGTGTATGGTTACTTTGTATAGGGGCTTAAAGAGGGAATGAGCCTCCGATGTTGTGCGTGGTCTATCAAGGCCCCCCGCCCGTCTGATCAGTGAATGATGTCCAGACAGGTGCTGAGCGCTCTACTTGACGGAGAGGCCAAACAATGAGAGCTGCGATGCATTCTCTGTCAACCTCATAACTGTCTGGGACAGTGTCTTTATAACTTTTGGTGCTACAAATGGTTTCAGAGAAGAGGGCTGGTTCGATGCCAGATAGCCGTGGTGATGATTGTTTCCACGGGTCAGGCCAGATAAATTGGAGACTCAAGCAATAGATTTGCATCCTATTCTGGAAAGGTATGTGTGGGAACTTCAGATCACCACTGTGGAAAAAGCAGACCTAAAAACCCTCAGGTACATCCATCAAGAAACCTGCTAATATTATCCTGCTGAAGATATCATCGCAGATTATAACATAAATTGTGAAACATTCGCCTTGCCTGATAGGCCGTCCACATGGTAATAGGTAAATTAAGAGAAGTTCAATAATTGATGGTGGATATGTGGCTCATTAACAGATAAAAAAAAACGTAGGAGTCTATAGACTCCTAAGGCTCTGTCTCTGTTTAATAACCTTAAAAGCCCCGTGATAAAATTATATATAGGCTATCTATACTTATCTTTAACTAACTGTGAATCGAAAATTGTAATGTTATTTTCTGTCGAAGGAGTAATCTGTTAGTTTCTAATCGTTTAGTTTGAAATTGTTTCGGAGCTTCTAACAAGAGCAGCTATTCACAAGGTTTTCATAACCAGAATCCTTAAATTGGCTTAGGAGAAGAAAAAAAAAAGGTTTTCATGAAAAGGAGGATTCAGGAAAAAACACTTGAGATTGGCTCTGAGGAAGAGAGGCGAGCGTGACATACAGTAGGATCAGGCTGCCGCAGGGCCTCATTGGCAAGGGATAACAATTCAAACCTGTAATTACAAGTCGTTCTCACTGGCCTCCCTCCCTGTTCCGCACTGATATCATTATGGCTCAGCCCACACAGCATGGGGTCCAAGGAGGTCGTCCCCTTGAACATCTTTTTTTTTTTTGTAATCATTTCTAAATGGCCCGCTGCTAGGGCCCTCCTAAAGACCGTCGCTAGGTTCCTCCTAAAGATGGCCCATTACTAGGGACCTCCTAAAGACCGTCACTATGGTCCTCCTAAAGATGGCCCATTAAGGGACCTCCTAAAGACCGTCGCTAGGGTCCAAGACCGTCGCTAGGGACCTCCTAAAGACCGTCGCTATAGGGTCCAAGACCGTCGCTAGGGACCTCCTAAAGACCGTCGCTAGGGTCCTCCTAAAGATGGCCGATTAAGGACCTTCTAAAGACCGTCGCTATAGGGTCCAAGACCGTCGCTAGGGACCTCCTAAAGAACGTCGCTAGGGTCCTCCTAAAGATGGAGGGATGGAGATGATTTGCCCTGAGAACGTTAGCCCAGGGTACCATCCCTGTTATTATCCTTATTTATGAGGTTTTTTAAACACATTTATTCTATGGAATAATCCGGTGGTTTCTAATCGTTTCGTTGGAAATCGTGTGCCCAGTCCAAGGGGCCCTGACCCTGGTATTGTTTTTTTAATTTACTTTATGAATCCATGGGTGCTTTCTGGAAAGTAAATGACACCAACATCCCCTTTGTGTAACATATTTCTAAGCAGCAAAATAATTTGTCCAGCCATGGTTCCTGAATACCAGCG
>NC_079417.1:18069510-18087010 GCF_026213295.1 Gadus chalcogrammus
AAAACATGCAATATGTTTCTCTTCAACCTTTTCCCTTTGGTTCAGAGGGGACAGCCTCGTGTTGTAGGATATTTATTTGTTTTTTCTGTGTTGGATTATTTCACGTGAACACTGTTTGAGAGGGTGATGGTCTGCTTCTATTGTTTATTAACTGGTGACATTGTATTAATTGTAAATATCATGTTTATACGCAAACATTAAAACAATAGAATAATCGCTGATATGATTCCTGCTTTACTGTTGAACCACATTTGAAAACCAATTAAGAGGACATTAAACTGGTGCAATGTTGCATTATTCATTGAATGTTTTCCGTACATCGATTACCGTCTTTGAGGTAAATCTCTGATTCCAGTAATGTGCATCATGCTTAAGGAAATAGTTTTTCCTACAGCCAGGCTGTGTGAAGCAGGGCGCCAAAAATCAATAAATAACTTAGGTCGCAACCAATCAGTACAACCCAAGAGAATCTTCAAATAGCACAGCCAATCACAGTTCAGGGACCACCTCCTCCAATGACGCCCACAACTGCGGGTGGTCTTCCTTGTTTATGAATCAGACATTGTCTTGCGATAATACAATCTGTTCGGCACTAGTTTGCTTTTGGAAATATGATGTCACAGGTGGCTGAATAAGGAGGAACTCGTCAACCACATCGACCGGTAAGAGGATGATGGGACACCATTATACACTAGCTTAAGCTTGTAGCATCCATTATATTTACTTCAGCTAAGCTAGAGACCGTTAGCTGACGATACACCCAGATTGCGATTCTTATCGGATATGAAGACATTGCACCGAGCTGATGCATGGACTCACGTTGACAGGGTTTGACTCTACCTGCTTTAGTATTCAGTCGGCCGCGGTAAGGATACAGTATTTCCTAACGGTGCTGTGCTGGTTCAACTGGGCGTTACTCTCATCAGGACCAGACTCGTCGTCCCATTGCAAAGCTTAGCTTGTCGCCAAGGAGTGCTTCAAGATGGATTTCTTGCTGCCGATTGCTTTTTGGATTATAAAAACAGTTTCAAATGCGTAATCGTCTAACAAGTGTTAATGTTTCTGTTGCATATTCATCACCTCTGACTGTTCACAACAGCATGTATAAGTGCTATTTTTATCATTTTCAAACAAAACCTATAGAGTGAAAATATGGAGACCCTTATCCCCATCATCAACCGGCTGCAAGAGGTCTTCCTGACAGTTGGCACTGATGTCATCCAGCTCCCTCAGATAGTGGTGGTGGGATCACAGGTCAATACTCTACAATGCTACACTTTCTCTCCATGATCACTGTTCATGTAAACCTAACCTCTATCTATCACACATCTTGTGACATCATCACTTAAACAGCAGAGTAAACCATAAGAACTATTGTGATTGTAGAATAACAAGGATACAAAAATAGTAGTAAAACCGTTAACTGGAAACCGTTAATCTAGAGTGTCCATTAGACAGGTCACTGAACCACGACTGAGTGCATTACTTCTGCGTCCTAACGCTCTCTGTACTGTACTGCTGTGTTTGTACGTCTGTGAGAACAGAGCAGTGGAAAGAGCTCTGTGTTGGAGAGCCTGGTCGGTAGGGACTTCCTGCCCCGGGGGTCCGGGATCGTGACGAGGCGGCCCCTGGTGCTGCAGCTGATTAACGTGGCCCCGCTGGAGCAGAGGAGGCAGGCTGAGCACGGTATGATGGGAGGGGAGATCATGCATTGGAGATGGATGCTAGTTTCTAATATGTGTATAATCCAGTTTTATAAAATCATATTCATTATATCATAATTATAATATTTTTTCTGTTGGAAGAATCATGTGTTCTTGTGATGACTCATTGCATGGTCAAGTCAATTATTATATAAGAAAAAAAGCAAACAACTTAAAGAAAATGTTTCTTTGACTTTCTAAAATGGCCTCCGTCCTCCCTCCCCTCCTTGCCCTCTTTCAGAAAATGGGATTAAACAAAGTTCTCAGGACAGCTATCCAGGTCTCTTGTTCTTCAATATGCATGTGTTGTCATCCTGCACATTATTTTTTTTTCCCCCATTGGCATAGACTTTTTTAATTGTATTTTATTGTCTGCTCCTTTAAAAAGATAACACTGGTTTTATTTGACTGCATTCGAACATAGATTCTCCCTGTGAATGTAACATGGATGTCTTCATCGAGCCATTTTTTTGTTCCTCAGAGAATCTTCTCACACATTTTTAACCCTAACGTTGGTTTGTGTTGCTCATGGCGATGTGTTGCTCAAGGCGATATTGGACGATATTGGACTGTGAAAACATGCACCCCTGATGGCACTGCGCAAATGCTTGTTTGAGACAGATATTCATAATTGTATTAATAGAAGCAGGCTGGTCCTTAAAATCTGTTGCTCCCACTCGTTTCTATCCTGCAATTCGGTTATATTTTATCTGTGATTCATATTACCTAATTTTAATGTTAACTAATTACTGACGCGCAGTCTCTTGGTTGTGTAGGTGTCAAGGCTGAGGAATGGGGAACATTCCTGCACTGCAAGGGCCAGGTGTGTTTATGTCAGGAATACAAAACAAACTCCATCCACTGTTGTGCTCCAATATAATGATTTGTTGTCGTCTTTTAAAGGTCTTTTCAGATTTCGCCGAAATTCGTAGCGAAATTGAAAAGGAGACTGAACGAAGCTCAGGTGACAATAAGGTAACGTTCAGATGTGAAAATAAGTATTTCTCAAATTTTTGTTCAAAATGTCAACCACATTTTTTGTATTATTGTATTATTAGCACACATTGTGCGCTAATGGCAAGAAAATCACAAAGGATTGTTTTCGTTGGTTAGGGCTGCCAAGTGCTAAAAACAGAGAACCTATGCAGTAATATGGGCCGTGTGTAACGCGTTTAGATCCTAAGGGGTAAACCTAAGCAGGCACCTTGACGCAAAGCAGCAGGGGGCTGACCCGGCCTTGTCTGAGAAGATGTCACTCTGCGAGAGGTCGTCAATCAGCACGCTTCAAGAAGCGCTGGCGTGTCACGTGTTGTATGCCCCTTGTGATGCGTTAGTGTCAAATTCAGTATGTTGGTGTGCATGCACGTTATGTTTCTAAAATGAGTCTAGCTGGGATATCTGAGCTTCAACATGAAATCTTCCCATCGATTTGCCTCATACGTTCCCTGTGTTAATTAATCAGGATTCCAACCTGCCAGATGCTTTAATCATTTAACAACCGCAATGTAACAGATGTTCTCCTTGTTTGTCCTTCAGGGAATCAGTCCTGAACCCATCCATTTGAAAATCTTCTCGCCCAAAGTCCTGAATCTGACGTTGGTCGATTTACCCGGTATAACTAAGGTACACCTCATCCTACCTGCAATCATATTACAGCCCAAAACATCCAATATGTGTTAAACATATATGTTGAACTACATTTAAAGTGGAGATCTCAAAGATATCCATGTTGTTCTCTTTGGCGATAGAGATATGCCACTGAAACCAGTCGTAATACTGATAATGCCTGTCTTCAGCGGGCCATAGGCTCAAGCACCATTGGGTATCCTCTTTCGGCAAGAGATATAAACTCAAGGGCTCCTCCTGACCAAACAGACATTTGAGCGGTGAGACTGCTGCGGACATGTTGGAGTGTCCCTTAATGGCCCGTCTCTCTGAAGTCCTGTTGAGAACTTAAACCAGTGCTGTACAGCTATGGAGAGGAGGCACAGGGTGACCAGTCTCTCTCCCAGCTCCACAGTTGCTCGCTAATCAGCCGTATGCTACAGTGCTAAAACGCTGCATGATAAACACGGTTCTACTTCATGTGGACGTCGGCCAGCCATTCCAGTCTGACCGCCGGCTGACGTGATTGGCCATCGCAGCGTGACGTCGGGTAGCGTTTCTCCAAAAGTTTTGAACTTTTTGCCTGACTTGGACTGAATGAGCCCAGAGACATTATTTACATAAACTCCTTGAGATTTTTTTTCCATAGACACAACTATGTATTGTGTGATGGACAACAGACACACAACTCTGTACTGTGTGGTGGACCGCAGAGCGCCTTGATCAGTCCAGACCGCAGTCTGCTAGGTGATGTCACAGACATTAAAAGGTTCCCCCCCTCCTCCCCAGGTCCCTGTAGGAGACCAACCGGAGGACATTGAAGCTCAGGTGTACGAGATGATCCAGTCCTTCATCTCCAACCCCAACTCCCTCATCCTGGCCGTGTCGCCCGCCAACTCTGACCTGGCCACGTCGGAGGCCCTGAAGCTGGCCCGCGACGTGGACCCAGAAGGTAGGCTTGGCTCTGCGCTGACCGGCTGACTGGCCTCTCTGATTGGCGCTCGTTGACACAGCATCTAAGGGGTCTGTAATGGGGAGCTAACGCCGAAGGATGATGGGCTTAATGGCTACGCGAGCCAGTCTCGATGGGTCCATCGGCACGGTTACCGCCTGATTATTATGCCCTGATGGGGCAGTTTAATTTGTAAAGAAAAGTGTTGCATCTGGCGGTGATAAGGCGGACTATTAGCTAAGAGAACCATGGGGGTCACGTGTACTGATCCCGTCCGCTGCGTCCCTCTGTCTCAGGCCGCCGGACGCTGCTGGTGGTCAGCAAGCTGGACCTGATGGACGCCGGGACGGACGCCCTGGAGGTCCTGCTGGGACGGGTCATCCCCGTCAGGCTGGGCATCATCGGGGTCGTAAACAGGTCGGTCGCCGGGGGAAACCGTTAGCACTGCAGCCACTGTCGTAAAGCTAGATGTGATTACACTGATGGTTGTGTTGGGGTGTCAGGGCTAATGGGGTGGAAGTCATTCACGTCGCTGTATGTTGTCTCGTATATCTCATTAAACATACATCAAATGCGTCATTATAGACCAGGCTCTCCTCAGTGCACCCCAGAGCTCAGTTCATCAGTAGAATCAGACTCTCTCAGCAGCATAGTTTCTGTGATCTATGGAGCCGGGGGTCGCCAGTCGCTAGAAAACTGCAATTGCAATTATTGACAGGTTGCTCCAAAGGCTGTTTCCCGCTCCACTGCCCCACGATGCAGTGCGCCTTCTCGACAAATGTTGATAAATCCATCCAATACTATTCTACCAGAAGCTGCTGCAAATAATATGCTGCACGTAAGATTTCAAAAACTTTCCATCTGAGAATGCTATGGCTGACAACAAAGTCACCTTACATCAACGCCTTCGTACCGTACATATTGGTGTATTCTCGCTTTTCATTAAGAACTTTACCGCAAGGTGGACAAAACAACATTCTGGTCGAAATGTCAAGTCAAATGGAAAACGAGATGCTGTCAAGATTAAACTATACAACTTGAAGCAGGTAAACAAATATAGGCCTACGCACAATATATTTGATATTTAAAAAGTCAACTTTCATCAGCTCGCTTGCGTCAGAAGTTCCCGCTCGCCACTGAAGTGCAGAATTCCGTTTTTTATTGCGTGGTGCTATGAATCATACAGTATATACTGTATATCCATATGGTAACAGCTTCTTTTGAATGCTGATAGGATATTTAGTATGATTATGTAGATATTGCGGTTCTGTGATTATGCGATACGGTATTAACATTCGTTTTGTGTGTTTAACGTTTGGGTTTAACGTTGGGCTTTGGGTTCTACAGGAATGTCATTGTTTTTAAGTTTGAAAATGATAAAAAAAGCACTTGTTTTTAATTAAGGTGAAAGAGACCAGAATGTGATTGATACACCTTAGTGTATAGTACCGCCCTCTGAAGGAGGATGTGATTCACCTTAGTGTATAGTACCGCCCTCTGAAGGAGGATGTGATTCACCTTAGTGTATAGTACCGCCCTCTGAAGGAGGATGTGATTCACCTTAGTGTATAGTACCGCCCTCTGAAGGAGGATGTGATACACCTTAGTGTATAGTACCGCCCTCTGAAGGAGGATGTCATACACCTTAGAGTATAGTTCCGCCAGTAAGATTTCCACTAAGCTATAAACGTTTGATTCAACCTGACGATATGAGCATCGGAGAAGAGAATAATCCAGATAATCGACTATCCCCTCTGACCTCCGTCCCTCTCAAACCCCTCCCCCCCGCCAGGAGCCAACATGACATCAACACCCAGAAGAGCCTGGAGGACTCCCTGCGGGGTGAGCAGGCCTTCCTGCAGCGGCACTACCCCTCACTGGCCGCCCGCTGCGGCTCGCGCTACCTGGCCCGCACGCTGAGCCGGCTGCTGATGCACCACATCCGCGACTGCCTGCCGGAGCTGAAGAGCCGCGTGACGGCGCTGAGCGGGCAGTACCAGGCGCGGCTCAGTGGCTACGGCCAGCCGGTGGAGGACCACAGCGCCACCCTGCTGCAGATCGTCACCAAGTTCGCCAGTGACTACTGCAACACCATCGAGGGCACGCCGCGCTACATCCAGACCACCGAGCTGTGAGTTCACAGGCTTGATCCCCAATATGAAATGTTTTGCCTGTATGTATGTATCTATGTATGTCAATTATGGCACCCATTGCCCTCCTGATCATCCCTGGAAGGAGGGATCCCCCACCCTGCGTTGTTCTTGCCCTCTGGTGGGCTAGGGTCAGGGGGTTTAATAAATATATGGCCTGTTAAGCCCTTTGAGAATGTACCTGGGATCAAGGGCTATACAAATACGATTTTATTGAATTGAGGGACTAGAGATGTTCCGATACCATTTTTCCCTTCCCGATACCATTACCGATTCCTATATCGAGTATAAACCGATACAGCATCTAGCATTGCTACCACTAATAGCACTTGTTCTTATTGAAGGGTTCTCTCATGATGACAGCAATCTATAGTCGGTTCACTTACTGACAGCAATCTTTTATAAATATAATTATACATTTGCGTAAGTATCCATGTTTTATTCCGACCTGGTAGCTCAAAGGTTGGAGATTAAGCATTTCCCATTTTCCCGATTTTCCGCTTCCAACAGTTAGTGTAAGCAACATAAGGCTGCACGTGTTTGTGATGTTCTCTGCCTGTGTAGTGAATGAGCTAGTCACTCACGTGATGGTATTGGATCGGCGCACAGACTTCGGTACTCGCCGATACCCGATACTGCCTAGATACTGCCTTTTGGGCAGGATCAGAGACATTTCCGATGCTGGTATCGGTATCGGAACAACTCCACTCAGGACGCAGTGCAGTGGTGACGTGAACCTCAGAGAGTGGAACACATCCTTTAGTAATAATTAACTGCAGATATCATAATAGCCCTCATCGATCTGATCCGCTCCCTCTGATGGAATTGGAGCTGAACTTAAATGTTTAATGATGTTGTTGTGGTTACATGTGGAAGGTACGGTGCAGGGCTAATGGATGCTTCCCTTCCTGACTCATTTGTTCCCACAGTGAGCGTAACAGCAGGCCATTGATCCTGATTGGTAAACCCATGGAAGGCTTCATATATATATTATTTATATGATTATAGAATATGATATCCAGGCCGTTTGCTATCCGTGGCTATTGGTCGATCGAGCTGCCCGTTCTTACATTTACATTTAGGGCATTTAGCAGATGCTTTTATCCAAAGCAACTTACAACCATTCACACACAGACAGCGGAGTCAACCATGCAAGGCGCTGCCAGCTCGTCGGGAGCAGTTAGGGTGAGGTGCTCTTGCTCAGAGACACTTCAGCACTCCGGTGGTCGAACTACCAACCTTCCGGTTAAAACTCAGCCGTTCCACCGCCTTAGCTAAGCCGACCCGTTCCGCCCTTTGCCCTTCGACTGTTCGACCGCCCACACCTCGAATGATGCTCTCCTCCTCTCCTCACAGCTGTGGGGGAGCTCGCATCTGCTACATCTTCCATGAGACCTTCGGCCGGACGCTGCAGTCAATCGACCCCCTTGGGGGCTTGACTGAGCTGGACATCCTCACCGCCATCCGCAACGCCACCGTAAGCTCCGCCCCCTCCCTGCACCCTTCACCTAATTTCTAACGCGATGCAGGGTTGGCTGATTATTTTTATATATTTAAATGTATATGTCTCATTATAAGCGCTTGTTTAATTCTTTACACACACATTTCTCTAATTGCCGCTGATCTGGGGTCTGCTCACTGAACACTGCTGTCATCTGAGGCCAGAGAATTTGATCTGACGCAAGCCAATCAGTGGGCGGCACGAGGCACGAGCCTATGATGGTGATTAAATATCACCGCCATGGATCTAGCCAAACACAAAATGCCACAGCCCATGTCTGGGAACATTTCAAAGTCAGATTGCAGGCATTCAGAGTAGATAAAGATGAAGGTGAAACACGCGCAACAAGATGGATGCATCCTGCATGTGTCTAATGTGTTTAATGTGTTCATTCAGAATCATAAATTGAATGCAAGATCCCCTTGCAAGAAGTTTCCTACTTTTTAATCAGCGCTACCTATATGTCTTTTAGTCGAACCGGCATAAAGTTATGCTCCATAAATCTTGATGAAAGCGAGGTATAAAGTGTTGCAATTTCTTTCTTACTCAACGACCTTAAAAGCTGTTAAGATGAGTGTGACAGTAAAACGATGTCTCAAACTTTATCGGCATACATACAGATAATGAAAAACAAAACATGAAAAATGTAGTTATTACTGTTCTGAAGCTGGAGCTCCAATCCATCTCCCGGGCAAACCGTGACAATCCACCGTTTGAGGCAGCGCTGGTGTAATGCTGATTTGATGATTCCTCTCGGCTCACAGGCCCAGCATGCTAACACAATGTTATGAATGGCTTACGAAGGTCACACTGGTAATTCATCGCTAGTCGATCCCTCACACATGCCTAGTAGCCGCACACTAGGTCTGGAAATGTCTTTATAATGTATGAAACGCGAAGGAGGAACGTGGTGCCGCTACCCTGTGATGGAGAGAGACCGGAGGAGCGCATTGGGAGTAGACCCTGAGCAGTTGCGCTGTGGCTTAATTATACACGTTGGGTTTCTTTAGGGTTCTGTATGGCGAGAGGTTTTATCGGTTTTTAAAAATGGCCAGGAGGAAATGTCCATCTCCTACCTAACTCTAGCACACATGTTTGAGAGGATGATCCAGGTCTTCATCCCTCCTCCTGCCTTCCATCCCTATGCATCCCAACCACCCCTCCCCCCTGACTGTGTGTGTGTGTGTGTGTGTGTGTGTGTGTGTGTGTGTGTGTGTGTGTGTGTGTGTGTGTGTGTGTGTGTGTGTGTGTGTGTGTGTGTGTGTGTGTGTGTGTGTGTGTGTGTGTGTGTGTGTGTGTGTGTGGTCACTCACAGGGTCCGCGGCCAGCGCTCTTCGTGCCTGAGATCTCCTTTGAGCTGCTGGTGAAGCGACAGATCAAGAGGCTGGAGGAGCCCAGCCTGCGCTGCGTGGAGCTGGTCCACGAGGAGCTGCAGAGGATCATCCAGCACTGCTCCTCCTACAGCACACAGGTCAGAGGTCACCCTGCTCCTCCTACAGCACAGAGGTCAGAGGTCACCCTGCTCCTCCTACAGCACAGAGGTCAGAGGTCAACCTGCTCCTCCTACAGCACACAGGTCAGAGGTCACTGAGCTCCTCATACAGCACACAGGTCAGAGGTCACCCTGCTCCTCCTACAGCACACAGGTCAGAGGTCACCCCAGCTCCTCCTACAGCACACAGGTCAGAGGTCACCCTGCTCCTCCTACAGCACACAGGTCAGAGGTCACCCTGCTCCTCCTACAGCACACAGGTCAGAGGTCACCCAGCTCCTCATACAGCACACAGGTCAGAGGTCACCCACCTCCTCCTAGAGCACACAGGTCAGAGGTCACCCTGCTCCTCCTGCAGCACACAGGTCAGAGGTCACCCAGCTCCTCCTACAGCACACAGGTCAGAGGTCACCCTGCTCCTCCTACAGCACACAGGTCAGAGGTCACCCAGCTCCTCCTACAGCACACAGGTCAGAGGTCACACTGCTCCTCCTACAGCACACAGGTCAGAGGTCACCCTGCTCCAACTGCAGCACACAGGTCAGAGGTCACCCTGCTCCAACTGCAGCACACAGGTCAGAGGTCATACAGCTCCTCCTATAGCACAAAGGTCATAGGTCATACAGCTACTCCCACAGCACACAGGTGTGAAGACTGCCAGTGTCCTCTCACTCGTAGTTTAACAGAAGCGTCGTGCCATTGTTGTTGTCCTCGATCCGACCGAGCTAACCTAAGTGAGCCAAAATCAATGAAGGCAGATGAGAGTGATTAGCTCCCTCAATGACGTGAGGAGGAATACTTCATTGCCAGCTCCTCCAAAGTAAAGTCAATCTTAAAACGACAAAAAGTCCTCTCGCTCATTTTGGAGTTGCTGGTCAACAAGAGATGAGTGAGGAGAATCTAGAAAGATGCAGGGACGGCTGGTATTAATGGGCTAACAGGGCTAAGCCCTCCCTACCTTCTACAGTAAAAATGAAAAAATATTATTAAAAACCGTAGAACATATTGTTTTATATTTTGGTAGAACCTAAAGCAGCAACAGCACCAAAAAGTGACAGAAAAACCCAGGATGTATGATACATCTTGGGTTTTTTCCTGTGAATGGGCTGATGAATGGGCTAAATGTATTCAGCCCAAGCGGAGTAGCGTAAGCTTCCATTCAATATTGATTGACAGGTATCGTGACACGCCCCCTTCATATGCTTCCCATTTGGGCTAAATTAGTTTAGCCCAAAGGCTGACCTTGGACCAGCTAGCACAGTAGCTACAGTACAGTGACCTTCGACCAATCACAGGCTACAGCACAGTAGCGCAAGTGCAGTATGGCGTATGTGTAGCATGTGTTTTTAAACGTTTCTATCATAATTTATTTAAATAAATGAATAAACTTTAAATGTATCCATGAAATATAGTTGTTTCCGTCACACAAATTAATTAAATGCTGACTCATCTATATAACATTTTATTATTACGCAGTGCATTATGGAACGCATTGCTTTTACTGTCAGGAGTGCGGTCAGAATATGGCCGGTAATAGTGTATTTGTAAGCTGGTCAACAACGTTTCGTATCGATACATTAAAAAAGCATGTCTAAATAACCCAACATGACATGACAAGTGTGTAGAGAAAGGGACTGGAAAGGTGTATCTTACCTTCACTGATGGAGCTAATCGGCCTCATCTACCTCTATTGATTTTGGCTAACTCTTGTAAAGGCTAACCCAGTTTTATCGTGCTGTTTGCCGACAGAGAAAATAAAATGAGTATTGCCTGTCATCTGAATCTGGGTAATTGGAAAATAATCAAGTGGATCCTTTGAAAATGTGGCAATTATAATAATGTTGACGATGTGCTACTTACAGCTAATATCTGGTTTATCTTCAATTTCACATCACAATAAAATCAACTAATTATATTCAAATGAAATCATTGCCCTTGGCTCTGGTAACGTGTTATGGGTATTAATTCCCCGTTATGCGTGACATTCTGTGCTCTGATCCTGGGTCTGACATGTTGGTTGAGATGTTGTCTTGTGGTCATCAGGAGCTGCTGCGTTTCCCCAAGCTGCACGACTCCATCGTGGAGGTGGTGACGGCCCTGCTGAGGAAGCGCCTGCCCGTCACTAATGAAATGGTAATGGACGGCCGCAGGAGCGCCGGCTGTCTGCCTGCCTCTCGTCTCGCAACGCCAGCATCTGCTGCACCACAATGCTCGTGAGTGTGTCCTCTGCCCTGCCGACGGCGCCGACAGAAACCCTGTTGTTGTTGTTGTTGTTTTCCAGGTCCATCACTTGGTTGCCATAGAGCTGGCGTACATCAACACCAAGCACCCTGACTTCAGCGACGCCGCGCAGGTCTCCGCCTCCGTCAACAGTCAGCAGGTTGTCCTCCTCTGTCTACCTTCAGATCTCAGTGATCAGGCCTGCACAGGGCAGCTCTCTGGCTTTCTTTACTTTTATGCAGTTCTGGCCGTGAACTCAAAAGGTCATTTTGCAAGGACTTTTAATAATAATAATAATAATAATACATTTAATTTAGAGGCGCCTTTCAAGACACCCAAGGTCACCTTACAGAGCATATAGTCATCATAAATCGTTTAAAAAAACAAGACATTGTGGAAAAAATTCATAAATAAATAAATATTTTGTTCTGTTTTGTTCAAAACGTTGTTTCGAAAGCAGCCCATGATTCTGTTGACCTTCTCAACGTCCTCCTCAAGTTAAAGTGTGGGTTCAAGTTCCACTTTATTCTCCCCGTAGGGCAAATAATAGACAACAACACAAGAAAAACAACAACATGAGTCACACGGGGCAGCACATGTAAAACTCGGATGAACAAAGAACATCATAAACAACACTCAATAACACAATCCATCAGCACAGTCCATGCGACAAATGTAATTGATGAAATACTATTGGCTATCTTTCTTGAATTAATTAGTCTCATGGCTCACCTCCTCCTCCTCCTCCCCCACCAGGCCGAGGGTCTTGACGGAGGCAAGCGCTGGAAGGACGACCGGGCGGTGGAGGAGAGAGCCCCTTCCTCCGGGTTTGGCAGCCCCAGTAAGGGCCAAGCTATTAACCTCCTAGACACGGTGAGCACGCACCCCCCCGGCAGAGCTCTGCTACCTGGCCCATAATCTATCACCGCTGCCCAAACACTTACCCTGTCCCCCACCCCTACCCAACAGGCCCTGCCCCCCTCCCGCAGGCTGACCACCAGGGAGCAGAGGGACTGTGAGGTCATCCAGCGATTGATCAAGTCCTACTTTCTCATCGTGCGCAAAAGCATCCAAGACAGGTCGGCCCAACCGTACTCGCACCCTGAATCCACCTCCCCTGAAACTGCTTCCACATTGGACACAAATGTGACTCGAAGAGGAATGAAGATGTATCTCGTTATGTCACTCACATTTTAAGTGTTTGAGTATTGAAACCCCCTTCTGATATTATGTGTCCAAAGGCATATATGCGATGCCTTTTGGTGGATGCCTCGAAAACATCTTAGAACATCACAAGCACATGAACCTAGCCCAGTGAGAGCATCAGAGATTCACTTTGCGTTTAATAATGAATTTCAGTCCGGCCTTGGCTGGGTAGCAATTGATTTCCAAATATTCCTTTTCATTGCACAAAAAACCCCAGCCAATCAGAATGCCTCCCTTGAGTTTGCAGAATTGGGTTGGAAGTAAAGCAAAAAACATATTGTCATCCAAGGAAAGGCTTCCGTGCAGTTTTCTGTTCATCTTTCCAAACGGTTTCAGGATAAAAGCGGTTGTGATGGCTCCGTAGATTGCTCCACTTACCGCGGCTACAGCCGCTGGTTCTTAATGTGGCCAACTGCGGCGCTGCCCCACCCAGCCTGCCATTGGTCCGGGAGTTTTGTATTCATGGATAAGGCTTTCAGGGGGAGGCCATTCACTAGCATTAACCCCCACCGCCTCACAAGGCTAGCCTTCACTAGCATTAACCCCCACGGCCTCACAAGGCTAGCCTTCACTAGCATTAACCCCCACGGCCTCACAAGGCTAGCCTTCACTAGCATTAACCCCCAGGGCCTCACGAGGCTAGCCTTCACTAGCATTAACCCCCATGGCCTCACAAGGCTAGCCTTCACTAGCATTAACCCCCACGGCCTCACAAGGCTAGCCTTCACTAGCATTAACCCCCACCGCCTCACAAGGCTAGCCTTCACTAGCATTAACCCCCACGGCCTCACGAGGCTAGCCTTCACTAGCATTAACCCCCATGGCCTCACGAGGCTAGCCTTCACTAGCATTAACCCCCATGGCCTCACAAGGCTAGCCTTCACTAGCATTAACCCCCATGGCCTCACGAGGCTAGCCTTCACTAGCATTAACCCCCATGGCCTCACAAGGCTAGCCTTCACTAGCATTAACCCCCATGGCCTCACAAGGCTAGCCATCACTAGCATTAACCCCCACGGCCTCACAAGGCTAGCCTTCACTAGCATTAACCCCCATGGCCTCACGAGGCTAGCATTAACCCCCATCACAAGGCTAGCCTTCACTAGCATTAACCCCCCGCCCCAGGTGGGAACAGGGCCAGTCTGACCCTGTGTTCCCCCCGCAGCGTGCCCAAGGCGGTGATGCACTTCCTGGTGAACTTTGTGAAGGAGCGTCTGCAGAGCGAGCTGGTGGGACAGCTCTACAAGCAGACCCTGATGCACCAGCTGCTGGTGGAGTCCGCCGACACGGCCCAGCAGCGGGACGAGGTGGCCCACATGCTGGAGGTAAGGCCCCCCTAGACCCACCAGGGTCTCACCCCCACCCTGCCGCTCCCCGCTCCCATCCTGCTTTCTGACTTTGTTGTCTGTGTCATCTTTCTCACATGTTGTTTTTCTCTTCTTTTTGTTTTGTTTTTTACCTCAGGCACTTCAAAAAGCCAACAACATCATCTCTGAAATCCGGGAGACACATCTGTGGTAGCCCTCAGGAGACAGTGTGTGTGTGTGTGTGTGTGTGTGTGTGTGTGTGTGTGTGTGTGTGTGTGTGTGTGTGTGTGTGTGTGTGTGTGTGTGTGTGTGTGTGTGTGTGTGTGTGTGTGTGTGTGTGTGTGTGTGTGTGTTCTGTCATGGACTAATGGCCGATGCGCGTACAGAGTTTATGTTTCCCTCCTGCCAGCTGTTGCCGGGTCCTCTTGTCACACGGTGGATTCCTTGTTGTCATGGAGACCCTCAGTAACGAGGCGCTGCCCTGTGCCGCCGTCTCTTGTTCTGAGGAGTCTTTCATTATGCTGCCAAAAGCCCAAATAATTTGTGCGTTCCGAGGATGACCCTCTGAGGACGTCGCTAGCGATGTCGCGTTAATTACGGAGTGGGGGAATCATCCCTGTGTCGGGTCGGAGAAAATCAGTGTCAGAAAGAGTGTGCAGCTGAGTGTTTCTTTATTGGAGGTGCTTGGGATCATGATGTCTTCTGGACGGAGACTTGGGGAGAACGCCCCAGAGAGAGAGAGCAGCGCGGTACCAGCCGCTCCCCGAGGGACTGGAAGGAAGACCGCCGCAATCGATTTCTGTCATCAGTTTTCCGCCAAGGAGCGACCCAGCGAGAGACTCTCTGAGCCCTGTCATTACAACCCAAATCAGGTTTCTTCTTCCCCACTTGTCTGAATAGCCTCCGCTCTGGTCCGCCAGTGTCGCATTGTCCTCGCAGATTAGTGCGCAGCCTAATATTTGAACGAGGTGATTAAACTCGCCCACGGGGGTAACGTGTGTGTGTGTGTGTGTGTGTGTGTGTGTGTGTGTGTGTGTGTGTGTGTGTGTGTGTGTGTGTGTGTGTGTGTGTGTGTGTGTGTGTGTGTGTGTGTGTGTGTGTGTGTGTGTGCGTGCCTGCCTGCCAGTCTGCTCACAAGCAGGAATTAAAAGTGGTATGATGGTAGTGGGTAACTTGCACATAAAAAGCAATTCTATTACAGGAGTGATACTCGGGTGTGTGTGTGTGTGTGTGTGTGTGTGTGTGTGCGCGCTGCTCTCAGCCAACGTCCCGGACTTCAGTGAACACATTATTTTCCGGTTCCATTACCCGACCTTTCCTCCCTCGCCCCTTGCCCGCTCCCTCGCCGTGTCCTTCCTGGGACCCAGGGGGGGGGCTGGAGGAAACGCTCCTGTGATTGACTGTTCCAGTGGCCCTGAGCGGCAGAGAGACTCTGTCCCCGATCCACCTCCTGCACGCTCCCTCACGTCTCCAACTCCACTCCCCTCTCATGGCAATCCTAACCTTTAATTCAAATGCGATTGCAGCTGGCTGGGGCGCTCGTTCCTGTGGCTCGGTGTATCGTAGCGTGAGGGGTCTGCTCTCGATGACTGTGCCTCTCCGTCCCTCTGGCTTTCAGGTAGCAACAAGGGGGGTCTCTGTGGGTTGGCAGCCGCATTCGGCCTCAGTCATTTTGTTCTAATAAGCAAAAGCAGGGTTTGAGAACCCATCCCACGTCAAGGAGAGACTGGCCCTAACAAGACCGCGGCGGCGTCGCTGGCTGGTCTGGGATCACCGCCCCCCCCCCCCTGGCGCAACACCATCCAGCTGGCCTGGGGTTCAGCCCAACGTGTGTGTGTGAGTGCATGTGATGTGTTTGTGCATGTGAGGATGTGTGTGTGTGTTAACCGTGTACCTGTTATGTTATTTAAATGACGCCTGTCACTTTGTCAACTGCCTGAAAAGTTCTTGCCTGCCAATATTTGTGAAATGTGTCTGAGGACGGAGGGGCCCTCAGGGGAGGAGGAGGACCTCAATAAATAGTGAAAACATCAGCCTGAGCCTCCACTTTCCCTTCATCCACACCTCACCACCCTTGTCAAACACCACCACGTCAGCCACCACAACCCTGGGTCCAATCACTATGACGATGGGACACGCTGCGTCCCTCCGTCCCCACGCTGCGTCCCTGACATCACACCGAGGTCACCGTCACGCCTGGCTCCTGAAGGCCTCTGTGTGGCCTTCATTGATCGCCGAGAGAAAAATAGACCTACGAATGGTCACACACACAAACACACACACACGAAGACTCCTCTAGGTTTCGAGGGGGAGAGGGATCTGTTCTCTCCTTGCACTGCGTCTGGGATGGAGGGTCAGTCAGGATGGATACCTCTATGAAAGGCGGATTTTGTAGAGGTGGGTATATAACCAGAGGAGCTACACTGAGCACGTTGCTTACACTGCTGTCCCTGAACCATAAGTGAATGAGAAACACATGGCAGAAGGTCACTGAGATGCACCACATCACCTTTTCATTGAGTGATGGCTAGATTTAATGGTTTACTGCGTTTAATACCAGCGGGCAGCCCACCGAGGGAACGTATGAATGTATTCATATTGCAGCAGGTGAATAAATTGCCTTCACTTGGCCTGTAACTGTGGGCAGTTACTGCTGTAACAATCCCCTCCCTCTCTACCTCTTACTACTGGGAGGACTACAAGGTAATACCAACATCGATATAAGATTGGAGGGGGGGGTCGCAGGGAGTCTTCAATATATTGGTTCATCTGCCCCCCCCATCACAATTTTTTTTTTAATCATACAAACGAAGAACAAATCCATCCAGCGCCGCGCGAGTTCATCAGTCAGCGTGATTAGCGGACGTCTCGCCCTCCGTGTTTTGAAAGGACTTTCGGCCACGGATTTGTAATCAAATCGACCCCCCCCACACACACACACACACACACACACACACACACACACACACTCTCCCCTTTCCTATTTGGCGAGTCCGTCGAGAGAGAGGGAGGGAGAGAGAAAGAGAGAGAGGGAGGCTGAACAAAGCCGAGAGAAAGGAGCTGCTGGAGAAGTAGCAGGCGCTGTATCCAACTGTCTCCCGGACAACGAGCTGGAGAACGGAGGGCGCAGAGAGACCAGGAGGAGAGACCAGCAGGAGAGAAGGGAAAGCCACGCGTTATCACCACCGCTCCGATAAGAAGGGCTCCCCGCAGAGTCCGTGTGTGCAGGTCTTTACGAGTTATTGTGTTCCTACTGCGTGGTCCATGTTTCTTGAGCGCTGTAGTTAGTCCTCATCTAAAGCCAGGATAACATGCGTTCAGCAACCCCTCGGGACGTGGAGCGGAGGGTCCCCACATGACCACC
>NC_079417.1:18402010-18404510 GCF_026213295.1 Gadus chalcogrammus
GTGAGTGAGTGAGTGAGTGAGTGAGTGAGTGAGTGAGTGAGTGAGTGAGTGAGTGAGTGAGTGAGTGAGTGAGTGAGTGAGTGAGTGAGTGAGTGAGTGAGTGAGTGAGTGAGTGAGTGGGAGGGAGGGAGAAAGAGAGAGGGAGAAGGAAGGTAGGTAGGGGGAGACTTCCTGGATGTACCCCCGGGACTTTCACTGTGAAATACTAGTAGGCTAGGGAGCGATTTATATCTACCAACAATACAACTGCGGTCTGAATGGTCTTAATAACAGCGGCCTGACTGAGACCATGTCTCCTCCTCTTCTTCATCATCATCATCATCATCATCATCATCATCATCATCATCATCATCATCATCATCATCATCATCATCATCATCATCATCATCAACGGACACATCTATCAGCCTCTCCAAACACCTTTATTGTTGCATTCAAGTATGATTACTGGATTGCTTCAGTGAGTGAAGAAGCAAAGCACAACGTTGTAAGCCGTACTAAGTGGTGATTAGTCAACTCCACCACCCGGCGTAGACGACCTCCACCCCCTAAGACGGCTGATCTCAAGCGAGCAAGGTCAAAAGGAAAGTGCGAGGAGAAAGCAGGCCCAGGCCAGTGAAAGAGAGGGCCAGGACAAACAGACGCGGAGCTCTGTGTAAACATAATTTAACTCTGGATGGATTTCTGGGCCTTCGGGGGGGCTGTATGGGGAGGTGAAAGACAAGAACCCTTGAAAGACTTTTGGTAACGTGCCACCAATCCAGCCCTCATGTGCAGACCAATCGGAGCCAGAGAACCAAAGCACTTCTCAAGGGGATCCGCGGAGCCTCAACGTGGAGGGAGATCCTGTTGAATCAGATGAGCTGATCATATCTATACGCTGTTGTTGTTATTGTTGTGGTTGTTGTTGGGTCACTGAGGAAGTTTAGAATGGTTTTGCACAGTAAATACTGCAACAATTAGTGACGGCTTAGTAAGAAATAATTGCAATAGACCCAAAGCAGTATAGACCTGGTAAGTCAGTCCGAGACCCCCTGGGTTCTGGAAGCATCTTGCCTGTGACATTTATAATGAGAGGGTTCCAAAGGCGTGGGTACAGTTTTACTAATTCAGCTGGTCGGATGTTTGACGAGGACATAGCTGACAGTAATTAAATCCGATTTCCATTCTTAAAACTAGAGAAAACAAGACTGTGTACTTTGGTATCACGCCAAACGTGCAATAACTACTATTCCCATTATGCAGTTCAACTTTAGGCTAGCATGTACAAATAATAAAATGAGTGCATAGCAACAATATAAATACATATAAATAATATTAGGTACAGAATTGAAAAGCTGTAGTTATGAAACAACCCTGCATGGATGGTGCTCAATGTGTCGTTATGCTGCCAAATGCTTGCCACTTGATATTCTGTCAAGATCTGGCAACTAACACACTATTTCACAGACACAATATTATGTATATTTCACGACACAATATTATGTCTATGACGGTACGCTCAAGTATGTAGCATTAGGTATGTAGTATCAAGTTTTAGCATCAAGTATCTACTATGAAGTATTTACCATCAAGGATCTACCATCAATTATTTACTATGAAGTATTTAACATCAAGTATTTAATATCAAGTGTGCGACATCAAGTATGTACCATCAAGTATCTACCATCAAGTTTGTACTATGAAGTATGTACTACAGAAGCCCTTTGAGGGAGCAGAACAAAATAAAGATGTTTCTGGATTGCCTCTAAAAGCCGCATCAGCAGTAGCTTGTCCCCCCCCCCACTCATAGACCCCGGGGCCCGTCATTGCCGGGTCACGGCTGAGGACCTAATAGGGACACTACTAAAGGCCCCCTTGAGCGCAACAAGCACTCTACACACGGCGGCTGCATGTCAGGACGTGAATGTGCCCATTGTCCCGGCCCACCAGCGGGCACTGGGAGAGGGGTCCGCTGGCCGGGGCCCAGGCCCGTCCCGCTGCTCTGCCGTGGGATCATGGGTGAAGGCATGTAATCGTGTGAAAAACATTTTTCCGGGAGTGGGGTGGGCTGGGGGGGGGGGGGAGGGGGGAGGGGAGGACGATGGCGAATCATTGCAAAGCGACAACCAAACCGTTCTGGATGAGAGAAAGCTGTCGCAGGATAGCTTCTGACAGGAACTCACGTCATTAAATGACTTTAAAGCGAGAGCTTGTAAATGTTTTGACCCCAGTTCTTATCACAGCGTCGCTGCTTTCACGTATCTTATGATGAGGAGTGTGCGGGTTTTCCTATCTACCTATCTCCTATCTATGTTCTTTTATATGTGATAGTGTTTAAACACTGATGTTGTATTGGAAGGTTCCCTGATCTCTTTTCTCGTTAGAGATTAAGTGTACTCTCCACTACACTGCCTTGACCAGGACCCTGTGCAAAATATATGCTTTAATCTCAATGAAATCTCAACCAACCTTGATTGATGAAAAGGCTTACTACATAGATGAGAACACATGATTCTCA
>NC_079417.1:18412010-18479510 GCF_026213295.1 Gadus chalcogrammus
TCGCTCTCTCTTCCCTCTCTCTCTCCCTCTCTTCCTCTCTCTCTTCCCTCTCTCCCCCCCCCCCCTCTCTCTCTCTCCAATGTGTTCCCCAGATGTTCCAGCACTGTCTTTATTGAGCTAGAAACATAAAGGCCCTATCGACGACCCGCTGGCTGCCTTCAGCTCTCCCAGACATGCTAACATGCAGCTAGCTAAAGTTCCCCCTTTGCTCTCCCGTTGGGACAGAGCGGTAAACCCGTACAACAGGGGAACTCTCTCTCGGTTAGGAGGAGCCGCAGCGAATCACCAGGCTAAGCTAAGCCCTAGCTAGGGCCGGCCGTCTTCTCACGATAGCCTCGCTTGTTTTGAATCCATCAAGAAAGGACAGCTTGTCTCTAGCGTTGAGTGAGGTTGGTTTCCACCGCCACCCTCCAAACAGAGGTATACACACAGAGAGACCATCGTGTAAACGGCCCCATAACCATGATGGATCAAAGCAGGCATAAATCCAGTAATAGTTATCACGCCGGATCACATGGCCGTTATCTCCGCTTCCTGTGCAGACGGCGACGGCGAGGCGTCAGCCACGCCATTAATCACCGCGCGCCGTGAGCTGTTAGCCGCTAGCTGCTAGCACGCGAGGGGACATGGAGCCAGAGGCACAGCAGAGTGGTACAGGGAAGGAGGACTACACTAGAAGAAGAAGAAGAAGAAGAAGAAGAAGAAGAAGAAGAAGAAGAAGAAGAAGAAGAAGAAGAAGACGACGAAGAAGAAGAAGAAGAAGAAGGAGAAGAAGATGAAGATGAAGGAGAAGAAGAAGAAGAAGAAGAAGAAGAAGAAGAAGAAGAAGAAGAAGAAGAAGAAGGAGGAGGCCGAGGAGATGGGGGCGGACTAGGATGGATGCAGGGCAGAGTGTGTCCGAGTTCATGTAGTCTACGTCCATGCGGAGCTGGGCTATTCGTGGACCACGTGGGCCTGGAGGGCGCTAGGTAGGGAACAGGAACTACACGACCAACTCGCCTCCCTAACCCCAACCCCAGGTCAGATTTAAAGTGACAGAGTTTTGACAAAGAGGCGGGGCTCCACGAGGAAGAGCACTGCAGCCCCCTGCCCTCTCCCGGGTCCTCATAACACCTCCCAGGTCTTCAGCCCAACCACATCAAGATGTCCGCCGAGCCGCCAGCTGCATTACCTCACAGTCCCTTCCTCATGCAGCCAGAAGGCCACAGGGTCATCGCACTCACGTGTGTGTATGTGTGCGTGGGTGTGTGTCTGCATGTGTGTGTGTGTTTGTGTGGAGATAGGATGGCTAACCATTGCCATATATTATTTTGTTGTTTATATCACATCCATAATGCTGTGCACCATGGTTACCACACGGTTCTCAACTTAACCACAGAATAACATCCAAGCACCAAAAGCAACAGAGGCAGGTTACAGAGGTAATAACATGGGCCTGTGGGCCGGAACTCAGGGTGACAGAGTGATGGTAACGTAGGGTAAAGCGGTGGTAACATTGGGCCGTGGGCCGGAACTCAGGGTAACTTACAGAGTGATGGTCCTGTTGGGCAGCAGGCGGCCGTCAGGGCTCTCAGACAGCTCGTCCTTGCTGCAGCTCACGCGCTTCCCGAGCGCCGCGGTGGCGTGCGCCTTGGAGCGCTCGTCCATGCAGTTGCAGTTGCCTGTGATGCTGAGGCCCGGGCACGCGCGGGCCAGCCTGGGTGCGAGGCCGCTCAGCAGGAGCATCATCAGCACCAGTCGGCCCGCAGGCGGGATGCGAACGCCGGGTACAAACATTGTCCCCCCCCCCCTTTTTTCCTTTTTTTTTAATCTCACCTCAGCTGCCCCTCAGTCATCCCATTTCCCCCCCTCCCCGCTGCCGAGGGCCGCCACACCGACACGGAACACAACAACAAACCAACATGAGGGCAGAAGGACGGAAGTCAGAAGGAGACGTTAGGACGTCCGGGCGACGCAAAGAGAGATCACCGTCCCAGGCATTCCCAGATATTCCGCTCTCGGTTTTCTAGAGTCCCGTTACGTCATGGCCGTCTGAGCGCAACAGATCCCGAGGCTTCAGGGTCCAGAAACCGAAAGAAAAGCTTCGTTTATGTTAGAAGAGTGTATGAGAGGGAGGCCAACACGCGATATAAGAACGAAAGCCTTGAAGTGACCGACAGGAGAGGTTGATGAGCCGCTCAATGGGAGGGTCCAGGGCGCAGATCCCCCAAACGGTTATCTCTCCACGTTTCTTTAACCGCTCACTCCAGCGCGTCTCAATAATTAAAATAGCCTACGAGGTTACGGGATACAAATGTCCTTAAAAGTAGACATCAGCTATAACTTTTAACAAACTTATTAATTTTCCTCGACGCTTTTGAAAGTTTCCCGTTATTCACCCAACACGGGCTCGCGTCCGATTGTACTCGTACACGTTGTCTCTGTAAAAAAACAAAAGTTTATCCAGCAATTAATCTGTAGTTGGAGACGAGAGGTGAGATGGTGTTCAGGGGCTCCTGTGTAATTCCCAGTTCTAGCGGTCTGCTCGCCTGTCACACGCTCCTCACTGCTGCCCGAGAGCGCGCATTCCGGCCGGCCTGCGGTTCTTCCGCGCGGTCCTAGCGCCTCCAGACACCAGCGAGAGACCATGAAGGAGGAGGACGGCTGAAGCCTGAACCAGGAAGGAGGAGGCCGAAGCCTGAATCAAGCCCTGCTCACGATGAGGAGATGTTATGAAACAGGGCTTATCGAGGGGTTCCCATTAATGATTAAAGGGATGGAAAAACTTTAACTTATTTAATTTCTTTCAATTGACAGTTTGAAGTAGGCCTAACGTAAAAACAATACAGGATGCTGTTGGTGCTTTAGATACACTCCAGGAAAATTAGGCCAGAATAGCCTTCTACTCCCAAATTAATAACATAATTAGTAACATAATCAATGTTAGGGAAACGAGAAATAGCATTTGCGCACCAAATAAATGTACCATTTTGCCTACTACTTGTCATTATAAATATGATAAACAATATCGTTTTGCGATATTTGTGAAATGTCAATATTGACTTATGGGCGATAACCAGTTCTGTAATCTAAAACGGACAGACGGAGCCTCAAAATGATCAGAATATTCAACATGTCCACGTTACAGTAGTGATGGATAAGCCTGTAGGTGTTGTGTAAAACGACACATATTTGACCAAATCATCCGGCCCCAGACCTATAGACAGCAGTATGCTTCAGCCTCCCTAGACCTGCTTCCCTCTCAGGGGGCGCTGGGCACGAATTTGACGGCATCAGACTAGAATACGGACAGACAGAGGGCCGTGTGGATGTCCTCTGTCCCGACAGAACCACCGAAACACACCATCTCCTAAACCCCAATGCCTCGTTTCACTCAGACCGTGTGCGTGTGTTTGCGTGTGTGTGTGCGCGTGTATCTGGGTGTCTTCGTGCGTGTGTGTGCGTAAAGAAGTTTCCCAAAGTTTTGATTCCACAGACTTCTGTTTGAACAAAATATTTTTTGATATTCGAGTCACCAGAGTGCATATGGAAATATGAAAGAAGGTGAAGCAGGAAAGAGCTCTTGAAAGAGGATTTTATGCACTTGACGTTGACGCGTTTTGGCGGGCCGCATCCGAGAGGCAGGCACGTCGGCCCTGCTGGCCGTGCCCGGTCTGGTCGACACAATGCCGGCTGTGTGCTCCGACGAGTCCGACCCCCACAGCGGGCCTCGGTGTGTTGTTCCTGTAGGCTACTCGATACGGGGCCGCACGTTGAGGCGGGCTCCAGACCAGCACGAACCAGCGGAATAAGAGCGGAAAGGCGTGGATGGGCGCACTCACAGCGCAGGAACAGAGCGCTGTTTATCCGAGCGGTTAAATAAGGCTTGGAGCGGGTCTCACAACGCACCCACCTCACCGTCTCTCTCCACGGGCCCGACTCCCTCATCTGGAGAGCACAGTTTCCATTTTAAATGTCACGTTCCAAACGGCACATTACATAAAATTGTAGTTAATGGCATCCAGACAAACTTTAATGTCGTTCCAACATTCTCCCTCTCTGCAGCCCCCCAGCCCCACTCCTATAGCCAAGTAAGCAATCTCTCTCCCGCCTCCACATCTGGACCGCGTTTCAGGTGGGCTTAAGAGAGAGGGGGAGGTGTTTGGTAAGAAAAGGTAGAAAGATTGAAGAGTAGGTTGCTCATGAGATAATGTCTAAAGGCGGATTGGTGGAGAAGACTCGAGATTTCGACAGTGGAAACAAACATACTCACTTTCCCTTCCCTGTTTAGACCACGTTTTAGATTAGGAATTTGAGTGTAGTTCATCATCTAAATCCAGCCTGATCTGGCCTCGCTGATTGAGGTATTGCTCATTCTGGTCTTCAAGCCAATGGATAAACAAAGTCGAAAGAATCCAGAACATGAAGGCCTGCGAAGCCAGTATCTGATGCTGGACAGCCACAGCGTTATGAAGGATACCGCGACATCTAGTGGCGGGATTTGGTTCTGCATGTTCTCACGAGATTATTTTATCACTTTGAATTATATGTGATTATATTTACACATTTTCATCGCACATTCATCCTGAGAAAAGAAAACACAATGCAGTGATTAATCGAGCGATACAGCAAATAACAAAAGCAACAATCTCTAAACCAATTGAGGCCATTGAGGAGCTGATTTGCATACAATTAATAATACATCCATGAAAGTATACATACCCAAGAAGTTGCCCTAGAGTCGACAAGAAATAGACAAAACAGATGTGGAAATGCTGCCCTCTTCTGGTCTCGGAAGCAGAACCAAACACTTGTTGTCATGTCGACACATAGGCCTATGTTTCCGAAGCACCTTTTACTCCTGTGAAGGCATTGAAGTACATTATAAAGTTTTTATTTTTTTTCAGGTTTATTTATCATTTATGCAGCATGTCTTCACCCCTGCTTTTCTTAATTATGTCTTTCTGTCGAACCACGTAGCATACTTTTGGTGCCAAATAAGGGAGTGACATCTACCAGAATCAGAATCAGTTACTTTTATATCTTATTGTACAAGTGCACAAGAGTAACATTTTTAAAAGGCTAGGCAAAGGCTTGGTTCTTCAATAGTCACATAGCAGCAACAATACAAGATAAAGTAAATAAAGATAAGTACAAATAAGTAAAAAAGTAGCAGCGTCAATAGACATACAATAATAAATAATAATTATCGTAAAAAAAAAAGTAAGTAATAATAAGTAGAGAAAATAAAACAGTGGTAATAAGAAATAAAAAGTAATGAGGTGTATTAACGTGTAAAGTGTAAGTGATACATCCATGATCAACGTGTTCAAGTGGTAGTTGTACCACCAAAGGTTGATACTATAGTGCAAAAATGCTGAGCAAATTACAGAAAAATATGTAGTTAAATAGTCTGTTTGTAGTGTGCATGGGCTGTACTGAGCCAGGTGGTTGACCTCGCTCCTATAGGCCGTCTCGTTTCCAGTGAACAGGCCGATCACCGTCGTGTCATCGGCATACTTGATCACTGTGTTGGATCCGTGTGTAGTAGTCGTGGGTGTACAGGGAGTAGAGGAGGGGGGCTTTGGACACAGCCCTCGAGGGCTCCTGTGCTGATGGTCAGAGAGGCGGAGATCTTGGAACCCATCTTTACCACCTATTTCACTCGGACAGGAAGTCAAGGATCCAGTTGCATAGGCTGGGATCAATGCCTAGGTCCCTGAGCTTGCTCTCGAGTCTTGAGGGGACAATGGTGTTAAATGCTGAACAATAATACTATTACTACTAGCAGGGATCAGTCCAACGAAGACACACGTGATGTAAAACGGGGTGATTGTAATCAGAGTATGCTGCCTTTCAGCCGAAACTGCGACACACTCACCAAGCATCGACCAAAGGGATGAGGCCTGTTGTCTGGCTTTGGTTAAAGAAGAATGAAGACATGCGCACTGGTCTCTACGTGGCAAGCGTTCACACACCAGACAAATACAGCCAAACGGATCATTACTCTGTCACGGACATCCTCTCTGTGGAGCTCTGCCAGGGAGCTGCTTTTGGATGTACTGTACTACCATCTGCAAGCCAATGGGTGTTTACCAGACGTATACCGCTCTGCTTTCCGTGTGAAGCCTGGAAACGTCCCTGCAGCTGTTGTACTTGCATGCAAAACACAAAACATTGTTGATCAACTTGAATAGAAAATACCTGTAGCAGTCGTTTCCAGGTTGGACTTCAAGCCATTCACTGAAAGCTTATGAGGCAATGCGTTTGTAATCTTGTATTACCACATTTTTATTGTATTGATTGAACAGTAGGACCCAATTAAGTCACCATGGAAACAAATATGCCAACTTCCTTGTTGTTTCATGACTCATCCTTTAGACTCCCCTCCAATTCTCCCATTCTGCCCATAAACACCAACGTCTATTGGATTTTGCTTTAAATAAAACAGGAATACCAGCCCTTTTCATGAAACACGCTTTGTGCTGAGTGATTTTATTAAGTGTGATATGGTTGGAAACAGCTGAGTATTGCCATTAACAAGACAGCATAACATAGGCAGTCACCTCTCTAATAGTCCATCCTTCTGCATACATTATAGATTGAAATGGTTTATAATGGAGTGTTCAATGAAATCTAAGAAACATTCAAAATATGTATATTGCATAATTCCATAGTCCCGTGTAAATATCTCACAATGTATTTGCAAATAAGTAATATTTCATTTTTTTTTCATAACAAAAGAAAATGTACAATAAACCAAAGCGATTACAGAAATTATTTTCGTTGCAATGAAGTAGAAGATATGAACAATGCAGGCACCTCAAATTCATGAGTCTATCAGCCTCTTTACACAAAAATAAATTTATATTTCCATGCACTCTTATGCATATAATCCCAAATGCAATGAAAGGCATGCAGACACCAGTGCGCACACGCGCGCACACACACACGCGCACACACACACACACACACACACACACACACACACACACACACACACACACACACACACACCACACACACACACACACACACACACACACACACACACACACACACACACACACACACACACACACACACACACACACACACACACACACACACACACACACACACACACGTCAACATCCTTGGACACATCAGCTTTTCTAAATGGCATGGAGTTTTCACTTTACACATTTTTGGTCCCTTTTAAATATGGGCAGGGGGTTCAGAATGGATTATTTTCTCATCAATTCAGATTCTTACAGCGTCAAGGAACCAGTCCCGCTTGGTGTCCAAGATGTGGCTGGAGTATAGTAATAGGACGCATCTTACAATAGAGACATCCGTGCATCATTAGTCAAAAAATATATCTATCTACCCCATGATGTACACCGTTTGAGACGACTTGGGGGGGCAGGTCGCGCAGGCGGGAGAATCTCGTACGATTCTGAGGACAGGCAGGAAGTCAAGACTGACAGGGTCACGGCAGAACAGGTTGAAGACACACGGTGGACCCAGTGGCGGGTGGAAGAGGAGGAGGAGGAGGAGGTGTCCCTCCCGCCTCCCCCAGTCCCAGGGTCTGTCACCCCACAGCCTGGGGAGGAGGTGGGACCGCCAGGGCGTAGAAGAAGGCGGGGCATGTGGAGGCGGAGGAAGTGGCGCTCCTCTCAGTGCTGCGGGGAGACGGTGGTCCCGGGGGACGTGGCCGGGCCCTGGTACCTCTCCCTGGCGTGCTTCTCGCAGAACATCTCCTCGCCGGCCCAGAAGTGGCCCCTCATGCGGAGGTTCAGGCCGCACTCGGTGCAGGTGTAGCAGTCGTGGTGGCGGTAGCGGTCGTCGCCGATGCGCACCGCCTGCGTGCTGCGCGGGGAGAGAGGAGGGGGAGGGGGAGGAGGAGGAGAGAGGAGTCGGAAAAGACGCTTCGAGGAGAACACACAAACACACGCACACACACACGCACAGGCAACAAGTACATCTCCGCGAGCCTCAACACGCAGCCATTACCAAAGAGCTGCTGGGAGGAGAACCCGTTTATTACAATTGTGTGTGATTGACTTTTACGATTGCTAACGCACAACATTACTCCCGGCTAATTCACCAGAGGGCTAAGTGGGTCGTAAATAATGACGCTTAATGCAGTGGTTAGCAACAGCTTCAGGATCCCAACAGGAGAGGCGCAGCTCTGCAGAGGCCTGCTCCGAGCGAGAGGGGGCACGGCGGGTGGCGTCTTACACAATGCTGCTGCCACACTTCTCACAGCTGTGGTGTTTGCTCACACCTCCCACCGGGGGGCTCTGCTTCGGAGGGTTGGCGGACAGGTTTCCAGGGAACCTCAGCGCCGCCTCTGTGGTAGTCAAAACACACCCCAGGGTACAGTCACACACACGGACGCACAAGACCCCCCCCGCAGACCCACACAATGGGACGCACACACTAGTTATCACTAGAAAACCATCCCAGTCAAAAGCAGAATCCGCATGTTTGGTCTCTACATTGTTCTTCACACGAACAGTTCATAACTGTTCTTAACAGTGTTAAGAACAGCTCATAACTGTTCTTAACAGTGTTGAGAACAGCCCTTTTCAACGTTCTTAACATGAACAGTATGGAGAGGCTTGCCATGGTGTGGGGCCAAAGGTCCCAACACACACCGATTAAACACGACTCTGAGGGTGCACGCTGCAGACCTTTCTCGTCGGCCTCCAGGACCTCCTGCAGCATGCGGAAGGTGTTGGACTGGCGAGGGGCCGTGCGCGACTCCTTGTTCTCCTGGATCATCTTGTACACCTCAGACTCCTTGTCAAACTTCTGCATGCCGAAGTCGGAGCTGGAGCTGCTGTGGGAGAGCCGAGAAGGAAGGAGGGGAGAACAACAGGACGTAAGCCTCTCTGGATCCCAGCAGGCAGCTGCAGGCGGCGTGCGGACAGGGAATGTACATTAGAGGCTTTATGCGAGGAGGCCAGAGGAGCCAGAGGAAATGAAGGAGGACCACATGTATGCATTTCACCTCTGTGCACTATGTCTGAAGAGAAGGAGTGCCCCCCTCCACACCCACTAATCACCCCATTGTATCGTCAGTCTATAAATAATTAGTTGGAGGGGAATTCCTCTTCGGATGACGTCAAACCGAGAGGCTGATCAAACCCAGAGGGCAGTCATCCAAACTAACTGGAACAATCTGAGGTGTTCTGTAATGTTCAGTGAGGTCACTCTGGTTTAGTCTTTCCATATGATCCATATTCCATATTATCCTGTCAGCAGTTCGGCTCAAATAAAGCAGACACACCATCTTTTCGACATTTCGCAGAGATCTGAGGTAGAGGTACAAACACACAAACCAACCGACCGACCAAACACGCACACAGACGCACACAAACCAACCGACCAAACACGCACATACACAAACCAGCCGACCAAGCAACCAGTGGCGTGAGGGTGGACCGCTCTGTTGCTGGTCGCCTGTTCAAATCAAATGGTCCGATCTGAGGAGGGCAGAGTACTGCCGGGGCCGAGGACGCCACACGGGGTCGTCTGTGCAGCTCATTAACCCATTAGCAAGGGGGAGGCTCTCTCTTTATGAGCACATTCTTAACTCCTTACTCCGTGGAAACATAGCTTAGCTGCTCCTTCTTCTGAGCTCTACTTAAAGTTTGTTCGCAACAATGGACCGAAAAGAAATGGGCTGCAGGCCTGCAGGCTGCAAGCGGCCTGCAGGCGGGCTGAGGGGAAGACAGTCTGGAGAACCAGTCAGCCAGGTGCTGATCTCTCTGCGGTCTGACTGTCAGGCCAGCCGGGCCCAGGTGTGGTCTGGCTGCCATTCATCTGAAGCCAGCTGGGCGACGGCCATAAGGCTGTGCTGTCGGCTGACGTCTGTCACCTGCCTGTCTGTTATCACCCAACAGAACCACCCACCATCTTAGTTTTCCACCCAGCTCCTCTCCCTTGGAGGCATGAGGGCCGAGACACGCAGACACACTTTTAATACACACAATAAACACTTTTAATAATGTAGTCATCCGTTTGATATGCTGAAGTCTCACTGGAAAGACCCCAGTCCCTTGCATCTCGGGAGCACGGCTTCAAATTGAAAGCAGAAGACTGCGACTCACGCCCTCCAAGTTCCCCCCAAGCCCAGCCCCCCCCCTCTCACCCCAGAGTGGGCGAAAACCAGTCAGTCAGACGGTCAGGAGAAAACATGATCAAACTGATGCTGGCGCTATGACGGCTTACGTCACCCCGGTCCAGAGGGGCTCTGGGTGCATTCCTCAAAGCAGCACACGACACAGAGAGACTTTCACCCACTTGCAATTGGGGGGGGGGGGGGGGGGGCAATTGAAACATCTCCAGAATGTCAAACCACAGAGCCTTCTGATAAACATCTAGTGAAACCAGAGGTTGGTTAACACGTCACATAGATCTGCTCGGACTAGACACAGATACCATCACTGGTTTCACACAGATCACGACGATGGATCCATCAGATAAAGCTCAGTACAAGTCAAAATGGGCAATTAAAAAGACAAAACAAGACTCACCTCATAGACAGAAAGAACACAAAGTAATAGTGACTGACACCGCTTGCTTTCCAGTGCGTCCCTGGGAGAGAGAACCAGTTCCTCCACTGCTCAGCACAACGAGAACATGAGTGTGCACGCTCCCCCTCAGAAATGCAAAACACCCAACACACACACACGCACATACACACACACACTAACACAACACATACACCTCTCTAAAGAGACAGAAGGAACACCGATCAGAAAGGTGTGCCCCTCTGCTTCAGCCCATTGGCCAGAGAGTGAAAGTGGGGGCGGGACCATGGGTGTCGCATGTCGGGTGCGATTGGTAAGAATCTGAGAAGGGGGAGTGGACGGGGGTGGGGTGGGGGGCTGGAGCAGCAGAACGGGGGTCTCCAGACAAGGGGCCAGGGAGGGGGAGAGGCAGAGGGCTTTCTTCTTGTTGGGGGTGGGGGGGGGGGGGGGCTATTGGTACGGTTATGTTTCAGCGGCCGACATCATAGCGCTGACCCGAGCGAGCCAGAGGCCGGCTCCAGCCAAAGTCAACCTGGCAGCAGGGCCTCTCCGACGGAACGAAAACAGAGACACCAGCAGTCTCCAGAGGAGGAAATGGAGGAAAACACTTCCACGATAAAATGGTGCTTAGGACTCTTGTTTCCCTATTTGGGGAGGTCTGTGCCTTCAGCCCCAATCCCGACATCATCTGTGCATTACAACATTGCAGCGTTCTCTCCCCGTGCAACATTTCTCCCTGCACCAGAAGGGGGCAAAGCAGGGACCCTGGCAATAGTGTTACAGTACTACATCATAGCTATTGGGGAAGAGGTCTGGCAGAGGCAGCCCAGAGCCTCAGCTCAACACACACACACCCTATAGATTAATTAAAGTCTATCGTGTAGTAGGGCACAACTCTGCGGAGGTCTGACCTGCGTCGGGGGGACAGGGGCAGATCCTGGTCCATGGGACTGTGTGGAGAGTAGCGTCCAGGTGGAGTGGGGGTCCTGCTGGAGACTGAGTTACTCCTGTAGTCCACAGAGACAAAGTCCTGTTGGCGAGAAAGGAGAGGGATAGACCGAGAGAGAGAGACCGAGAGAGACAGAGACACAGACACACAGAGACAGAGACAGAGACAGAGAGACAAGGACAGGGACAAGGTTAGAAGTGCGAGTGATACCGGGTCAAGGCAGGCCCTCCCACCTGCGGATGCTTAGCAAACAGGCTGGCCGCTCAGAGCGGAGGAACCCGTTTAGACTGTGTGAAGGGAGGCGATTGGGCAATGAAGCGACTCTAATGTAAACGACTCAAAACAAAAGGGCCACAGTCAGCGCCTGCACACAGATGACTTGGCCGGCGCTTCATGGAACACCACAGGCCCAGAGGGTCCTTCTGCAGTGTCGGAGGACTTTGTGGATGATAGAGAACCACGGGCCCAGAGAACAGGGGATCTTGTGGCGCGTGGAGGACCTTGTTATTTCAATGCCTACATGTTGCATACGCACTACATGTTGGCCTGGGGCTTGAAGGAAACAAGCAAGTCACATGTTGGGAATGTGAAAAGCAGGGAAGGTAAGGTTAAAAAGTAACCACCATGATGTTTTCACTGCCATGGTTTCCTTTAAATCCCAAACATATCTGAATTGGTTGAAAAGGAAAAACAAAATTCCACCACCGGCATGTTGTGTTCAGTTTGTTTTCACTGCCTTTCTTTGGTTCCTCTCACTTGCTCTCTCTCCTGGCATTCCAATCCTTTAACACAACGGTTCACCATCACAGCCAGCCTGCACCTTCAGAATCTCCACCTCCATATCTCCACCGAAGCCAGCCTGCACCCTCCATATCTCCACCTCCATATCTTCAACACCCTCCATATCTCCCCCCTATCGCCCATCTCAGCCACCACGCCGTCCTCCAGAGAGATGACCAGATTATATATGAGTGAGGGGAACGCGGAAGCTTGCCAGAGAGTCTAGAGTGTTTGGCGTTCCGGGGACGGCAGGCTGATGCTGTACTTGGGTACAAAACATTTGTACCAGAAATGGTTCTTAATGATATGGGAAAAATCTCACTCTAATTACAGAATAAACACCCTACCTTCAGGTCAATCCAGAACGGCACAGATCCTGAATAAATGACAAGGTCTCCAAAGGAGTTTTTTTCAGCTTGGCCACCAGAGGGCGCTACATGCCCATGAGGCCGACTGTTCAAACTCGTAAACACAGAGCAGATGGATGAGTGAGAGTTTCGCTAGACAAGAGCAGGCAAGAACCAGAACCACCGTGAAGCAGACTTCATCACGGCCCTGGTGTTCCAGGGAGAGGCTGGAGGGGTGAGAATGGGTGAGAGTGACGGGGGAGGGAGAATTCTTTTCGTGCTGTTCACACTAAAATTGACCCCAGGCACATGTGCACGCTGAAAGAAAGTGCACCTGGTGAGGTTCTGAGAGCAGACAATAATTCCTCCCGCTTTTACAGCTAAAAAGGAACCCAGACAAAACAAATAGCTTTTAACCTTCGTCTATTCTACGTCCACATTAGATACACAGTAGTAGGATTAAGGAAGAGGCAGTAAGTTACAACACACTCCCGTTTGCCTACTGTTGTATTGAAAAACGTTGTGGAAAAACTGAAACTCTTATTAAGAAAAAAGTAGAAGGAAAATGTTCCAGTCTGATGGGAAAACAAAACCAGTTCTTCAGTTCCCTCCATTGCACTTCCCCACCGCCCACGAGCCAAGGCATGAGTCAGAGCACCGGGCTGACAGTTCGGATCCCGTTTTGCACACAGTCAGCAGTGGTTGGTGAGAGGAGGGGGCTGCAGCTCCTCCTTTCCTCCACACCAGCCCCTGGGAAAGTAGGGACTTGGGCTAAGCGCCCCTGGGGCCAGAGCCAGTGACACCGGGAGGGTTGACGGTTTGAGTCTTGTCTGCCAGCACCCGCTTCCAGTACAGTCGAATGCTTTGAGCATCCTCTCTGATCTCAATAGAGTCTCATTCTCCTTTTAATTTTACTTTCTGGCGAGGGGGGCGGTCACTGGTCGGGGCCAGGACGCCTTGAGCCAGGAAAGATCGCTGCATCGGCTCCCTTTTCGATTCGTCCTGGGATGAACACAGACCACAACACCAGGCTCACAAAGTCCACGTTATCCGAGTGTGGAGGCACAGCTAGGCTCCCTACGAACCAATCTAAAAGGGCCTATAGACCCCTCTTCAGCGATTTGTTCATGGGGGGGGGGGGGGGGGGGGGCTGTGGAGGCAAAGACAGGGCCAGGCGACTAACCCCTGGGCCGTGCTGCTAGCCCGAGGGCCATGCCACATCTGGCCCTGGGCCATGCCACATCTGGCCCTGGGCAATGCCACATCTGTCCCTGGGCAATGCCACATCTGGCCCTGGGCCACACTACTCCCTGGGCCACACTACTCCCTGGGCCAGGAGCTAACGCACGTCTGATTGGTGATCGGGTTAAGGGGGCTTTAACTAGTTTCTTAAAGGTTGGGGATGGGATTTGCGAAACGCCAGCAGATTTTGAAAACACGCAACTCAAATGGTCCTACCCCTTCTCCTTCAACGCTGACTCTGACTCCACCCATTCCAAGTACATGGACGCACAATCATGCACGAGCGCGAACACAGATGCGCGAGAGCGAGCCATTAGCTAGCTCCAGTAGCTACCGCAGGATAACAACAAACAGAAGCTTGCTCTGGGTCACGAGCTTTGAGTACGTGCACGAAGGGGTCACGAGCGGGGGAAGGGGAGTGCAGTACGACCGTTTGATTGACGTACTTACTGTCCAATGCCACTCGGTGGGTCTGGAAATCATGGGCTGGAGTTTTTCGAGCCTGCCCGTTCCACAGATAATTGTTTTGTTTAATTTTCATGTCAGTACTTCTAACTCAGTGGCTGTAAGTGGGTTATGATAACGATTTCAAGTAATTTTGCAAAAATGGCCAAAAAAGAGAATTCCATACCCAACCTTTAATTATGAATCTCTTATCTCCGGAAGAGCCATGCTGCCATAGTGCCTGGTGTTATTCAGCAGTTTGGTGACTAACAACCACAAAAACACCATCCACCAGACTTCACCAGAACGCGATAAAGACGAAGACAAAACATGTACGACGATCCAAGAAAAACATCAAAGAGGAAACCAAGAAAAAAAACGAACCTCCTCGGGTTAAGTCCCAGCTGCACACGCAGCCGGGAGTTAATGGGAACCAAAAAAACGTCCCGTCCGTCATTACCGGGAGGCCGGTCCTCCACCGGTCTAAAATAGCAACACAGATTTGCAATTATTGCCGACTGCCTTGGCACGGTTTACCCAGAAGCCTTTCTCCATGTAGATTATAATGATGATAACATCAATGGACGTGGATCTGCAAGGCATTACACTCAGAGGTCGGGCACAGGGCTACGCTAACACTCATCTGGAAAACTGCAGGATGGCAGCGCCAACCATTCCCCACGCATCGCACGCACCAGGGAGCAATGGGAACACTGGGAGGGGCTGCAGGGAGCCTCTCACTGGGGAGTGGAGAGAAGGAACACGGGACACTTCATGTACGCACTTATTGTATGTTGTATGTCCTGGCACTTAATGTACGCACTTATTGTATGTTGTACTTCCATGCACTTAAAATACATCCTTACTGTACCGTTAGCGATATATTGTCGTTTCTCTTCTGACAAATGTACTTATTGTAAGGCACTTTGGATAATATGCTAAATGCCCCTAAATGTAGATGTAAATGTGCAGAGCCTGGAGGATCTCTGGGGCTTCACCTCACCCATCGCTGCGGCGGACGGGGAAGGAAGCTCTGTTTAGAGCGCTGGACTCTAATCAGCAGTGGAGTTGCCCCCGTGGGATTTAACAAACGGTTCGCTGGTGCCTTTAGCACCAAGCTAATGCACGGCTCTGCTTGCGAAAACCTACACCTCCTGCTTGTGTTCCCCCATGCAGCCAGCAGCTCAACACCATGGTGCACGCACAACCGAGAACGCACGCCAACCCCACCGTATGAGATATGTGCGCATGCCACGCGGAGCGTATTTACGTCTGCCGTTTACTTGAGTTTATTTGAACTGGAGCAGTGCGGACCCCTTCATCAACACATCTGAAGCCCTCCATCATGAATCACACAAGAAAGCCCGGTGCAAGCGTGCTCCACAGAGAGAAACACAAACAAGTTCCTTGTTTGGGATCGTCTACTTTGGAGATGGCAAACAAAACAGGAAGCTGCATGCGACGGCGGAGAAGGGACGGGCATCCGTTTCCAATCAGCGCATCGGGAGACGTTGGGACGCGGCCAGCAGAGGAGGCTTCGTTCTGCGCCATGAGCTCTACTCTGCATCAACATCTTCATCATCCTCCTCCGCCTGCTGCTTCAATTATAAGTCACAAGACAAGGGGCTGGACACACACACACACACACACACACACACACTTTTGGGGTAGCATGGAAACTTGTGTGGCTAACTATGGAAATACTATTACCGCTGCTGCTCTGCCTCATCTCCCCCCGGCGGCCCCCCAACACGGAGCCGCTGCAGGAGTCCCTGCTCATCAGAGCGCTGTGCATCACCTCCCTCCTCCAGCAGAGAGCGTTCGCAGGAGGTCCCGAGCGCAGGACAGACCTGCTCGTTACCAGAGGACACCGAGGGACGCTGCCCTGTAATCATCCATGTGCTCCATGTTTTGCACATTCAGTTTCTAATTAAAAACAAAACCTTCAAGAGAGTAAACGGAAAAACAACAATGTGATGTGCAGTCGTTGGCACTGCTTTGATTTATACAAGATGCATCTAATTAACATTCTTTACCCGTTTACGGGTTTGGATCCTAAAAATGGTATTTGCCGGGAATGTTAAAAAACACACACACACACACACACACACACACACACACACACACACACACACACACACACACACACACACACACACGGAGGGAATCCCATTAACATGGCTGCCACACTCCGTTAGGCAGGTCAACACAGAGTGGAACCCGACACCAACAGCCCCATCATACTCTGCCATGTTACATCTTCCCCTTTTCCTCCGTATGCAGAAGACTGTCAGACTTTCCAGTGTTACTAATCCTTCCATGATCTGTATTCAATTTAAACTAGTCTTTTCTTTCAAGCCAATAGCAGACCTTGTCCTGCGTAACAGGGATGGAAAGAAACATTCCCTCCTCCCACTAGCGGACTTTAGGAGAACTCTCGTCGGAGACATGTCTTCGGAGGTTGGATCTTCTCTCCTGGTGCCACTGAATCCTTCTTAATGTAAATAACCCCTGCATGTAGCCGGCCCGCCTGATCCCAGCTCCTGCCTTCAACGTGCGGTTGATGTGGGGCCCTCCAGGCTCAGACTTAACAATGTTCAATATAACATGGCTTATGGTGCCAGTCCGACAGCATGGCCCAGCGTCCCTCCTTCTCCACCCCCGGTTTCCAGCTCCCACCGGGGCCACACACGCCATGAGACAGCTGTTGATGTGTACCATATGGAGAAGACCAGCGGGCTGCCGAAGGAGCAATTGACGCACGCAGACAGCGCCATCGCAGAGACCGTAATCCACCCAGCATTGTGCCGCCGTTGTCGCCGTCGACCGAGGTCCACGGTTTCTTCCCCCTCCGTTGACGGGGCCGTCAATAACGGGCAACACAGTCAACCCACAACATATAATCAGAGAATAATAATGGGCTACAACAGGAATCGGCAGCTTCAGCCCTTTCTCCCCCCACCGTTTCCGTGTGTTTATTTCACACAGTACTTCTGTGAATGGATAGCAATGAGGAAGCAGCTACCCAGCAGCTCCTTGGACGATCCACTGCAAGGCCATGTTACGTAACAGGAGAGGGAGAGATCTCAATAAAGAGATTCTGAGTGTGTGTGCGTGTGCGTAAGTAAGACTGGGAGTGGAAGTTTTTGTGAGTGAGTAAAAGGGTGTGATTAAGTGCAAGTGTGTGAGTGGGTGAAAGTGTGCGAGTGAGTGAAAGTGTGTGATTGAGTGAAAGTGTGCGAGTGAGTGAAAATGAGCGGGTGAGTGAGTGAGTGAAAGTGTATGAGTGACTGCCAAGACGATGGGCCACACCGATGGAACAACGCAACAGATTCATTCTATGGTCCAGGACACCATCCAGCATGATGTACTGAGGACGAGTCAAGGCTTCCAGTGTTTCCGCGTAGAGGCAGAGCGCTAGGAGGAACGTACGTCTCATGCTCATTACCGTTCCTGCGAGACCTCGAGTGGAGTAGAATATCAAGCACATTAGGCATCTGGAGATCATCAAGCTGGGGCATAATTGCTGGACTCCGGGACACGGTTAATTTATGATTGCCTCACTGGAACCCCCCTTTTATATACACACCGCGTGACAATGAGAGGAAGAAATAATAAATGGGCCGGATTTCAACGGAAATCGTTTAAACATAGGCATTGAGATTCCATGTCGAAAGCATAAACATGCGTAATTGAAGAGAATGCTTTCCATTTAACCCCTCAGCTGTCACAAGTGCCTCTTTGAGAAGTCGAGTGCTTAGTCTCAAATTCCCAGTGGATTAGGAGAGACAGGATCACAAGCCGGTCATTATCCCTCGGTAAACAAGCAGACACCTCCTGGACTTTCCTGCTCACCGAGTCTGTACAGTCCAAGCAAACCTGCAGGCGACGAGAGCGCTCCAGAAATAGCGACAACAAAAGTCCTCGTTTTAACATAATGCACATTTAAAGCAGGGCTTTGAACCCCCAGGTGCAGAGAACTGGGTGTTTTTAAATGGGGTTGGATGTGATAAGTCTGGATCTAGGACTGTTGTTTAACCACAATCACGATACCCCAGTTCTAGTATCTAATTCATACAAGGTGCAGAGCTGAAGGATATTTGCAGATTGTTCCTACATGGACACTCAAAACCGCAGTTATGCACACAGCCCCAACAACATTTCATGAGATGTTGACATACGATTTACTCAGTCACAAACTGCTCCTACTAGCAGAAAAATGGAAAAAAAGGACCCTACTTTAGCAGCAAACATTCCCCTATAAAGCCCCCGGGCCAGGGGTCCATCAGGGGCCCCGCAGAGGGCCAGGGGAACCACTAGCGCTCCAGTTAGCTTTTCAGTCCAGGGGACCCGCTGATCATCAGGCGGGGATGACGAGAGGCTGCTGCGTGTAGGAGGGCCACAGCGGACCCCCGGGGCGTGGGGGCCAACGTGAGAGGGCCTCGCTCAGTCCCCCCACCGGAGCTCATTGTGAGCTCCACAAGCGGTGAAGGTTTGGCCCCGTCAGGCAGGGCCCCGCCAAGCTAAACAGCAGCTCAGCGATGGTCAGACCTGAAATAGCCCGTCAATCTGAACCGCCTCCCGTCAGTATGGGCATGCATTCGGTGGAGGAGGAGCAGCCGTAGAGTATTCAATCCAATTCTTTTCAATTGGATTGAAAAGAAAAACATATTTAGCATTTTTACACTACCCCAAGATTGAATTTGAAAAGGGTTTGGGATTGTTTGAATAATGTGATCCAATACTTGGCTCATGGTCCACAACAAAAAACAAATGCAATCCAAACTCTAAACAGAAGGGATGGATCCAGAAGCAGTCCAGCCTGCATGGCTGATGGGTACTGAGGGGGGATGTGAATAGTGGCCTCCTCTGACAAAAACTAAAAAACAATGCCAGTGATGGACGAGGTCCAACTCCAAACCAAGGTCAGATCAGACTATCTGGAACCCACCAGATCAGACCATCTGGGGGCTTCTGGAAGCCACTGGTCAGCGTTCCACCACCACAGTGCCCCAGCTGCAGCGGGCCATTGTGCACGAAGCGGGTTATTTATACAGCAACCACCCCGTCCGCCAGCACAGGATGAGCCTCGCACAAAAGGCAGCCCTCGTGAACCGCAGAACCCGGCAGACGGGCTGGAGAACCGTCAGGAACGTGACGGCACGCAGACCGGAAACCGTTTGGATCCAACGCCTGCTCTTTCCAAGTGAGATCCCCTTGTGGTGGAGGCACGGCTGATCTTCTCAGCAGATGTCGCTGCTTGGCTCTCCCGCTCAGAGCAAGCAGGCTGGCTCGGCCACAAGACCCAGCTGGGGAGGCTCCTGCTCCTCATTTGTTCTGGAGGTGGAGGTGGGGAGCCAATAGATACAGGCAGCTCACGGCATGATAAAACAGAATGACACAGGTCAACGTGGGGCCCCTTTGGAAGGCAAAGTGTCTTCAAAGAATAAATATTCAACAAATTGCTCTTCCCGTATGTTTGACCCCAGCAACGTAGCTTTTTCTTTTGTCTCGCATTTCTCTCAATTGTTGCCTGATTTGGATACTGGTGGGACGCTTCCCAAAACAGAGGCTTAATTTAAACCGATCCAATCTCTGCAAGCATTATGCTGCACTATAGGAGTCTGCAGCCCCAGAAACACGTCCTCGCTGAAGGCAGAGCGGAGTCCCTGGGCGAGCACAAAGGAGGCGGCTGTGCTAGCGCGGCCCTGGGGCACGGCGGAGGGCCTTGACGGCTTAAGTACAGTTTTGGAATGGAAGAAGGTCCCCTGGTGTCCACCCTTGGCCCCTGAAAACCCCCCCCCCCATTATCCCCGTCAGTCCCTCACACAACGACAGTCCTTGTGATGCGGGCGGAGAGGGGGAGCCCTCCCGGCCCCCTCCCTCCACGGCGGGGTAATCACAGCCCCCATTGTGGAGGGCCACTTTCTCAGGACATCCAACACCCGGGCCAGCGAGATCCTGTTGCGCATCCCGCGCTGCTCACTTGGGGGGGCCAACGCCAGGACGGGGGGAAAAGACGAAGAAGGCTTTTAAGAGCTTTCTAACAAGATCACCTGATATAGCCGCACTCTGCAGCCCGCTGCCAGCGACAGAGGCCCTTGTCAAAGAAACCCCCAGGCCTCAGAGCTGGTCCTCCCAGGGCAGAGACGGCCCACGGAGGGCCCCTTCCTGGCATCCCCCTCAGCCATTCTGAAAAGACCCCAATGACCAATCCCAGTCGCCCGTTAGGAGACCTCCATCCCTTTGGGAGGAGGTCTGAACATACACTGCTTCCATGGGCTGGCAGGCCGACCTGCCAAGGTAAAGGTTATCCTCAGCTAACAGAGGGAGAATAGAGAGGATACAATCTCTATAACCTTCAGACCAACAATACACATGTTTCCATTGCGTAAAAAACACTCAAAAAGTGTTCCTGACAGGACAAGAATATTGTAGATGTACATTCTATTAAGGTTATATAAGGATGTCAAAAACAAATAATATAAATGACTAACGCCATTTAAAGTTTTGCATCGGATAGTCGTGAAACGGAAGGAATGCAACGCCTCGCAAAAAGTTGCATTCTGAAACCAAAACAACAATTAAACGTGTCAAATAAAAGAAGAGAGATGAGCCCAGGACCGTGATGACCTCTGGCCTCCCCGCTTCCACAAACATCCCAAACATGACTGTGTGCACAGCCATCCCCCCCCCAGCCACACGGCAGTACGGCCCCCCCAAGAGAGAAGCAGCTGGGTCAGGGTCAAGACCCCGTCCCTCATCCAGTCCCGGGGTGTCAGGTTGAACCCGGACGGACTTCAAAGCAGCTCAGTAACGACCTACTGCATCACCCCACCTCGCCGTGGTCTTCCTGAAGCGCCAGCGAGTCAGGGGCCCCTGATGCGAGTCAGGGGCCCCTGATGCGTGCCTGCACTCCATCGCCCTTCGCCCCTCCTGTCCTGACCGCCGTCCTGTGAGGAGACCCCCACTGCGCTTCTATAAACCATGTAAAATGGTTATGGGCGTTGAAAGACCCCCAGTGGTCGAGAGGACTGTTTATGGTCCTTAATAAGACCCTCTTGGCACGAAAGATGGACTCAAGCATTTTAATATACATAATTACGTACATTAATCAGGAAATAACACAGGAAAATAAGAATAATTTATGCCCAGTCTCAAGAAAAAGATTAAGAAGAAAAATAATGAAACGGGCGAAATTGAAAGAAATTGTTACGAAAATCTATTGTGAAACTAGAAATAAGCTCTCGGCACTAGGGACAGTATACCAACTTCTATCCAAATAAACAGACGCAAAGAAACATTTAGTGCTTGTGAAAAGGAAAACACATAACCACTGTTTATACGCTGATTATGCACCAGAAAGGAAGGGCTCCAACAAACTGTCCCCTTCAGGGTCCGGACCAATCGGGTCCAACATGATCTGGAACATCATGACATCACACCGCTACGACCGCCTCCATTTCGGAGGAATAGGAGCATGAGAACGTTGATGGTAGTACGGGTGTTTGGTTCATCGTTTAGTTATAAATCCTGATTGTCATGATGGGGAGACATTGTTGTGTTTCACAGTGCCGTAGTGTCTCATGCGAGACGTGAGACACTGAGCATTTGGCTCAAAACAACGTTTTGATTGGCCTCAGATAAGGTATGTTTACGTCGATTTAGGATTTTGCATTCCTAGAACTCTCTTGAGCACCGCCAACAAAAACTCCCATGATGCATTCTGATGTACAAGCCCTATTGGTACTAGCAGCGGTGAATATTAAGATCGTATTAAAAAATATTAAAAAAAACTCAAAACCGATTCCAAACCCTAACCAATGCCCTAGCATTCTGCAAATGAGCCCCTCCTAGAGGCCGGGTTACAGTTGGAACCCCTCCAATAAGGAGCCCATTTATCCAACCAGAGGCAATGTCCACCCAGGTCATAAAAATAGTGAATGATTGGAATTCCTGCAGCCGTTTAAAAAGGCGCTGTATGTTTTTTCCTGCCTCCGTATCCCATGTACTCTGCTTTGCGGGGCCACGACTCGGGACCCAGGGCTGAGGCATAGCTGGAATATCTCCCCGCAAACTTTCCCACAACATTTTTCCTTCTGACTATCTGAAGTCCTTCCAGACAGCTCCGCCCCCCCCCCCCCCCCCCCAGCCCTGTGTTGTTAGAACAGTAAATAAGCAGAACGAGATCTAGCGGCGCTCGGCCCCGAACCCCCCGCCCAGGCTATATTTTACCACTCACAGGTCACCCTTCCCGCTGGGTGCACAGAGGTTAGGGCTATTGTTTTGACGGAAGCCCTTCATTCTTCTCCCTTGTAAGGAGAAGTGCAGCAGCCGCCCTCGTAGGGACGGATTCCTCTAAGACCTAATGTCAGTTACTCTTAGGATAACCTTTCTGTTTGTATATTCCTATGATTGGGAGTGAAAGGCTGTCTGCATCCTGCCTTTCTTGTGGAGGTGTGGGCCTTACTTCTGACATAGGGCACCCTTAGTCCGACAGCCACTTAATTATCTAAAAGGACATTGAGATAGTGTACTGCTTGCTTTTATAAAGTAATGACACTATAAAGTAATATTACTTTCACCGATACAATTGTGAGGGTTATCCAGTTTCATATCAAACTTTCTTATCAGTCCTCTTATAAAATAATTAGTGTATGCGCGCATGCGTTGCTCTCTTCAAAGAACCAGAAACCGTGTTTATTGTATGCATGAATACAACAACATGAGTGTTTACATTACCTGAAGACATTCTGAAGAACATTTTAGAATTGTTTATCAGAAATAAAAGGGTAAATAGCAATGAAGGGAGGGCGTGGAGGCCTTTGAGGAATAGCCTGCTACCATTTCAAATAATGAGGACTGACCTGTGAGAGCGGTCTGGCAAATACTTGACTCCTGTCCTCTGGAGACCATGGGCGCAGATGTATACTAGCCAAGGAAAGAAAATTCAGATTATCAATATCATACAATATCAGATAATCAATCTTTCAGAATCATGTGTGACTGAAAACCCCAACCCCTTCAGTTTGGACTGGTGCATTACATTTTAAATTTGCAGATTGAACTGTGAATCCCTTCAGACGGGCACAGAGGGAGAGAACCATGTTGTACGTTCCACATTCTGGCCTTTTGTGAGTTTTGAATGAAATGGGTGGAATGCGATACCCTTTGCACATCCTTTGTTGCGACTGCACAATCCCCATGGCACCGCACTGTGGTGGTTACTCTTGTACCTATTCACTGGGGACGTGTTGTGAGTCCTGGGAGCAATTACTGCGACGCTTTTGTCCTGAACAAACAAACTGTCAGCAGTCGGCCCTCCCAGAACAACTTGCAGCGACACACGGAGTACGAGGGTACGACTTGAAGATGCCCTCCGTTGGTCCAGAGACACTGCAGTCCGTCAGGATGTATTGTTGATTACATCAGGGGGTTGAATGTGTGCCATGGAGGCGTCATGGGCATGCAGGTTCTCAGTCAAGCTGATCGTCATGGGCAGCATTTGGCTCAGGAGGTAATGCGGGTTGAAGTAACCGGAAGGTTGCTAGTTCGATCCCCGACTCCTCCTAGCGGAGTGTCGAGGGGTCCCTGAGCAAGACGCCTCAACCTGACTGCTCCCAACGAGCTGGGTGTCGCCATGCATGGATGACACTGCCGCCAGTGGGAGAATGTGTTCATGAATGGGTGAATGTTAGGCAATATTGTAAAGCGCTTTCAGTGCCCAATGGTTAGAAAAGCGCGATATAAATGCAGTCCATTTAGCATTCATCACTAAATGTTTGGCTACTAGGACCTATGCCAAAGGTCCTAGGTCGAGATATCTACAATAATCCTGCTTCTTAATATTGGTATGTTTACTCACAGAAAATAAACACCCTTTCTCAACGGCCTGCTGGTAAAACATAACAAGATCCCCCTAAAGTCAGCCGAGCCCATAGTCCCCGTATACCCGTTGGGTACCTCTTGGCACTGCCGGGGGTCCGCTTGGCGTCGGGGCTGGCGGGGGGCTCGGGGGAGTAGGGCGGGTAGGGCCCAGGAGAAAGGGAGGCGGGGCTGGAGATGCTGTAGTCCCTGTAGTTCTGATTCTCATCTCGGCTCACCAGAAATGCCTCCTTAGTCTAGAAAAGATTCAAAGAATGTCATTACATAATGTGACTAGGATACAAGAAGGAGAAGACAAACAGTTCAACAGCAGTTGTACTACATACTGGTTTACATCCCACCCCAGTTATAAGTCATACATGTTTACATCCCACTGCAGTTTTATTACATTCTTGTTTACATCTCACAGCAGATTTAAGATCTTAGGTTGAGATTTACATCTCAACATTCAATTTCCAACTTAATAGACCCACTGCAAGGACCACCACAGATTTGATCACAGATTTACTTTTGTTCATACTCTTCTCCTCCCCCTTAAACTGTTGCAGACCAGAGCTCACAAACAAATATGGTCACCATCAAAGACATCCCCCACAGACTGAAGGAAAGGGTATCTCATAACACGATGCCGACTCTGGATGGACAGACTCTGGGTTTTACAGGTCAGAGTCAAAAACAATGTTACGCTAGGTGAAGAGGAATGTCAGTGTAAATCTAAAACCGCCCCCCTGGGGTGTCCACCTAACCACCGTGGTGCCGTACTGACCTGGAAGGGGCTGGTCAGATCTTCTGAGCCTGGGCCGCCATTGGTCTGTTCGGGAACGGGTCTAAACAGCCAAGACATATGGTGTTAGGAGTTTTCAGTTGCCACGGATACCAAATCAAAGTCACCTAAACAGCCTGGGAGAAATGAGTGATGGACCATAATGTGCCTCTTGGGTTTATGAAAATGTAAAATGTATTCTGAACACTGATGACCTGTGACTACACCACCATGCGTTAGGAGTGCTATTCATTTAGACATTAATCATCAAATACGATCCAGTCGGTATTCTTAATTATTCCTGTCCTTCAACTAACACACTGATGGCTCATTTCAAAAAGGTAATTTCCGTACAGTAATAAAAAAGTGTCTTCTTTCCCTCCTCAGCCTGCTTCTAAAATATACTACTCCCCCCCCCCCCCCCCCCACACACAATTAGCCCCATTCTACCCCGGCAGTTTATTGCGGGGTCCTTACGAAAAACATTTATTCCGTTCGCAAGTCCATTTTGCAAACTCAGAGGGGGGAAAAGTATTGGCGTCAGAACAAGCCAATCTAAATAAATAGAACCCCCCGCCCTCTCTACCCTGCGCTGAGGGGCCGGTAGTGGGCCCTCGACGGGGCCCGGAGCAGTGGAGAGGACAGGCGGAGCACGGAATCCTGTGGTCAGCGGCCTGGAACGGCACCTCCTTCCACCGAGCGCTCCGGCAGGAGAACGGAGTCTTTTCTTCGCTCGGGGGTGTGATTCATTGGACTGGTGCTCAACTCAAACTCAGGAGTGCTCAGAGTCGGCCAGGTGGAAAAGAGTCATCCCGAAACAGTGATTACACAGTGAGCCTACAGGAGATATCTGCAGTCTGAGGATCCATTAGGCGGTAAAGCTAGTCTGTGTGAACCCTGACCCCGCTCCTATAGGTCTGCTCTACCCCTGACAGATGGATGAATTGGCTCAAGGTTAAACAACGCACTTATTTTGAAAACCTAGACATTTTGAAAATATTGGCCTCGCTTTCCAGAGGGAAGGAGCATCAATCAAGGGTTGAGTAACACGGCTGACAACTGGAAAACGTGTGGAAATGTAAAATAGTCCAAACGATTAGCTACAAGAACCAGATAATGTCTAATTTCCCAAGAAATGTATCATCTGGCAGACCAAAAGAAATAATCAGGAAAACTTTGATCATTCATATTTCAGTTTTTTGGTGAACTGTGTGACGGCCAAGACAAAAAAACACTGCATTATTCAGGAAACAGGAAAATGGGCTGTACAAGAAGTCACTGTGGTGTCGCTGGGCCCAGTGACTCAAAGTCATCTCTTCAGCCGAGAGCCACAGATCAGAGAGAGAGAGAGAGAGAGAGAGAGAGAGTAGTGGTTTGGTCAACATGACATCATACAAAAGAGGTCAACAAACAATGGAGCTCAAAGAAGTGTCCTCAGACCAAGGCACTCTACAAAGCGAGGAGCATGGATGACAAGCTGCTGTGGGCTTTGTTTTCTTTATGCCTTTGAACCGGCTTATTGCAGGTTAGCAGAGTGTGGCTAAGAGCAGTATTTGATGTACCAACACATAAACTCCTTGCCAGCTCATTTTGAAAGAGACAGCACGTCAGAGCGAGGGTGTTGCAGGGATGGGCTGAAGCCTGCCTCATCGGCAGAGCAGTGAACTGGAAAGAATCTGCTGAAAATCCATTTTCCACAGGAGCATCACAGGGTGCCATTGTACTTGGGACGGTGTGATTACACTTGATGACTGGTGTCGCTTGAGGAGCCCGCCGTCAACACGAGGGGGCTAGAACGGGAGGGAGGTTGTGATGGGGCAGAGCTACAGAGTGCCATTGTGGGGGCCGGCCGGGTACGTGCCATGCCGTCTCTGGCAGGGAGGAGAGAGACATGAGGTCAGCAGGAAAACATCCACTCACACGGACACGGGACGTCCAAGGAGGGCCGGTGGGAGACCGAATGAGAGGAGAGCCTTTAATCAAAGTGCTAGCCAAGAAAGGCCTCAATTTGCAGGGAAGGTCTTTAGAGCAACAGACACTCCCGAGATCAAAACAAGGTCTAGACCTCGTGTTTACCCCGGAGAATTCCTATCAACACCAACGGTGTCGTAAAAACATTATCTCCGTCCACAAAAGAACGCACAAAGCATTTTAAAACCTGCAGAGTAGGCGGCGGTACACGGGTCGTCAAACGCCAGAGGACATAGGGAGCTTTCGTTGATTGCTTTCTCCTCGAACGGCGAACTCAAAAACAACATGGCAGTGTAATGATGAACTTAGGCAGGTACTTCAAATGTTCAAAATGTGATTAAACCTAATCATACAAGCCACACGTAAATACATCGGTAGGCTACATTGTTTATAGGAATCTAGTATATGCGCAGTGACTGAAACAGCAATGTGTGAGCAAGGTCATTATGTCATCGTTTTGAGAAACCTATTTCTTTGGTCCAAATGATTCCACAGAAAACAGAGTTTTGTAGTGTGCTAATTAGCAAGCTGAAGTTTAAAGAAGGTGACAATCATAAGTAATTCCTGCTGATTATGGAGTTCACATCATCGTTACAGCATTAGTCAATGATTAAGTTAATTCCATTAAAAAACAGTATCAGCAAGACTCCTTAATTGCTCTGTAGAGCAGCCAAGAAGGGCTGATTTGTTTATCAACCAATCAGGATTACATATTCATCAGGAGTCTCTGATTTTTCGATTGTTGCAGATCTACAGGTTCCAGATTAATTACCTGATTGGAAGTCAAATCGACGAACTCTGCGAGGAGCTTGAAAAAGTTTGAACACCCTTATAACCTCTACATTATCATTCCCTCTGAATACACAGAGTGTATAAGGTTAATCCTTGTGTCTGTCCTATCTGGACAATGTTGGAATGTAACCTAATGCATCAAAGTCAACACAAACTACGACTCGTCATCTTTAGTCAGGGTCTGCATTTTCACATGCAGGAAACACACCCACCCACTCCCAGCCCCCAACACACACACACCTCTCCACCACCAGCTGCAGCTGGGTCTTGGAGTTCTTGATCTTGTTCTGGGCCTCCACGTTCAGCATGTCCGCCGTATTCTGCCCGTTGATCTCCAGGATGATGTCACCGGGCTGAAGGGCCGCCTGCTCCGCCTTGCTGCCCCCGTTGACCTGACGGAGCGGAGAGCACAGAGGTATGACACCGGCGACGAGCTGCACCTAGCTCCGCGAGGAGCCGGCTCGCGCAGCGCCTTCAGGGTGAGACAGCAGAGACGTCTCGACGCCAATGCTAGCATGCTTCTCAGCGGCGTTAATGTGCTGCTAATGAGGGAGGACCATAAGGCTAGGTGTAGATGGTGCACCCGCTCTACATTCCTCTACTTAATAAAGAGGTTTCATTTGTTATAATTGGGTATTCCCCAGTAGTAAGGAGAGTTAAGGTCGATCATCAAAGTCACAACTCTTGAGACCACTGCGGTTTTGGCACCGCGGTGGTGGAACAATCTCCCCGTCCAGTTCACCTCGACTCTGCATAGCCTCCCCCCATACCCTCCCCCCACCCCTCTGACGCACCTATTGTATGTTGAATGTCCTGGCACTTAATGTACACACTTAGTGTGTTGTACGTCCCGGCACTTAAAAATAGTACTTAGCATTGTGTAGCATCTTATCCTAGCCATCTTCTTTGTAGACGGGGAATGGGTTAACCTAACAATTGTATGTGTTTGGCACTTGGTTCTATGAATATCTTTACTGTACCGAAGGCAATATATTGTTTCTCTTTCTTCTGACAAATGTACTTATTGTAAGTCGCTTTTACTAAAAGCATCTGCTAAATGCCCTCAATGTAAATGTAAGTTAAGGCAGACGGCGCCGCCGCTGCCATGCTCATCGCCTGAGGACCCTGGGAGCTCCTGTCGACGGCGGAGCCCAGGACCCCCTAGGAGAGAGGCCATTAGTGAGACGGCAGCTCGCGCTTTGACCTCCACCTGTGCATCACTTGTCAAATTCGCCGCCTGCACTAGAGGAAATTGATCAAAACAGACAGAGAACGTCATCCCAGCCTGTCCTGCCGCCATAAATACAGCGTCGAAACGAGTCAGAAGGCAGTCTCTCGGACATTCCATTAGAACATAAACAATCATCCACCAATAACAACCCTGCTCTGCATTCCAACATCTACACTGTCTGCTTTTAATTGTGCAAAAGCGGTAAAGAGGATAATTAAAAAAAAGACAGCCTCCCCAAAGGAGAAAGCAGAGAAGACCGGCCCCTGGAATGCTTGTGATTCGCCGGAGCCCAGGGGCAGATGTCCGTGTCTGTGGGCCCATTTGAGGCCAATTAAATCGTTGCTGTGGGTACGGACAATAATGCGTTTCTTTGCCAATCAGGTGACGCCCGGCTTCACAGAGGCTAAAAGGACTGGTCGTTTCTTTTAAGGGTTTTACTCTCTGCTCCAGCGCCTGTACGCTCCCCTTCCACCTCCACTGGGGGCAAGTCGTCCGAGGGCCGCGAGGAACTACAGTGGGGTGGGAGAGACGTCTCCGTGCCAAGTGCCGACCTCTTCAGCTGGCCCCGGGCCGATGGGGGACAAGGAGGGGGTGGAGGGTGGTGGGGGGCTGGAGGCACAAACCGCAACTGCAACGGAGAGTTACAAACTGCCCCCATTAACCAGCCCTACACCTCATTTTAAACCGCTTCTGAACCTGACCTCGAAGCCATGGGAGGTTTGAAACCAGGCTCATTCTCTTAACTCGCTTCAATAAACTAGATCTGGGTCTTTTATCCCTGTGATGAACGGTGTCTTTAACATCAGCGGTCGAGTGGGGGTAAGGGGTCACCGGTAATGCCTTTGAGGTGAAAGGGGTCGGAAGGTTATTCGATGTGCAGCATTGGTACCCTGCCCGTGTTTTGACATTAGCAAGTGAAACGGAGGGAAAGCCCGGGCTGACCGGGTGAAGGAGGGCCAGGATGGGCAGTGGGCAGGTCACATTCCCTGGCATCCAAGGCTTCCTGGAGACGTTTCCTCTCCTCCATGTTCCCTTCCCATAGCAGTTAATAAGCATACAACATCGTGCTTAAACACGCACTGACGCACGTGTAGAAACATGCACACTGGCCCATGCCGCACAGAGAAAACAAAAACAAACCAGTATGCGTGCGCGTAGAAACACACGCACACAAACAATACACAGGAAAAATAAAACAAGCATGTACGCACACATACAGACACAAACACGCACCAAACACTGTAATCACAAGTTTCCTCCTAATGTATTTCACTTCCATTCCACCCCGACTACCTCGGGCGTTAAGGAAACGGTTGCGGGGCAGCGCCTGATAAAAACAAAAGGCCGAGAGCAGACCCCCAGGGGGCGGCTGGAGGAAGTCGTCCACTCATTACAGCGTGGGAGCTTTAACCCCGGAGGAACAAGAGGATGCAGAGGTGGCGATGTAGGAGGGGTTTGTCTATCGGGGGCTGGTGCGGGTACCTTGGATACTGTGATGGCCTTCTTAAAGTCCCTGCCCCCGTAGATCCTGAAGCCCCACGGAGACGGTCCCATCAGGCTAACCGTCAGCGCCATCCGTCTAGACGATCCGTACGCCCTCCGTCTAAATCCTGCAGGGGGGGAAAGTAGATGGAGGAATGAGTATCATTACCACGACGGCGTGTGTTTGTGCATGAAAGCGAGTGAGGCCGTATGTGTGTGCCAGTTGCACAGGTGCAGAGAGACGCACGCCCTCCGTCATTGGCTCAACACGTCCATGAGTTGCAGGCCTCCCCGTGAAGGGTTGTGCAACCACATCAAAAGGGAAGGGAGGACTCTAACCAGAGACACATGACCGGTATTGAAGAAGTGCTCGTGGAGCCAGTGCTACATTGGAACCAAATGCAGTTTCTGGTCCGAAAGAGGCGAGCGAGAAATTGCGTAGCCGCCGCACACAGAAAGTCCCACTGCAGTCAATGTGGCCAGAAAAACGATAGTAATGTCCCTTATAATTACTCATTCTAAAGAGTACTATGCTTGGCAGCACATGTACTGCTCTGACTTCCCTCCGGAGGTTATTCTGACTGTAAATACAGAGGACACAGACAGCCCAGAGAAGTTCCCACAACAAAGAACCGCCACAACAACAGGGGATGTCAAGGCTCTGTTGTACTGCAGCGGTTCTGTCAAATCAATTGAATGCAACTTCCAAGAATGGCGTGACAATACCTTTTCAAAATGTCTCGAAATCCCACCATTATGCCATCCTGTAGACTTAAAACACACACACACACACACACACACACACACACACACACACACACACACACACACACACACACACACACACACACACACACACACACACACACACACACACACACACACACACACACACACACACACACACGGCTATTACCATGGTTGTGGATACAGCAGACCTCCTGGAGCCCTTTGAATTAGTCCAACTATGTTTAGCTTAAACCGCGTGCCTTAGAGAGGAGCTCCCAGGATCTCCTCAGAGGGGGATAGTCTCTTCCCCATTCTGGCTCGGCAAGTGCAATATATCACAACAACCAATGAGGGCTGAGGTTGCAGGGAACGATGCAAAGTGGTACGCTGGTGATAATGGTGGTGGGCACACTGGCGTTTAGGTCTTCTGCAACAGGCATCCTGTGTTATTATGGGATTTATGAGCACTGTTTATCAGATTCAGAGGCCTGTCTCCGATGATCGTGCACATATTTTGATTCAATGAATACAGTGGTTCCAAAACTTTTATTAAATACCGTAATGTATATCAAAAGAACTTGGAAAACACTTTATCAATGCATTCAACTGTTTTGATTTGTACTGATAATGTTCAGGGAATGTAAACATCCTGGCTAAATGAAGATGTTGTCATGGGCATTGAGAGTTATGTGAAGACAGACTGCTCAGTGTGCAACCCCATGGGCTAGCCTGCATATGTTGCCCATATAGACAGGATCATTCAGGAATCAGGCCTGAATAGAAACTTTGTTGAAGGGTTTTCTGAGGGAGAACGCAGTATACAGCGGGTTTGGCAGCTAAAGAGCTCACAGAAATGTTAAATAAGGTTGAAACTAACTGTGCGACCGCAACATATCTGGAAACCCTGTCCCAAGTTGTTTTTCAATCTGGGAGCTGCAGCGTATGATCTAGTTCACCCAGCCACAGGCCTGCAGCACGTTGAGCGTGTTTCAACACAGGAGCTTCTTTGGACACCAGACCGAGTGACAGGCTGGAGTGATCGAGGGCAAGAGAAGACAAGTGGTACAAACCCTGGCCTACACATTCTCCTTTGGAGAAGTTTGAAGAACACCGTCACCGACAGTGTTTTGCACCTTTGCGTTTTTTGGTTGCTGCCCGTTCATTACAACACCTCAACAAATGAAAAAGTTGCACAACATTTGTTTACTTCTGTACATCCGTATAATGTTGCATACAAAACCTAGCTATTATTCCAGACTGTTTACTAATGTTCTGAACAGAACAACATAGAAATGAATTGCAATTAATGAAAGCGCCATTGAAAATGAATATCAAAGCTCATTAGGGGAAACTAGTTCAGACGATCCGAACCACGCCCACCACCACCACCAAGTCCCCCCTTACCCAGCTCCCCTTCCCTCATACAGCCCAGGCACATCCCTTTTACCTTAGTGGGGCAGCACTTGGCCAACTAATGGCCTCAAGCTACTCCTCTCTAGAGAGTGAAGAGGTTGCCAGCTGACAGGGCAGATTTTGACAGGCGAGTGAAAGTAAACTGATGACCTGACATTTCCTCAACAGCCAACGAGAAAATAATAAGGATATTGTGGATTGATTGAGGCTTCAAAGTTCTTTTTCGTGAACTCTCTGCTCTGACCAGTCTTGTTACGTTATGCAACTTAATGGACCAATAAAATCCAAGAGACACTATCACAAGCTTGCCGTGACAATCCTTTCAGCAATAAACTGAAGCCGAGAACAGTGTGAGGGGTGTTACTGCTCTCCATGCTGATCCAGAGAGTATCAGACCAGCATTGTGAAGGGGCCATACAATATGGAATAAGAATTTAATGTGTTAATGAATCCCCCTGGAAGACACCTGCAAGGGCCAGATACACAGGGGGGGGGGGGGGGGGGAGAGCACCTGGAGGAGGTCAACTATGCAATGGTATGCATATTGGAACCACGTATCACAGCATGATAAAGCATGGCGATATGATTATTGCCAACCATGTGCCGGGAATTGTATCAGCTGGTTCAATTTATGAGGTCGTCAGGGTAGAACTAGGGCATGGGCCTTCATCACAGACAGACAGACAGACAGACCGACAGACAGACAACACACTTTCTGATTGGTTGAATCAAGCCATATTAGGACAGGCAACATAAAAATCCATTTCATGAGGCACTATCTGGCACTGTAGTTGGTATCGGTTGGTACTGTTGCCCTCTGTCACACTTCGATCAGGATATAAAGGGTTGTTTTACACTAAATGCTTCAGCTATTATTTCAGGGGCGTCATCACTGACAAAAGAGAGAGAAACTATGTCCACCCTACAGTGACTCACCTGTAGGGCTATGGTCCTGAATCATCAGACACGTCGTGGCTTGGACTTCTTTGTACATATCTTAACATCTCCTCCTTTGACACACTGACAGCCAGGGTGTACGTCAACCTTCAGCTCCAACACACTCACCTTCAACCCAACAGATGAGTTTGTTGACTGGTTGGAACATGCCAACTTGCCTTTTCTTGAAATTTGTGCAATTTCGAAAAAGGGCAGTATGACATCATCATCAACATCATCATCGTCATCATCCCATCCTGTTGATGCTTTTGTTCGTCTTAATGTCAACACATCAGTCAATCAAGTAGTAGCCCCGCCTACTCAGGAACAACAGACCTGCCTCTGTTATTTTAGTGGGCGGACTAGCCTCGTGCTGTACTGTGGAGTAGTGGGTCAGGTACCGTGGGGGACCTTGGGGGGCCGTCGAGCAGTGGCTCCACTTGCATGCTTTAATTGTTGGCCCTTGGTTAAGCGAACATCTCCTAAATGTAGACACCAGCAGGGATACTGCTGAACACAGGACAATGATGATGATGATGCATTAAGCAGACATGCTTCATGATGAAGAGGCCCGGCCCTATTGTTCATACTAACGAGTCTCAGCCTTTCCTTCGAATGGACTGAGAAGAAAAATAAAAAAAGAATGAAGTGAGGAATATCGCAGCCATCTCTGATCCCACCCCTTCCTCCCACTCATCCAACTCCTTCTTCCCACTCATCCTCTCTTCCTCTGGGTGAAATGAGAAACACACCCGGGAGATGAAACAGGAAAAGCCGGCGTCTTACCAATCCAAGAGAATCTTATCCAACTACCACCTCCTCCCCACCCCCCGGCTGATGGAGGAATATGGATGTTATCATCCCTGCCTTTACGACACATCTGGGGGCCACAAGGAGGGCTTACCGTGCCTAATTTGGACAATCCCTCTCCCCGTTCCGGAGTGAGCTACATTGTGATGTGGCGCTCTCAAGATGTCTCTCGGTCTCTCTACATCTAATCAGAGGAGATACTTTCAGGAGCACTGTGTAATGGTGGTTGTAGCAGGCTGTGCACCTTGTGCTGTTGAGGATCAAGGAGTATGTACCTGCCGGACACACACCCTCTGAATAGAAAGACAGGAATGTTCTACAGAGCCTCTCCCCTGACCTCAGTAGCATTCATTGCATTCTCCAATCACACTCAAGAGGTTGAATATGATTCTGATCACCAAGGTGATCAGAAACATGGCACAAACATAAACATGCAATACCAATTACAAGCAAAGCCGAAAGGGCGTAGGTTGGTACAGAAGTGCCATGACTAAGACCTGAACACCGTGGGCAGCGGCAGAACCATCGTCCTGTCTGACAAGCATCGACAGCAATCAGTTCCATGGCCCCTCCCAGCCATAAAGTTAGAGACAATTCTGCTTTGAATGCTTGCATAACCACATTGTGAGAAGAACAGGAACATTTAAAAAGGTAAGTCAACAGAATAGACGGAATCTAAATTCCTCTGCTGCTCAGCAACCGTGTGGAAACACCTGTCAATCGTGGAGTGACCACTAGTGTGAAGACACAGTGTGTGACGACATGGGAACACTGGCCCCACTTATCTCCCTCAGCATCCTCATCCGGATATCACGTTACTGTGGCTCACATCAGCCCTGCTCCCTGGCAATCAGGCCTTCCACCGCATCCACCGCCTGCACCACCCAGAGGCGCGATGGGGAGGACAGTTCCTCCACCTACACTCCACCCAAGCTGCTCCTACACTCCACTTGAGCGCCTAACACGCGTGTTCTCCCGAGCGCTGACCTTGTTTTCGTGAGAAGCGGTTCATGTCAGTTTGTGTTTTACCTTCTAGTGGCAAACATGGCGTCCATTAGGTCAGATGCCAGGCAACACACTGCAATTTATTCCAAAGGCCTCAAAACTAGTTCCTCAAGGGTTGTAAACTGACCACAACTTGACGCTGTATATTCAACCTGCTGATAACCCTCGCTGCACTGATCAATAAAACATCCCTCAGAGAAAAAGACACCAGACCACTCAAGGGAATACATCTGAGGCAAACAAGCTATAAGGCAAAGCTAAGGGAACCAAACAGGGATTAGAATTCAACTTCAAGGCAAATGTCAAACGAGTTAAGCCAAACATGTTGGCTGGTTTCCTATTGAGCTGAGATAGGCCAACGCTTTGTCATGCTGTCCCAAATTTTTTGTGACGGTTTTGCGATTTACTTCTGGAAGGTCTGAAACGCAGCAACACATTCATGGAAACAGCGTCGGGAGAACAATGATGCATGCAGAGCCGCACATGAAAGACAGCAGGGGCTGATGACAATGAAGAGGTACATCAACACCGGTCATGAGGATAGTAGTCCAACATAGGGTTTCACCTGGACTGTTCGAGAATAGACAAATATCTACCTACCACGGACCACCTGAAGATGGAAATCAGTTATTTATCCCATGTCATCGAGGACTACACCGCAAGTCTGTGGGACTCAAGTGGAGGAGCGACGTCAACAACATTTGACCCCTGAACCCGGTTTTATAAAAGAGCTTATCACTTGCCAAACATACCAGCCATTGTTAGTCTTTTGTACGTTTTAGAGGTGACCTGATGGAATGGAACCGTCTAGACTCTTGACACTGAAGAAAAATACATTCCTTAAGCAGTACTGGCAAGAACTTGAACCATAATGACCGACTGCATTTTGAGAAAGCTCTCTGAGCCCACCACTTTATGGACTAGGGCTAAATGGGAAAACTGCATGCCAGATGAACCCAAATCTCTCTGACATGACCATAGACACACAGAATGCAAACTTCTCTGCGGTGACAAGAGACAGTGCCGTCAGTGGTTCTGCTGGGACAGACCCACTGATTTACTGTGATGTACTTTAGGAACCATGTTCAGAATGACTGCTGTGACAGACCCACTGATGTACTGTAGGAAACAGTACAGCTTGTATACGTTGTATAAGTTGTATAGCTGGTTTACTAGTTATATGGTTCACACATACATACAGATATTTTGTTTACAAACATGAGCGATTTTAGCTTATAAACTGATTTTAGGCAAATTGGTATATTAACTGGATAAAAAAAGGCGAAATAGGTTACATTGATATGATTTAAATTCAGATACGTCAGTCCAAGTATGTTTTCGAGTATTAATGCAATAAAAGAAATGATTAACTTACTTACCAAGGGGGTAACAGTAGCGAGCAGACACCTGCAGTACCACAACGCTCAGAGCCACCGGTCAAAGCAGCGACAATTCAGCTCAAACCCAATATCGTAGACGCTCAAAGGCCTGCCCAGTGATGGTATCCGAAAACTCCCGTTACTAATTCGTCCGACAGCACTGGATTTGTCTGTCAATGGATCTCCAACTTTAGATAATGTGCCGAAGCGCCTTGGGGGACGGTGGTGGTTCCTCTGGTTTGCTCGGGTAGGAATGAGCGTCTGTGACCACCTGTGGAGCCTCAGAGGGGGACGTGCTCACCGCGCACGTGCTGTGATCACAATACAGGCCGACGGAGAGGAGCTCGCATGAAGGTGGAGGTGGGTGGAGGCAAAGGGGAGGAGACGGACGTCTGAGTGATAATTGAGTCATTTATAGACGCGCTAGTCGAGTTTCAGTCTGCATTATACAAGTGCGCCCTCTTCACACAGTGCATCATATTGCACAATGGTATGGTATTGGACTGCATCATTGTAGCGCTTTTCTAACTAGGCTAGTGAAGTGCTTACCGTACGATTAAATTTTCCTTTTCTTTAAAATGAGTCATTTACTCAATTTATATTTTGTAGCATATTTGAAGCATATTTTATAGCATTTTTATACATTTCGTTCACACAATAGAAACTCATAAATAATTGTAGGCAGCATTATCATCCCAATCCAAATAAAGGGGACTTACATCAATCAGTAAATTTGACGTATTTGTGTCTTATAAGTTAATATAAATGTCGTTCTGTAGTGCTGAAAAAATTGGAATCATGCCGAAATGTGTACTTGGTATAAGAAACGTCAGCAGTTTGCAATACCTATCTATCCTTGTTAATTTAATGCTTGAAAAGGCTTCTCTAATGTTGATTTCTCAATGTCTTATATTTACAAATGACAGAAACACTCAATCAATCATCAATCCATTTTTTATTAATAAAAAAGTTTTATTGTGTACCACATTTTTTAAACATCTTTTTATTAAGCAAAATATATTATACATTCATTTGATAACAGTAATAGTCTGTACAATCATCTTTTTTATGTCCTGGGCTTTACTCAACCATAGAATGTATGAATATATGGATCGCTGTCCTGATCGGCATTACCTATGCCGCACTAATTGATACTTGGAGCAATAGTAACTGATTTACTAATTTTTATGTGTACTCTTCAAAGTGATAAAGTTAAACGATAAGCCAGTGTGAACAGTAGAAGCGTACAGAGCTATTTAAATAATCGAATATAGAAGCTAAGCTGGAAATGGTGGCGGGATTGTCTAAAAACATTGTAGTCAAGATAGAAAACCAACTCAAGGTTAGCCTGTCTTTCTGCTTCAGACATATCGTTTAAAATGGCAGGTTATTGTTGACTCCTATTATACCTCATAACAGACAGTGTCATAATTTCCTGTCTGCGTTACATTCAAATCACATATTCAGCTTAATGGATGAACATACAGCTCGGATCTTCACACAGACTTCCTCATGAAGGCAAACAGTAAAACAATACATGAATAACTAGAAAGTGGTGTTAGCCTAAGCGTTCACGTGTATCCTGGTTGTGATTCTCAATGTTGTAAACGTAGGAACACATGTTATTGGGCCCACTGTTAGATGAGTTAAGTATGAGACGGTCTAGAGACCGTCGACATGGCGATGTGACATCTCACTCAGCCAGGGCTTTTCTCAAAGATCTGAAAGGCATAAGGTTAGGGGGGAGAGACATGTCACATGTCACAACATGGCACTCACATAGTTATTCACAGGCGTCTGCCATTGGGCAGCGGTCAGGTGATCAGGTGATGGTGAACAGTTCAAGTGAAGCGTTCTTGGTGGAGCGTCATTCCCTGTGTCAACGGATTCCAGCAGGAGCTCGCAGAGAACAAGCTGCGGGACAAGAGAGGTTCGCAGGACGCAGAAGTGTCTGACGTGTCTGAAGTGTCTGTGGCTGCATAGCTGGGGGAAGACATTATTTTCTGTGCACCTTGCCGCCTCTTTACCTCGGTTGGGAGAGTGATTGTGTGTGTGGGGCACACTCAGTGGAATACACACACACAGTGCACATATCAACAGTTAAACTCACGCATGCTGTTCACCTGAGAAAGAGAGGCACGCTCACACACACATCCTGCCTCACACAACCAGAAGCTTGCTCATTCACTTGCTCTCTCACACACACACACACACACACACACACACACACACACACACACACACACACACACACACACACACACACACACACACACACACACACACACACACACACACACACACACACAAAGACTAGTAGACTCACACTGACACACGTATGTATGCACGCACGTACGCAGGCATGCACGCACACACACACTTACATGAATGTACAAATGTGAACTTACTTATGCTCTCTCTCTCTCTCTCTCTCTCTCTCTCGCTCTCTCGCTCTCTCTCTCTCGCTCTCTCGCTCTCTCTCTCTCTCTCGCTCTCTCGCTCTCTCACACACACAGCAGAAAGGTGTGGTGGGAACACACACAGTGTTCATGGCCGAGCCTCTGTTCTGGACATTAGAGGGCAGCTGAGTCTCTGGGCAGTGTGTAGCATGCAGGGAAAATCAACTCAAGCAGGATTTTAACAGGGTGTTGGGTGACAGATTGAAATGAGATGAAGTTTCCGAGCAGTGCTGGTGAGGCTTGGGGCTGGACGCCTCCGGTTGTGGTGGTGGGAACGAGCAATGAGACTCAACACCAGCCCGCTGGTCAGCCCAGGTGCAGTGGCTGTGTGTTGAGGGCTAGACCCAAGTGCTATTAAACAGGTGCCACATAATTCCCTGGGAAAGTCCCGAAGGCGTGGGTCCGCTCTGACGTACCTACGGGGACGAAGAACACATGCTGTGGTAAAAAAAATAAAACAGTGGCAACAATGATAAAAGATTTGTTAACAAAGAATGTCGTTTAGAACCTGTAATGTTCTGTTTTGACCACTAGGGGTCAGGCTTGCTGTGGCAGTGGAAGTTCAGAGTTGGACTCTTACCTACAAACCAGCCGTCGTCACACATCTCCATCACTTGGACAATGTCCCCCTCCCTCAGTTCCAGCTCATCTGTATTCTGGGGTTTGTAGTTGTACACAGCTTTGTATCTGAAATATTGGATCACATTTTGCAGGGCTCAACCTTAAAGGTCCAATGGCATTACAATTTCACTTTATTTGGTTTTCTAACATTAATATGAGTTCCCCTAGCCTGCCTATGGTCCCCCAGTAGCTAGAAATAGCGTTAGGTGTAAAACGAGCACTAGGTATCCTGCTCTGCCTTTGAAAAAAGAAAGCTCAGATGCTCCGATTTCGTATTTGGCCCCATATGTCGTCATAAGGGTCCAGGTTACCTCCCCTTCTATGCTTAGCCCGCCCAAAGAATTTGGCCCGTCAATGAGACAATGAGCTATGACTGTTGTACACTTCTTTGTTATTTGGATAACCGTTCTGCTGTTGGTGATATGGCGCATTACACGTCAGGTTCTCTGATGTCTCTGGTATTTCCACAATGAGACTCGTAGTGGGGGTTATCTCAGCCCTGATTGAGAAAGAATTGGGGGAAAGGAACTTTGGCTTTGACTCCCTGAAGTACATAAACCGCAACATGGAGGACAAAGGGATTGTTGCCCGCGATGGTCTCCCGCTGAACCAAGAGTTTGGTTCGTAAGTTCAGTGATTGAAACAAATAAAAGCCTGGGCTATTGAAGTTTTACGGTAAGCCTACCACGGTCATGCACCTACCCGATGTCAAGTGGACCGGGTTGAATTCACTGCGGGTCTCTCTTCTTATATCCATCTTACCAAATATATTTTATTAATGTCCTTCTCAACACTTTCTGATCTCACTAAAAGGCTAGCAGCACGAAATCAAGGGATATTTAGGATATACTTTTTTTCAGATTAATCGCGAGTTAACTATGACATTGATGCGATTAATCGCAATTCAATATATGAATCAATTGACAGCACTAATTATATGATATAGATATCTATGCATATTATGATATTATTTAGATATAGAGCTCCAGGACAACTGCCAGAGCACCCGGAGTGTTCTAGAATATTTACAGAACACGGCCAAAAGCTGTGTGCGCCTCGCCATTGCGATACATCGACGGTAAACACGAGCGCGTGGTACCATGGCCGCAAGCTGCTCAGGGCCATACCCCCACGCTCCACTTTGACCCGCCTCTAAAAACGGCAGTTTGTGGAAAGCTCATTGTGGGACTGGTTCGTAGTGTCTGTAATTCTGCACAAAGGCTGAATTTCTTGAACGTCTTCAAATACTGTATTAAGGGCCCACTCACACCTATCTATAAGAATCCTTAAAGTAGCATGCCATGGGACTTTTAAAGTTGTGTATGTATTGGCGATGCTTGGGACACTCACGGAGGGCGTTGTGCCGAAGCGGAGCCGTAGTTGTTTGGCGCTCTTGGTGTTTTTGGCGCTGTGCTGGAGTTGGGGTGAGGCTGGGCTGGAGCTCCGCCCTGAAGACATGAAGAGCTTGTACCATGAGGAATACGGTTCAAATTCCAGCTGAATCACAGCCATTATCATGCTTCAGCAACACACACAGGAGCACAGCAGGGCTGGGGGCCGTGGGAAAAATGTGCTCCCAATAATTGGTGTTATGAATAGTCAATGTTATAAAAATGAGTGTTTTATAATTGGTCCTCGCAGGACAAAGTAATGACGGAAAAATACTTTTGATATCATTTAGAAAATTTAGATTATTATGAATTCATCATGTCTAGGTTCCCTTTCAGGAAGTTTGTTGAGAGGAAATCAAGACCAAACAAGATGAATAAATGGAGCTAATCATTAAATAACTAATAAAGCAACAAAGTAGGATCTATTTGAATATACACCCCCCAGTGCTGCGCGGCAGTGAGCATCGTTCATGTGCAGCGGTGCAGTGGTGCAGTGACACAGTGAAGCAGACCTGCCAGTGCTCAGTGCGTGCTGGGGAGGGCCCCGCCGATGTTTTGACCGATGGGGGGCCGGCCATGGCCCCCGAGGTCTGGCCGGCCTGGCCTCCTCCCTGGGGGCCGGTGGGGCCGCGGGCCCCGTGGGGCCACAGGCTGTTTGTGTCTCTGGTGGCGGGCGTGAGCGCGGGATAGCGTGACTGTGATGGGACGGGTGAGGAGGGCTTCAGGGGGGAGTGGACCGGGCTGAGGGACGTGGGGGTGAGGGGCGAGTGGAGGGAGAGGGGGGAGAGCGGCCGGGGGGAGTAGAGTGGGCGTCCCGGACTCTGGGGCCCGGGAGACCCCGGGGACAGGGGGGACCCCAGAAGCTGGGGGGACCCCAGAGACTGGGGGACCCGTGGAGACAAGGGTCCCACGGGGTGGTCCTCTGAGGCGCTTTTTGTTCGGGGCATCTTGTTGACCTGGACGTAGTTGGCGGGGAAGATGCCGCTCCGGCTGGTCCCTGGGATCCTGCCCTCCAGCCACCTGTCGTCCACACGGCGGGTCACACTGATCAGCTCCCCCTAGTGGACAGACACACCCTTAGCAATCACAAGACTATATTGTACAGGGTTATATTATATTATAGAATAGAATATAATACACTGTCAAATAATATAATAAAATATATTGTGATACAATGTAATATAATAAAATAAAATACAATATAGTTATATAATATGTTATATTACAATATGATATAATATAATATAATATACTATACTATAATATAATATATTATACTATAATATAATATAGTGTGATTTAACATAATACAATATTATACTATTATATAATATAATATTAATGATATATTTCAATAGAACACAATACGATATAATACACAATTATGTAATGGTATATTGTTTTTTTCCATCTTATATTTTATGTTTATTGAAGTAATCAAAACTATTCTTAAGATTAAGGCCTACATTTCAGGTACAGGCTAACGCAAATTAAATCATAATTAGGTACTCTTACTCATAAAGTTTCTACCATTTAAAGTCCCCACCATGTGCCGAACTGTTTCTAAACATACTCCAATGTGAACACAATGCATCACTATTTATCGCCTGCTACATTTCTCCTACTAAACGTCTGAAAGGAACTAAAGCCGCAAACGAGGAAACTGAGGCCAACAAACCTTCCTGAAGGAGAGCTCCACGGGGAGGTCCGCATTGAAGGTGTAGAGCGCCACCGCCTCGCCGCAGTCCACCACCTGGACGGTGGGGGTCCTGATGGGGGTGGGCTTCTCCGTGGGAGCCAGCACCTGGACATCCAGCAAGAGACAGTCACAGAGCAAGAGACACAGTCACAAACAGAACCAGAGACACAGTCAATAACTGAACAAGAGACACAGTCACAAACAGAACCAGAGACACAGTCAATAACTGAACAAGAGACACAGTCACACACAGAACCAGAGACATAGTCACACACAGAAGCGGAGACACAGTCAATAACTGATCAAGAGACACAGTCACACACAGAACCAGAGACACAGTCAATAACTGAACAAGAGACACAGTACACACACAGAACCAGACACAGTCAATAACTGAACAAGAGACTAGGGCCCGACCGATTCATCGGCCTGCCGATTTAATCGGCCGATTATAGCCTTTTTGAAAATAATAGCCAAAAATAATCTGCCAAAAAGACGCCGATTACAACCGTTTTTTATTTTTTTATTTTTTTTTATGTTATTGCGCTTAGTATCCTGCAGATTGCACTCCTACTCGCCTAGCTAACTATCAAATTTAGCTGGAGTAAAAAAGAGGAGATTGAATTTTACCGTACAACATGAAAGCACGCTCGCTCAGGCAGCTGCGCGCTCACCTCACCAATGTACACAAGACGCATTGTATGAGCATGTTGTGCCTGTTTTTTTTTAGGTCCCAGGCCATGTTCATTTGTTATACTGTAGACTTTAACGTCGAGACCATACTGCTCAGCACGCACGTGTTAGTCACTGCTCACGAGCGCAGCACATTGCGAGTTATTTATTTATTTTACATTTTAAATTACACAAATTTTTGACTGTAAATGTATACTAAAACACTCAAAGGTTCCGCATTCAATTCACATATTCGTCTTAAAGTATATTTAAGCTATCAAAAACTACGTTTTATATGCTTTATTTTTATTTTATTTTTTTATCGGCCGATTAAATCGTAATCATAATTTTTCTCTGAAAATAATCGGCATCGGCATCGGCACTCAAAAATCAATATCGGTCGGGCCCTACAAGAGACACAGTCACAAACAGAACCAGAGACACAGTCAATAACTGAACAAGAGACACAGTCTCAAACAGAACCAGAGACACAGTCAATAACTGAACAAGAGACACAGTCACACACAGAACCAGAGACACAGTCAATAACTGAACAAGAGACACAGTCACACACACAGAACCAAAGACACAGTCAATAACTGAACAAGAGACACAGTCACACACAGAACCAGAGACACAGTCACACACAGAACCAGACACACAGTCAATAACTGAACAAGAGACACAGTCACACAAAGAACCAGAGACACAGTCAATAACTGAACAAGAGACACAGTCACACACAGAACCAGAGACACAGTCAATAACTAAACAAGAGATACAGTCACACACAGAACCAGAGACACAGTCAATAACTGAACAAGAGACTCAGTCAAACACAGAACCAGAGTAACAGCCAATAACTGACCAAGATACACAGTCACACACAGAACCAGAGACACAGTCAATAACTGAACAAGAGACACAGTCACAAACAGAGCAAGAGACACAGTCAATAACTGAACATGAGACACAGTCACAAACAGAGCAAGAGACACATTCACAGACAGAACCAGAGACACAGTCAATAACTGAACAAGAGACGCAGTCATACACAGAACCAGAGACACCGTAAATAAAATAACCAGACACAGTCACACACAGAACCAGAGACACAGTCACAAACAGAACCAGAGACACAGTCACAAACACAACAAGAGACACAGTCACATACAGAGCAACAGACACAGTCACAGACAGAGCAAGAGACACAGTCACAAACAGAATAAATCTCAGTCACAAACACAACAAGAGACACCATCCCAAACAGGTCATGTTTTACTGCTGCTACGCTAACAAGAGACAGACCAATCAGAGGAGGCGTACCTCAACATAGGTGGTGGGGAAAATCCCGGCTCTGCCGTGATGCTCTCCGTCGTACCAGTTGGAGTCTACCTTTCGGTGGATGTAAACGATGTCCCCTTTCTGCAGAGTCAGCTCCCTGGACAACAGGCAGAGTTACACAGAGACACACACTGAGACACTGAGAGACACTGAGATACACAGAGACAACTAGATACACAGAGAGAGACACAACACAAACAGAGACACACAAGACAACCAGAGATGCACTGAGACCGACAGAAGCCCAGTGCTGTGTTACATCACAGTATTTGAGACTTAAAATTGTGTTTTGTGGTAGAAAAGGGTATTTCCTTTATTTTAAAAACCCTCTCCACAAGAGGGCAGTCTCTTACATTTTGTTGTGCAGATTCAAGCATTTCAAATCATACGCTGATGATTATAATGTAAAGCGCTGCTGATGTTTTGTCGGCTTATTGTGTAATTGAATGTGCTTAAAGTTGCTGTAAGTAACGTTTGAGATTTGTGAAGGGAGAGAGTGAGAAAGAGCTCCCTCCCTCCCTACATTTCACAATGTGCAAGAATGTGATTGACAGGAAAGAAGGATTCCCAGAACTAATCAGGGAAGAGCAAAATCGAAATCTTCCCACACAGAGGCAGGAGCAGGCAACTAGAAACAGATGACAACATGGCTATGGTATTTATAAGAGATTCCTCGGAAATATATCTCTTCTATTTAACCTCGAGCACCGTTGATGTGTTCTGTAAGAATGCTGAACAAATGAACAGGGGGTTGTTCAGTACTGCTACTTACTTGGGGGACTGTGCCTGGAAATTGAACTTGACTCTCGCCGCTTTCATCTGGATAAACAACAGAACACAAGCTTTTTAATTAAGGAATCTGTGTAGCATAGAATTGGCAACCATCAGTCACTTCCAAAACAACATTTACAGTACAGCTCAAGGCCTATTGCGAAGTTAACCATATTTTACCCTGGAGAAAGTTGCGTAAGTTGTGTATTGTAAAGTCACTAATGTGGACAACAGTTTTTGCAATGGATCCAGTATTGAGCAATAGTGTTTTGGTCATTGCAGCTTCCATATGGGCTGTAATGTAACACTATTGCTCAATATTATTAGATCGCCTGTCAATGTGAATCCTCTAGGGCTTGTTTTTGCAGCTGACAGGCTCAGATTGCTTTTTTAGTGTATGACAACATTATGGAAAGGATCCCTTGCGAATTACTTATTTTCCTTTATCAGTTTGTTTTAATGTCTTACCAAGTCTCACTCAAGGGGAAGCTTCGCTCTGAAATCTCTCAGGAGTTGAGTAGTTGCAGGAATTGTCCCTGTTGTCACTCCAATCTCAACCCTCCTTCCCCCAAATCTGTTACATAATGCTAAGCTAGGCTTTCAGTAGTCCAGCACAACAAAACTCCTGCCAACACTCATCCCCAAACTCCAAATCATGTTTCCAACGTTTTCTTCCTGCAACAACTCAACTCTCACGAGACTTAAGAGGGAGGCTCCTTCCTTAGCGAGACTTGGTTAGGCAAAATAACAACGACACCAGATCAAGCCAAATATTAAAGTTGTTTTCCTGTGCAGGGATCCTGTCCATGAGGTTGTCGGACTCTGTGAGCCTTAGTCAGGGGCAGAGCCAGCTCTTTAGGAGGGCCTCCAGTGACAGGGGCCCGCGGCCCGCAGCACAGTTATATAACCGCTCCTGGCTGCAAAGGCTGAGCAGCTCTTGCTCAACACTGGAACAATTTAAAAAATGTTGTCCCAATCAGTCCAGAATGACGGATAAAAGGGTCCAGGTTGAGAGACTCCAAAGTTCCTCTTCAACGGTCAGTAGCTCATGGGGATATACCTTCTTCTCCTCTCGTTTTGGAGGGACGTCCATGCCGTCAGATGCAGAGGAGAGGCCTTCTGCTGCAGAGAAGAATAACAACGTCAAGCTGCCGAAGACTAATAAAAACGTGAAGAAACCCCAACTAGAATGGACATGTTCCAGTGTATATAACGTGAGTCTAACACTAGCTCTGCCTGCTGCTCGGCTGGTTCTTCGAGACCACAGCCATGTGAGGTGTGTCAAGGGGTAAAAGGATGTGGACATGGGAACCGTTTGGTCATGGTGCTGCTGAAACAGACATGTGGGCTGGCGCTACCTAGATTGATGTTGAGGGAAAAACAATGGAATGAAGTTAATCTCTAATCAGCTTTTCCGGCTCTGCTTCACTTCCTTATGCTCAGTGTTTCCTCCCCACCCCCACCCTGTCTTCTTATGAACACAATTAATCCCCCTCCTTCATTCCCTCCAGTTGGAGGGACAGAAAGGAAGTGGTGGAGTGATTCGACACAAAGCAGTATATCTTTGCCACTTTTATCAATTGTTTCTTACTGAATCTTATGAGAATGACCATTTTCCCAGAGACTGTAAACAGGGTTAGACCAGGCTTGGCTTTTGTTTAATGATAATGAGTGGAAGGTATAATTAATTGATTACAATTTATAATAAGGGCATATTATAAACCATTATTTAACATTAGTTAATGCAGTACAGTCAGTCAGCTCTTCATAGTTAAAGATCTCCTATTATACTACTTTTCTGGTCTTAATTTCTTATTAATGACTCCTATAGAGCAACCTGACAGGAATCACAGCACAAAACACTATGTCAATTTTCGGTAAAACTCTTCCTCTCATCTGGGCGCTTTCAGCATTCTCTGTCAACACTCGGCTTCGTCCTTCTCCGCCCCCTCGCCCCCCTCCTGCCAACCCCACTCCGTTGTGATCGGTTACCTTCCGGAAGAGCATGTTGCAGCATTACCATACATGGAAAATCTGGATTGTTCTAATCTACGTAGATAAAATTTTAACAAGTGAATCCCGACCGGCGTCCCTGCTGTTTAGCGCTCTGCACAGCCACCCCAGACGGTCAGCAGGGAATACGTCTAAATGCATGTACGCCATTATTTGACGCTTTAGTATGGTTAAACATGACTATAAATCATTATAACAACGTTTATAGGTCATAAAAGTCGAAAAAGCATAATAGGTGGTCTTTAAAGTTTCTCTAGTTAGGGTTAGGGTTAGTAGGCTAGAGTTAACCCTAACCGTTTTAGATAATGTATATATTAATACTTTAGTCAACATAAAAACCATTAGTATGAACACCATGAGTAAACATGAACACCATAAGTGAATGTTTACTAGACCATTAGTTAAATGCTGCTTATCACTGAATTAACTAATTAATGAATGGATAATTGATGTACCCTTAATGAAAAGTGTGATTATTGTTATTTGAAGGTAACTCTGAAGCTAAACTGCACATTCAGGACTGTGATGAATCATGTTTGGGACACAGCTCCAGAGACATCCTCCTCTATGAAGGGCTAGGGTTAGGGTTATTATCAGGAAATTTCATGGTGGCACGGGACAGGCCCCATCACGCCCTGGGTCCCTGGCCTGAGAGCGCTGGTGTTTACCGTCTGCGTGAGGGGACAGCGTTCTGGGAGCGGAAGCTGCAGGCCCGCTGAGGGAAGGTCTTCCCGCCGGCTTGGTTGCAGGCAGTGAGCTAGAGGAAAGAAACCCAATTATACATAATATTCTCCAACCATTATCCCCTTATCTATACACACAGATAAGTGTGATGGGCGCACACAGAGTCGCAGGGCCTTTGGAGTACAGCTGTTCAGTGTGATGTGTGGGATGTGATTCTTTGGGTTGTGCTGAACCAAGAAAGAGGGTTTAATCAACGCGGATGTGATTAGGAAGGAGCAGACGCCCTATCTGCAGAATCAGGGGAGTTGACAGGAAGGTCAGTGAGAGAAGGACAGCGAGTAGAGCGGGCGTCTGGCCCACATCTTCAAACTCTTACACCAGGTGGAACGTCCACATGGGATTCCAGTCCCAAACAAACCATCTCCACCTGTTTCTGAGGTGATATCATCCAGGGATATCTAATTATGACCCTTTGAAAACAACCTGTTTACAGCTGGGCCAAACTAAGGGTTTGGAAAACAGGAAGCAGTAAAGAACACACACATATTTCCATTTTACGTCCACAGAGCAACACCGTCGTAGAACAGGCGCCGACGGCCCCTACCTATAAGGACAAATAGGCCCTGGTGCCAACCTACCTATAGGAACAGGCTCTGGGGCCCCCTGCCTATAGCAACAGGCCCTGAGGCCCCTACCTATAGGAACAGGCCCTGAGGCCCCTACCTATAGGGAAAATAGGCCCTGGTGCCAACCTACCTATAGGAACAGGTCCTGGTGCCAACCTACCTATAGGAACAGGCCCTGAGGCCCCTGCCTATAGGAACAGGCCCTGAGGCCCCTGCCTATAGGCACAGGCCCTGGTGCCCCCTACCTATAGGAGCAGGCCCTGAGGCCCCTACCTATAGGAACAGGCCCTGAGGCCCCTGCCTATAGGCACAGGCCCTGGTGCCAACCTACCTATAGGAACAGGCCCTGAGGCCCCTACCTATAGGAACAGGCCCTGAGGCCCCTACCTATAGGAACAGGCCCTGAGGCCCCTACCTATAGGAACATACAGGCCCTGAGGCCTGTCCCTATAGGAACATACAGGCCCTGGGGCCACCTACCTATAGGAACAGACACTGAGGCCTGCCCCCTACCTATAGGAACAGACCGGGAGCCCGTCTCCTCCAACAACAACATGTGAGGTTGAATCCTCCAGGAATGTCTTGCATACCGGTGAGCACCGAGCGGAACACTGCCCTTTTGACCCGTCAAACATCGCCCATGAACTTGTTGAAGTCCTGTAAAATGGGGTCAGGAGGTCCTAACTTTCACCCTCACGATGTCTGGGAGCTCTGCTCTTTCTCTGCTCTCCGCATCGCTATAATCACGTCCCCGGCCTGATCCCACATAGTGTTTAATGGGCCTCTTGAAACAGTGGGGAAGAGATGATTGGAATCGCCACGGTTTAGGTATTTACTCCTAATGAGTCAATATCCAATTGGATTAGGCAGCTGCAGTTGGCTGCACATATGGCTGGGTATGTGGTTCATTAACTGGGTTTACTCAGGCCTATTCATTCACCTGCCTGTCTAACCATTACGTATGCACTGTTGACCAGATCCAGAAAACAAAGGAAATAAACTCAAAGACCTGTTTTATGAGGGTCGAACCAGTTTGATCAAAGAATGTTTCTCTCCCTGCCTCATAGTTGTTCCATAGAGCCTGCTGATCGTAAGGATAAGACAGACATTTGATGTTCAAAAAGCTTCACAAACAACCTTTTCTCTACTATGATTCCTATCGGTCCAATCACAGCGGTATGTGGGTTGTTCAACTCATGCAGAGACATTTGTTTATGCAGAAACAGTGCAGCCACGCTCCTCACACACATTCCTCCAACATCACCAGTGCTGTTGCACTCCCACAGGACACAGAAAGACACACCGGTCTGTAAGTGAAGTCAACTCACCTGTAGTTAGCACTGCCTATCGCTGAAACAGGGCCGGGATTCTTGCTTCTGGGCTCCTGAAAGCAGAACTCTGCATTAGAAGGCTGTTCCCTGAAGCACCCTTCACTCTGCCACTGTATCTTCAAGACTACAGAAGGAAATCCCATAACTACTCCAACAGAGCTCCGGAGCCGGGCTGAGACCACTCCCAGCAGAGAGGGAGTCCCCTGGGTCCTACGCTCCTTAGATTGCGTGCACACATGATTCACGGTGGAACTTTGAATTGACCTGAAGAAAACTTCACAGCACATGCAGCTCGCATCACATCACGATCGTCACACATGAATTAAGCTGAGAGCAGAGTCCAACGTAGGCATTCAAAGATGTAATCAAATATCCTGTACACCAATCATGTGTACAGGACATGCAGGATGTGCGTTTTCAAGGCTTGGTTGTCATCACAATAATCAAGTGTGGGAAATTAGATCTGTTTTCATTGGCAGGCAGGGCTGATCGCTGCCGGTGTTCGTGAGGATCAGGCAGGTGATTGGACGAGCAGACGTATCCAGTGAAAAGGGGAGGGAGTAGCTGTGTCAATGGGACTGTGCTCTGGGTCGCAGCAGAACAAAACAAAGGAATCAGGCGTGGATCGGGAGCAAGCAGAGCGCCCCCCTCGGTCAGACCCCAGTGAGGAGGGGGGGGGGGGAGGGGGGGGTACTTCAGGGATCAGGGAAGGGTATTTTTCTATGTGTGTGTGCTGGTGTGTGTGTGTGTATTTGTGTGTGTGTGCGGGTGTATGTGTGTGTGTGTGTGTATGTGTGTGTCTGTGCACCTGGGGTAATTTCTGTGTGTGTTTATGTGTGTGCATATGTGCGGGTGTGTTTGTATGTATGCGTGTACACGCACGTGTGCCAGTATGCGTGTGTGCATGCGTGCCTGTATGTGCGTGGAAGGACAGGACAGGGCGCTGGAGGAGCAGCAGCAGAGAGAGATTGGGAGGAGGAGGGGTTGTGGTGGTGGTGGTGGTGGTGGTGGTGGTGGTAGGGGGGGCTCAGTACCTCACCCCGGCCTGGACGCTGGCGGCACGTCCTCTGGGAGAGCGTTCTCTCCAGGCCCTGGATGTCCGAGTCCAGCTCCGCCTCAAAGCTCATCAGCTCAGACACCAGACTGGCCTGCAGCGCACGGGGCCGCGTCCCAGTCGGAGGGCGGAGAGTTAAAACCCAAACACAGTCGGTTCCCGTTTGCTTTCGTGTGGATAAGGGGGTCTTACGTTGAGGTGCGGGGAGAATGGGGGGGTTCACACGAAGACTGTTTCTAGAGTAGCGGTCAAAAGGATCTCACCTCGATGGAGGGGGGGGTCGGTTTCTTCTGGGCCGGTTTCTCCTGGATTTGGTAGAGCTGTGGGGGGGGTAGGAAATACCAACTTTAAGACATCATGGTTTTACTTTTCAACTCCATTAGGAAGATGCCAGTGTTTAGTGCTTGATGGAGGACTACTGAGAGAGACCCCCATTATGGATCTGTCGTAACTATTGTGACATAAACTGTTGAATTAGTTTAATCATTAATCATTAAACCTATTAATTTAAGCTTGAAACGGAAGCACGGAAGCACATGACGAACGAATTAATATTATGCAAATTTCAATGTCTTATTTTTTTTATGATTAGATCTTTGATTTTTATTCCTTGGTTGCTTTCCAAAGACATTAAGTCTCTGTTGACTTGTTATTCATACGTTTCATGAAGATATGAACACAAAAATGCTTCTCCGTTTAACAGCCCCCCTGGACCTCAATGCACCTCGTAACTCCTAACATAAGTCTACAGAACATAAATGTCGGACCCGCGGCCAAAAGCAATCCTACCGCCGCTGCCTGGCCTGCCTTTAAAGGCTCTCCCTGTCCCACAGCGTCTGGGAGATCATATCTAATGCTCCTTTAAAGGCTGCGCCCCACTGCAGACCCCCTTGCGTCCCTCTATCTTCTCTTTTCACGTGTTAGTTTGAATACCTTGGCTGAGGTACCTGGCCGCTGAGGCACAGGCCTCTCCCCAGATGTCATCAATCTCCCTGACACCGGCTATGATGTCACCCTGCACTGCAAGCACTGGATTTACACACTGGGGTCGGGGTGGGTGGCGGGTGGAGGAGGAGGAGAAGGAGGATGAGGAGGAGGAAGGGAGGAGGGAGGGAGGAAGGACGAGGAGGAGGAGGGAGGAGGAAGGAGGAGGAGGAGGATGAGCAGGAGGAGGGAGGAGGAAGGGAGGAAGGACGAGGAGGGAGGAGGAGGGAGGAGGAGGGAGGAGGTGGAGTAGGAGGAGGGAAAGGGGGAGGGGGAGGAGGAAGAGGTGGAGAAGGTCACCCAGAGGTAGCTAAGGAAAACAGACAGCAGCACCAGCAGTAACAGCTCCACCAGCACCACCTGTGAGATGTTGGTCCACAAGAGGTTAACAGCATAATGCAGGTCACAAGATGCTCAGCCTACCGTGGGAGGGCGGAGACAAGGATTTTGTTTCACACCAAACACACACACACACACACACATGCACACACATACACACACATAAATACACACACACAGACCACACACACACACACACACACACACACACACACACACACACACACACACACACACACACACACACACACACACACACACACACACACACACACACACACACACACACACACACACACACACACACAGACCCCAAATACCACACACACAAACATACAGACAGACCACACACGCAAACATTTAAGTTTGCAGCAGAAGTGGTGCCCCGACCATTCAGAGACACTCCTTTCAATCACCAGAGGAATTCAAACACTCAGGCATGTCCTGTACACATGAAGACACACACGCACACACACACACACACACACACACACACACACACACACACACACACACACACACACACACACACACACACACACACACACACACACACACACACACACACACACACACACACGCACACACACACACACATACATTATATCATACAGGGGAGGAGGACTTCAGGAGACCGGGGAGGAGAGCTTTAGGAGACAGGGGAGGAAGACTTAGGAGACGGGGGAGGAAGACTTAGGAGACGGGGGAGGGGAGCCTTGGGATACAGGGAGGAAGACTCTAGCAGACAGGGGAGGAGGTCTTTAGGAGACAAGGGAGGAGACCAGCCCAGTGGACCTACAGGAGCAACTACAGGATACTCGTGAGAAGACGAGGTTGTGCGCGTGCTTTTGTACACACAATGTGTGTGTGCGTGCGTATGTGTGTGTTTGTGTGCATGTATGCGTAGTATGAGTGTGTGTGTGTGTGTGCATGCGTGCATGTGTGTGTGTGTGTGTGTGTGTGTGTGTGTGTGTGTGTGTGTGCGTGTGTGTTAGTGGGCTGGCATGACAAAACCCTACCACTAACTACATATTATTAGTTCTCACACATGCCCCAACAATACCCTAAGTATTTCTATAGACACCACTTAGAGAGGTGTGTGTTCACGGGGGATTACTCTGCGGTGCTCATGGGTAAGACGTCCTGGGCGCGCTCTTCTCATCGGCTCAGAGAGGATGAACGTTTCAGACAGTCGAACATCGCTATGGTTCATGGTCACTAATGAAATATGTTATCCTTCTAATACCTTTTTCAAACACAAAGGAACTAAATCCCGTCTGATCCCGTCAGCAGCTCTGAGGGAAATACTCCACCACACACACACTCTGTAAAGCCACACAAAGCGTTTGAATGCTTGTGTTTATCCCGAATCAGAGAGCAAATAAAAGTTGAACAAACACACAAACGCGCTATGAACCAACGCATGAAATATTAAATACATTTAATCAAAAGTTGTTTTGGTCAAGTAGTTTCTCAAATTGTTTTTTATTTAAAGACTTATGTGTGGATATGTGTGGATGGCTGAGCGTTACCTGGTGATGGTTTTCGACGGTGGTGGTCCTTCCAGGCTCAAAGTCAAAGATACTCCTGGGCTGAGGGGTGGCTATAGAGTCTATATCCTCCGTCCTAACACACAAACACACACACACACACACACACACACACACACACACACAGACACACACACACACACACGACAAATACACACACACACACACACATGCATGCATACACATACATACACACACACACATGCACACACACGTGCACACACACGCACACACAAAACATGAATGCATGCAAAAAAAAACACACTCACACACACATAAAAGATGGGCAGTCACATTACTCAATTTTTTTTACCTTTTCTATTATACATCGTTTTTCTATGAGCTTTCTATTTTCTTTGACGCATTATCTTATCTTATATTGGTTAGAATAAATTGAATGCAAATTGCAAACCATTTAAATAAAATGAAATAACCTCTATTGTTCAATGAACAATGTTTAATCAAATTTAAATAAACACAATGTGTTCCATACATTTTATTTTATTAGATTTAATAAATTGAATTGTATTCAATTTAATTAATTGAATATAATTTTGTGTCATTGGTCTTACCAGTCTGGCAGGGCTCCATGGGGGTTCAGTCTGAACAAGTCTGTCTTCTGTGAGTCCCTCTCCTGGTCTGGACTGGCAGACTGGATCCCTGGCAATCAGATCACCCACAAGACAACGAGCTGGACGTCAAACACATCACGCAACATCACAATAACACCATGCACCGTCTGAGCTGCCTGCTCCCCACTTACGTTCTGTGATCCAGCTCTCAGACTCCAGGTCAGATTCTGGGGAACAGAGGAAGACATGAGGCTTTGCTCAGGAAACGGATCAGATACATGAGCTCTATGCTGGATTCACTGCTAGACGCGTCAGCTCAACTCAAGTCATCCCGACACATATATATATATATATATATATATATATATATATTGTAGCTTGATAACATTCTTCAATAATATTAAAATAGATTTGGAGTTTAAACTTTTGACTAAATGAAATGTCTTGTAAAGCTTTACATATTCAAATAAAAACAGGAAGCAAACATTCAAACATTCATTTTTAACAGAGGCAGAAAAAACAAATTGAACCAGAATGAGATATGAAAGCCTCAAAGTGAGAACAGTTACACTATGTTGGTCCTTAAACACCCAGCAATAAGATAAATGAACTGTTAAAGATGAATAGAAGGAGAGGACATCTATCAGTTATTTGCTCTGGGATCAGATTCATAGTACTGGACTTTGAAGGAAAGGGATTCTCATTGGAGGACTGATGGAGTGTGTAATATGTATGGGAAGAGGAGGAGGTGAAGGAATTGGAGGAGGTGAAGGAGGAGGTGGAAGAGGAGGAGAAAGAGGTGGAGAAAGGGGAAGAGGAGTAGGAGAGGAGAGAGTAAAGGGAGGAGGAGAAGAAAGAGAAGGAGCACTAGGAGGAGGAGATCAAAGAGGAGGAGGGGGAACAGAAGAGGACGGAGGAGAAAGAGAAGGAAGAGAAGGAGGAGCAGGAGTAGAAGTCGTGGCTGTACCTTCTGGCTTCCTGTGGATCTGCCGGAACATGCTCTTGTACCATTCCCTGGGCTTGTTCACACTCTGGGAGGAAGGACAGAGGGTTCAGCGGGTAAACAGGTACATAACACAGAAAGGAGAAGGAAGAGGAAGATGAGGGCCAGGATAATGGGGTGGAGGTGTGCTTGAGGAAGGAGTATACATATATTCTCCCTGGCACATTCCTAAGCAATATGGTGGCTGGTGTGTGCAAGAGAGTGATGTAGACGATGGTGATGATGAGGCCCATGATGTGTGCGTGTATATATGTGCGTGTAGGTTCCTGTGTGCATGCTGTGTGTGTGTGTGTGTGTGTGTGTGTGTGTGTGTGTGTGTGTGTGTGTGTGTGTGTGTGTGTGTGTGTGTGTGTGTGTGTGTGTGTGTGTGTGTGTGTGTGTGTGTGTGTGTGTGTGTGTGTGTGTGTGCCTGCATGCGTGTGCATGTGTGTGTGTCTTACTGTTCTGGAGGCGATGGGCATGCCTGTTTCGTCCACAGGTCCGATCCCCTGGAACTTGATGAGCCTCTCCTCCCTGGTTGGCTCAGACCGGCGAGGCAGAGTGGCCCCGCCCCCTGCCTGCACCCCATTGGTCAGCCCCCCTTCTGAGGGGATCCAAACAAGACTGTCAAGGTTAATACAGAATGGACAAATACAAGACTTGTCCTCTGGCAAGCAGTAGAGTAGGGTAGGTGACAAGTATTATTCAGTAACACAGTAATTATCCACGTTGACATACAATAACTGATACCAGAAGACTAACAAATAAGACGGATAGTGTCTCTCCTTTCAAGTTCTAGATCTCTCTAGGAAACAGCAGGCCCTGGACTGAACCCTTGTTAACGTGCTGTAAAGGAGGTGGTTAACCTGACGGGCTGTTGACAGGAGCTCACCGTGAGTCTGGGCAGGGCCGTAGTAGGATCCGAAGCTCAGTGTGTTGACACCGCCCCCGTTCATCTCTGAGTCCTTCATGAGAACATACACCACCATCACTCAGGGTTTATGAGCATCGGAAACAGTTTCACCTCATTCTTGATGCTAAACATGAAATATGTCCCTTCACTGCAGTTTCACATTTTTTCCCCGTTGTTTAACATTTTCTCGACAGGACTACGTGATTCAGCTGTAAAATCCATTTGAGAGTGGGTGGATGTGTTTTATTCTCCAGGGAAAAAGTCGACTAGAGAAGTTTCCGTTTTTTTGGAAATCACGGCCGATATCCCACATGTAGCACGCCACGTGTCCACTAGGGGGCACCCTCGTACACTGAACTCTTGAACTCGACTGTTGTGTGCACCTGATGTGAGAGGGGGGCTTGCCTTGTGTTCCCCTGAGGGCTGTCTGGCAGAGCGGAAGGGGCTCAGCGGAGGGGTGGGCAGCCCGGGGGAGATGACCACCAGCTCAGGAGACGTCAGGAGCTGCTGCTGATGACCCGAAGACCCTCCGTCTCCGGAGTACCTGGTCTGTGAGCCGTCGCTGTGGTCCACCGCTTCCACTCGCTCCACAAATCAGGACGGTAGAATAAATGAATGAATAAATGAACGAGTCAATGAATGGATTAACAGCCAGGCCCCGGTGAGTCCCCATCTCTCTGGGGGGTCCCGTGCCGGTCTGGGAGCTGTGTTATGGAGATCACTGGCTCCTGGGGGGGAGATGCAGACGAAAAGGGGCGGTCATTTATTTAAATCAGGAGCGCGGTCCCGCCCCCTGGACGGTCTCTCTCGCGGGGACGGTAGAAAGGGCTCATTCAAGGTGCAGGACCGGGTCAGTGAAACAGGAGAGGCCCATTATGTGCCCATAACTCCCTATTCATCGGTGCTGGCCTGTTCTCAAGCCAGGGGCGCGGGGGCGATGGGAAGGAGGGGGAGGGGAGGAGTGGGGGGGGCGTCGACGGGTCGGGTGAAGGGTCGTTTAATGTCAACTCCAAAGACCAGCAGCGCCGGCCGTTCTGAAGCTCCTCGTCTCCTTCTCCCTGTGTGCTCCCTCTGTTGCCGTGGAAATTGTTACACGCCCCCCACCCCCTGTTGTTTTTTCAATGGTTAGAGTACTGTGTGTGTGTGTGTGTGTGTGTGTGTGTGTGTGTGTGTGTGTGTGTGTGTGTGTGTGTGTGTGTGTGTGTGTGTGTGTGTGTGTGTGTGTGTGTGTGTGTGTGTGTGTGTGTGTGTGTGTGTGTGTGTGTGTGTGTGTGTGTGTGTGTGTGTGTTTGTGTTTGTGTATGCATGTGTGTGTGTGTGTGTGCATGTTTGAGTGTGTTTGTGCTTGTGTGCGTACGTGCATGTGTGTGCTTGGTGCATGCGTATGTGTGTGTGTGTGTGTGTGTGTGTGTGTGTGTGTGTGTGTGTGTGTGTGTGTGTGTGTGTGTGTGTGTGTGTGTGTGTGTGTGTGTGCATGTGTGTGTGTGTGTGTGTGTGTGTGTGTGTGTGTGTGTTTTGTGGAGACTTGGGGAACGAGTGGGAGCTCAGATGCCTAATGACTTCACTTTATCAATGATGTCATTCCTACGGCATCTCATATAACATATCTTTATTTGGCTGGAGATGCAGGAAATATGAACGCGTGCTGCACTGGATCCACCTCCTCTGGGAGGCATTTGAAGTTCCAGCCCAGAAGTTCACTTCATAGTCTTTGAAACCTTTAAAGGAGCAAATAGGCTAAACAATGCATGAATGAAAAGGGATGGGAGAGTGGTTTACCTGAGCCTGCATGGCATCGGTTATCTACTGCCTGGTACGAAGCAGCGTGGGTTCCACCTCACCAGCTTCTGTCAGATCAAACAAAACATCCACATTTTTGTCTTTACTATGGAGATATAGGGTAGTTGTAATGTATTCCTAGGATAACTGAGCCATCCTTACTGGGAGGATTACCAACTGGCTTACTGTTTGTTGACTAAACAAACTGCAACCCATCAATCCAGCTCCTGGATTCACTGACATGTTGTTATTATTGCGAAATTCCTTAATAGGCTCTATTTCTATCTGCCTTAGCTTAAACATACATACGCTTGCTCCACTATCATTATAGCATACCGAGCTGCTAGGTCTGGCCCATGGAAAGGGCTGGAGCCACGCTATGGGATTCTGTGTTCGCTTCCCTTCAAAGCATATAGTGACGCATATCGTGGCACTTGTTTAGGTTGAAACAGAAGGCAGATGCGCTTGGTATGCACTTGGTCATGATGTAGAGGAGATCTTTCTGTTTAGCTGCTCGCTAAACTACAGACGCTGTAGTTCACTGAGGTACCTTATTTAGCATCTATTTCCCCGTTGTCAAAATATTTATCCTCTTCCAGAGTTTAGTCTGAATCAGCCTGCCTTGATACGTATCAGTGGCAGGTCGTGGATTGCAGATCTGTTTTTGTTTACACAGAATCCATGGTTTTCACTTGGTGCAGCATTGACATTGTGAGTCTTCAGCTAATGTATTCGGTGAAGAATTTTCTTCCCCTTATAGACTTTTCCTTGTGTTGTATGATAATCCTATGCTCGCTGAATCACCATGTGTTGTTATTCAGTCGCTCAGCATCACCAGTGCCCAGTCTCATCAGCACATCAGTTTAATTCCCCATCTGTTACCAAGACGAAGGCCATCCAAAACAATGACTAAGACTCACATGTCTGCCACACTTTCCTCTGGAATGGATGACAGAAGGGAGTGAGAGAGACAGGGAGACTGAGATAGAGGAAATCAGCCACTGTTAGCAGTGAGCTCAGCCCTTGATCCACAGCACCTTGGATAACCTGATTAGGATGTTGTGCTTTGGCATCATGAGCATGGAGGTCTTTTACGAGGGAAGTCGTTTCCACTCACAGCTAAGATCCTGTCATAACAGAGTCACCATGGAAACACCCAGACCAGCCACTGTACAACTGCAAGCCCAGATCGCTGGTCTCTGCTTTCCTCCTGGAACAAATGATTGTTAGCCCAAGCCGGCATATTATTTTCCATTTTAGGACTCTGTGAAAGAATCCCTGGAGCACAAGAGACATGTTTTTTATCTGTCGTTAAGGGCAGTGAGTAAAAAGGTGCAGGAACTTGTAATCTATAGGATCAAGCAGAGGGTTGAGATGAAACGTAGGAACAATATGAGGCTCTCGATTTACAGGTCCATCCACAACGTAGGAACCAAGCGGGGCTGAGAACAGGCTGAACACTGACCAGTAGGGTTCTCCGATAACTGATGAGTTCATCATGTGGGTCTTACTGCAAACGTGATCATGGAGGCATGCACTATATTAAAGCAGGCAAAAACAATACGCACCAAACTTAACCAAACCAAACCAAACTAAAGATCATGTGCACATATTTCTTTATAAAACTAAATATGGAGTTTATGTAGTGAGAGGATCATTAAAGGTTACGTAACAGCCAAGTCACCCATATCTGAGTCTGCACAACCTTATCAGCACCGTGTTTAATACAAAACAACAGGGGCACCGGTTGACATTCCCAAAGTCCTCACTACTCACTCAATACAACAGCTCAAGGTTTCAATTAAGCAGTTTGACATCTGATAATCCACCCACGAATGTATGGACACTGTTGGAGTCTGTCACTCTAATAAGCCTATCTTGCTAGTCACAACACATTCAACTTGTGTACTTCACAGCATTTAAAACAAGCAGCCTTGGCCAACACACTCACCCCAGTAGGAAACTCCCAAAGGGCAAACAAAGGAGCTTTTTTCCGTTCTTGCACACACTGCTGCCCTCAGGCTCCCAGCTAACAGCAAATGAAAGATGTTGCATAGATGCCGTCACTGTGTCAGTTAAATGTCATAACGTCCATTATTACCAGAGAGAAAATACATGACATAATGTAATTCAGGCATGTAGAGACATGGACAGCACAAATGTCGTGACACAGCTTTGACATAAAAAATGAATACAGGAGAATGTGTGTCTGGCGAGTCCTATATGTTCTTGCATGGTCAGACATCCAATAATATCAGATGTAGGGATATTTGTATCTATCTCTCTCTTTCTAGCCTTTTACTGGATTAAATAACCTCATTCAGAACATCAGACCCGGGAAACGGATGTAGAATACAATGAATGATTCACTTGGTTCGAGTATTCCAATCTTTTACAGATTGTTAAAATATGGTCAGTTCTACAGCACTGGCATTCAAGTGGAGGAGTACATCCAAACATGCCTCTTTATGGTATCAACGTGTCTTTATGGCTGGATTAAATATCTTACACGGAAATCCTTCTGTAAATGTGTCTGTAAATATTCCACGCGAAACATCCTGCCTAATAAGGGAACATCTGCGTAGATATCTGAATTCCCAAAGGAGATCAACAGGTCTCGCAGGAGTTTGAAGCAGATGCATTCCTGCCTGACTCCTGCCTCTTTAGCAACAGCCTAAAGCCTATGCATGGGGGGTCTGTACCATTTATTCATATGGCAATACGACCAGTGCAAATACTGCTTTACAATATTCCTGTACCAATATCTATCCCTTACATATTCTATACTTTAAACTCTCTTTATGCCAGATAGATAGTGGCAACACTGGACAGGTGTTGTAAACTAGCATTTATGCTAATAAACTGTAAACAATGCATCTGGTTCGTCCAATGACATTGTCATGTCCATGTCCAAATAAAATCTACTATAGTTGGATTAGCTGAACGAATATGCATCGTCATGCCAAATATCTTACATGAATACAACTCTCTTCTCTAAATCGCAGAGGATGGCTGTCATTTCCTGTGGTCCTTATCTCAGTAAATAAAGGAAGGTCTTTGGTGACTTTTCACACAGTAGATACCCAACAGTCATCGAGGACCCATGCAAACAGATGACTCAGCGGGGGCTTCTCTCCCCTGCCTTTTAAGAGGCCCATTCAGCGTCAGACTCTAAAGCTAGCCCTGATGCCCTGATCCACTGAGTACAACTCACAGCACATACACTGCTCCACCATGCTGGTCTCCACCCTCATTGAGGGGACAGACCCTTGGTGAGTAATGGCCTTGTTGCAGAGCTATGTTACTCTGCAGACCGGACATCTCATCACGGGGGAGTGGGTTTACAGTGAATGAGGAACCATGGGATTCTGGGTGGAAGAGTTGTGGCTGCTGAGTCAGTCAACAGCTGCAGCAGCAGGCCAGCGAAACCCCACCACACCCTGGTGGATCCTGGGAAATCAATGGGAGGCTTCCGTCCCTCTGAATAGCAGCATGTGTGCGAGCCTTAGTCCGGGGGAAGAATGAAAACAAGTGTGTGTCTGATGTCAAAGACAAGCATTTGATCCGTTAACCTGTTTTTTTCTTGGAGAGCGGTAGATGTAGCAGTTAGCGATGGCTATATCTGCTCCATTCGGTTCTGGGCTGAGAGCTGAGAACTTCTTAGCACCGGGACTTTTCTTGGGATGTTGTGTGATTTATACCAACTACCCTCCAGTCTCCCCGTTCTAACCCGCCCCGGTATAGTCCGAGAGAAGGGGGTGTACAGAGTCTTTATGAGGCTGGGGGGCTGGCCTGAGATGACCTCTCTCTGCCCTGCGAGAGAAACAGAGCGGCTGGCATTGTTCTGTCTCGGAAAGAATACCTCCAAGACAACCGTGAGGTCAGTTTAATGAATAACCGTCAGAGTCACAGCAGTAGAAACCCCTGACCTCCTGTCAGCTGCAGTGTCCACTCTCAAAGCAGCAGGAAATGATATACTGATCTCTGGTCAGAGGAAGCAATAAGCTGCTGGCAGATTTATCAAAACGAGTGATCACTTCATGGTAACACACTGACGACTTAGATCACACAATATCCTTGAAGTGAACATGAATTAAAACGGTTGACTGTGTTATCTAACGTTTTCTGTAATATTGTGCGGGGTTGTAACAAGGAGACCAGCCGTGTTAATAATTGACCGGATAAGGCAGTCAACCGCGGTAGGTTCCAAGGGGTTCCAAGTCCCGGCCATATACTTTATTCCTCCAGCCAGGACACGATTGTTCTCACCAACTGTTGTGTAGTTTGACTTCTACGGAAATATTAAATGACAGAGTTGTCAAGCTAAAGTCAACACATCGAGATCCTTCTTCGACCTGTTCTCATGATGACCAATCCCTGGCTGACATCTGGGATGTTTAATCGTCTAATCAAAACCCGGCACGCCATGTCTCTCCCGATGAGTTACATAAGAACCTCATAAAACTGAAAACATTTTAATAAATCACCTGACCGAATACAGAGTGTAATCACAAACAAACCTGGCCCAAATAACGAGGAAACTTGAAAATGGAGCGGTGAGTCAGTGAGCAAGCACGCAGGGCGAGAGGGGAGAGATGGGTGAGGGGGGAGAGAGAGGGAGGGAGGGAAGAGAGAGGGGAGAGAGAGAGAGAGGAGAGAGGGGATCAAGGGGAGAGAGGAGAGAGAGAGAGAGGAGAGAGGAGAGAGAAAGGAGAGAGAGGAGAGAGAGGGGAGAAAGGGGAGCGAGGGGAGCGAGGGGAGAGAGAGAGAGGAGAGAGGAGAGAGAAAGGAGAGAGAGGAGAGAGAGGGGAGAAAGGGGAGCGAGGGGAGCGAGGGGAGCGAGGGGAGAGAGAGGAGCGAAAGACGAGAGAGAGAGGAGAGAGTGAGGAGTGAGGGGAGCAAGGGGAGAGGCGAGAGAGAGGGAGAGAGAGGAGAGAGGGCGGCCATTGGGGGTCGATCCCGGTCTCCTTCCTGGCCCGCCGTGTGAAGCTTGGCAGACGTGTGAACAAGGAGATGGAGACACCATACAAGGCCTTGGAGCAGCAACAGTGTGATTGGTGTAGTTATTGGGGGGATACGCACATTTATCAGCTGGGAACTATTTCACCTCCTTGTATGGCGATCGCTCAGTCACAGGGAGGGGGTGTCGGGGGTGTTGGAGTCCAGGAACTCCTTGTCAATGAAGACGCAGAGAGGGAGCGCTCTGCTTGGCTATCTCTGTACATCACCCTGTCTAGGGGCGCGGCCGCCAGGACACAGGGGAAGTGAGATTCACGGCTCACACTGTTTCAACTACTGTATCGGTGTTGTTATTATCACCATACAGTCATAGTTCTGATCTGGAAACCCATGTGTAACAAACCACAGCGCCTGTACGCCTGTCATCATGCATAGGGGAGATGGCGGTCGCCTGGGGAGATCTATGAGGTTGGGCGGGGGGACCTTTGCTAATATCACAAAGGCAATCAGAGCAGCGTGTGGAATTCGAGATGACAGTCTCTTAGTGATGGTTGGCCTGCCATCGTGGGCCATGGGGCGGTGTCCCTATAGGAGTCAGTGTTGGTGCACACCTCTCCTCTGGATGAGTTAGAGCAGAGAACCCAGCTGCCTTGCATCTTTGCAAAACAGAACCATTGTGCAGGACTTCCGATTCAGTTGCAGAGAAAACACACACAAAAAAATGTCCGTTCCTTGTCCCTGCTGTAAGAGAGGGAATCTTCCCATGTAGGAGACTTCTGACGTTGACATGAAGCCAGAGTTGAATAGGATCTCTCGCCCCTGAAGGACAGTTTCAGCATGCAGAGCAGCAGCACAGAAGAGAGCAGGGCTAAGTAAGGACTTAAGTCAAGTGCACTTGGGTAAACTTGACGCCCACTGTTTCTATATCTCATCGGTACTGATGTGAATGTCTGGGAAAGACCTCTAATCCTGATAATCTTTACATGAAGCCCCTGGTAGTCTGTCATGTTGCTCAACCAGCTGTCCAATAAACGTATAAAAAAACACAGATCACAGATTACAACAGCGTCATAAAAGATTGCAGTTGTACAGTAAAATGTGCAACTCACCGAAGAACAGCCCAGAAGTAACGGCTCCACAGCGCTAAGCAACTCTCAGAGTACACAACCTAACGTGTTGTTCACCGGACTGTTAGCACTGTTGCTCTCTCTCTCTCCCTCTCTCTCTGCCTCTCTCACCACTCGCTTGGCCTGTGAAGGACTTCCCGGTTGACAGGCATCGCCATAGCAACGTTCAGGGCCCCGTTTCAGAAAGGCACCTTCCCCTTGGCTTGTCAGCCCTTGGGGGGGGGGGGGGGGGTCCTCCTTCAGCAGAGCCATTGTTGAGATTAGGTGATATTTCACAGTGCAGGGTCCGGCCGCAAATAGTCCATCACCTCCGCGCTGACCACTGAATGTACACCACCCCCGTTGCCCTGCTCACTCTATCATGCTCCCTTCACTGCCTGCTCCCCTTCCATTGTGTGTGGGTGTGTGTATGTGTATGTGGGTGTTTGTGTCTGTGTGTGTGTCTGTTTTTGTGTGTGTGTTTGTGTTGTGTTTGTGTGTATTTATGTGTGTGAATGTGTGTGTCTGTGTGTGTGTGTGTGTGTGTGTGTGTGTGTGTGTGTGTGTGTGTGTGTGTGTGTGTGTGTGTGTGTGTGTGTGTTTGTGTGTGTTTGTTTGTGGTGAAGAGACACAGAGGCCAGGTCTGTTTTTTGTGTGTGAATGTGTGTGTGTGTGTGTGTGTGTGTGGGTGGGTGTTTTTGTTTTGTGTGTGTGTGTGTGTGTGTGTGTTTGTGTGTTTTTTTTTGTGTGTGTGTGTGTGTGTGTGTGTGTGTGTGTGTGTGTGTGTGTGTGTGTGTGTGTGTGTGTGTGTGTGTGTGTGTTTCTGTGTGTGTGTGTGTGTGTCATTTTTGTGTGTTTATGTGTTTTTTTGTGTGTATGTGTGTGTGTGTGTGTGTGTGTGTGTGTGTCTGTTTTTTCTGTGTGTGTGTTTGTGCGTGTGTGTGTGTGTGTGTGTGTGTGTGTTTGTGTGTGGGTGTCTTTTTTGTGGTGCAGACACACAGATGTCCCTGGCTTGTTTCAGGGACAAGGGGGGGAGATGGGAGTTCTCTAAGTTCCGGAACGTTATGGAAGCTCTCCGACTCATTAGAGTTGGATGCGGTCCCTATCGACTAAGTCTGGAGCCTCTCAGACCCAGTGTGGCCCTCATGGAAAAACCTGCCTCCCTTTGAACACTCCATACACACTTCTATCAGGGCACCCACCCTCTAGAGTTTGGGGTTGAAATTTAGGGAAATGTTATCTTCCTTTCACTGTGTTTCACTGACCCATGCTCAATGAAAGATTTGTGAGGAGTTAGACACTTTCTTCCTTAGAGCCTGGTTCAGCAGCTGATGGCTTCCAGCAGGTCGCTAGAACATTGGAGGTGTTTTAACGGACACACCAAATAAACCAACCAGCACATTTACACATTCTTTAGAGAGAGAGAAACAGGGCTTTCCTGTTTGTCCCTCTTATGAAAACAAGCCATGCCACGACTCATCCTGAAGAGCTGATGGCCTTGTTTGGACTCTTGAGTCTGTCTGCTCTTTTCTGATAAACCTGCTGCCAGATTAACAAGGTCCATAAAGTCAACGATAAACACCTTCCAACACCTGCTTTAATCACTCCCCTGATCCTCGTGATCAGGTCAAGGGTGAGAGAGAGAGAGAGAGAGAGAGAGAGAGAGAGAGAGAGAGAGAGAGAGAGAGAGAGAGAGAGAGAGAGAGAGAGAGAGAGAGAGAGAGACGACAGAGACAAAGACAGAGAGAAGGAGAGAGGGAGAGAGAGAGAGAGGGAGAGAGAGAGAGAGAGAGAGAGAGAGAGAGAGAGAGAGAGAGAGAGACAGAGAGAGCGAGACAGAGACAGAGACAGAGACAGAGACAGAGACAGAGAGAAGGAGAGAGAGGGAGAGAGAGAGAGAGAGAGAGAGAGAGAGAGAGAGAGAGAGAGAGAGAGAGAGAGAGAGAGAGAGAGAGAGAGAGAGAGAGCTGTGTGTTTGTGTGCCCTGGCCAGATCCAGCCTGGAATCGAGTTAGTCAGCTCTTTCTTAATAATTCAGAGGTCTGGCCTGTTGAGTGAGACTCAGGCACACAGATCTGTTCAGCGGACCAGACTGCTGGTTAAGCAGGCCACTGGGGAGGCAGTGATGGAGGCCACAGAGCCAGGGCATGGGGTGGACCCCCACCCCCCGCTGAGTCACATCTGACACCCCGTCACTCCTAGCCTGAACAGAGGAGGGTGATTAGATCCACGATCCCTCATGTTCTCATCTCAACAAACCCAACCACACCCTCCCACCCGCGTGTGTGAGTCATACGTCTATGCCGAAGACGAGAAGGACCACGGATCTTCTAGAGGGAACAATAGACGCATGTTCCACCACATGGCCCGGCCGGGATACCACCGGCTCACTGAGATGAACAAGCGCATTCCATCGTGGCCCTCACCCTGTCAGGCCCTGCCCCCAGTGCAGCACGCTGTCCATTGTCTGGCCCCAGTGAGGGACGGAGGTATGCACCAGCGTGTCCCTCTGCACAGTCTCATTAAATGCTCCGGAGGCCAGAGATTCCTGCGAGGGTGTCGCACACCGCCGTGACACAAATGGTTTACGTGATTACTACTGCATCGCTTGGACCTCATTACCGCACCCCCCCCCCCCCCCCCCCCACCACCAACCCCCCGCGGGAAGGCCTTCACTCGGAGGAAGTCATCGGAGCTCAGGCGTCGAGGAATTAATGAGGGAGGAGATGGCTAGCACCCCCCTGCCCAACCCTCTCCCTGCCCCCCAAAATCTCTCCTCTGAACTCCTCCCAGAAGAAGGTCCTCATCTCGGCTGTTTAAAGAAGCAGGCTCTGGGTCGTCTCCAGTAAGCTCACTGCCGTGTGGCGCTCAGAGGCGTCCCGCGGACGCACCCGAGTTTACTCTAACGGTAAACAACATTCTGGAGAGAGAGGGAGAGAGAGAGAGGAGAGGGAGGGGGGAGAGAGAGAGAGAGAGAGAGAGAGAGAGAGAG
>NC_079417.1:18482010-18562010 GCF_026213295.1 Gadus chalcogrammus
GTATTCCAGGTTTCCAAAGGGAAGAAAATGGAAAACCAAACCCCAAGCAGTCTGATGAAGCTGTGGCAGTGGCAATAGAGACAGGATTACACAATAAACTTTTCACCGTTATGGCGGGAATCGGCTTGACACAAGGTCCATATCACTCCCAAGAATGGCACTGCCCTCCAAAACCAATATTAACATCTTGGCAGTTGAGATGCTAAACCAAAGGTCACATGACATCTGCATTTCATTCCCCTACACTACCAAACATGGTTCCTGGGATAGGCCTACGACACAGAATCAGCAGGGGACACTACAATATGCTCACTGATGGAGAGGAGATATGCTCCTAATTCAATCCGATTTATTTTTTTAATTCTGAAAAACTACCTTCTAGGTTGAATTTTTATATTTTGGTATGTGATTATTGGCTTAGTTCAAATATCAGGCTAGACTTTCAATGTCTTACAGAAGCCTACAAGACTCCAACTCGAGGCATGAAGCGGCCTCACCGCAGTATAAGCGGTACAGAATCGCCCTCTAGTGGCTATAATGAATAATTGCATGAACAGACGGCTATTGAAGCGATTCTCTATCAAGTGGAGGCAGACAATATTGCTGTGTAAAAAACGTTTTTATAAAATAATGTCAGGTATAAAAGTAAATAAATAACAAAACATACAAATCTTATAACAATACTATATAAAAAAAACGCTGTAGTTTTTTCGCATTTTCAGATATACGTTCTTAAACAAATATAACATTTTGCCTATATACACAATGTACATTACACATGATAGCCAATGGCCAAGGTTATCAGAATATTGTAAACATAGTTTTTTCAGCTGAGGGTTAACATTCCACAATTGCAGTTTCACAGGAGAATATTTATAACATTTGTCAAAGTAAGGGTTGCCCTCCCCCCGTTACGGATATGAAATGTGTGCTGGCGCGCGCATGTTCGCGCGTGTGTCTGAAGCTTCAGATGGGCTGGCGGCAGAGAGGACAGGTTCCGATCTCGCAGATCACGCGGTCAGAGCACTGGAGACACAGACAGCGGTGACCACAGAGCAGAGTGGTGCTGGCCGGACACTGCATGCAGGCTACACACACCACCGCCCTCTCATAGTCTGTCAAGAGGAACAACACAGAGCAGAGTCAGTCATCCTGCAGTGCAAACATGAATCAGGCAGAACACACTCAAACAAAATATCGATACATTAGACGGGATCAACGATGTTGCTGTTTCTCTGCCTACCGTTCTTCCTCAGGTAACACACACAGGTCTTGTCCTTCGTACACAGGTCTTCCATGTCTCCTTCCTTCTCGTAGCCCTGCTGCTGGAGGGAGGAAGGAAGAGGGCAGGACCGACGGGTCCTCTGCGCCTGCTTCTTCTCAGAACCTGCAGAGAGAGCAGTCACAATAAATATCTTGTCCAGATAATAAACTGAAAGTAAGCTGAAAGAAGAGGAACAGGCTGCACCGCATTGTCAACTCTATCAAGCACAAAATGCCACACACTCACACACACTCACACACACACACACACACACACACACACACACACACACACACACACACACACACACACACACACACACACACACACACACACACACACACACACACACACACACACACACGAAGACACACACGAAGACACACACACACACACACACACACACACAAACACACACACACACACACACACACACACACACACACACACACACACACACACACACACACACACACACACACACACACACACACACACACACACACACACACACACACACACACACTCTCTAACGCACTCAATCTCACCAAGCAGGAGCACGGCGCAGGTCTGTCCGTAGACGTCCACCAGGGCCCACAGTGGCCGGCCAAGGTCCACTCCCTTCGCCAGAACGTGTCTCTTGTAGATCTTCGTCTCGCAGTACACCGTCCCGCCGTGGGACACCCAGAGCTTCACCACGGAGCCCGGCTGGCAGAAGGCCTCCGGTACGACATTGGCCCAGTGGCCCGCGATGTCTGTAAGGTCGGGGATGGCCATGGGGGCGGGGGGCAGCGCTCGGCTGCCGGGGGGCACGCTGGTGAAGCCCAGCCGCAGAGCCCCCTTCCAGTTGTCCGTCTGCTTCCTCACCTGGAGGGATACCTTCTCGCCCACACGCACGGGCCGGGAGCTGAAGGCCAGGCCGTGGTTGAAGGTGCACTCCGTCCGGCGGGCCAGCCTCCGGCCCAGCCCCAGGCTGAGGTGGGCCCCCACAGCGGAGCCGTGGAAGGCTAGGGGCCCGAGGCAGAAGCAGCTGCAGCGGTGGCTCCTCTCCGGTGAGTCTGCAGGGGACAGGTGAAGGCCTGGGTCAACACTAAACCTGGACTGGTTTACAGGCCCGGGTCAACACTCAACCTGGACTGGTTTACAGGCCCGGGTCAACACTGAACCTGGACTGGTTTACAGGCCCGGGTCAACACTGAACCTGGACTGGTTTACAGGCCCGGGTCAACACTGAACCTGGACTGGTTTACAGGCCCGGGTCAACAGTGACACTGGACTGGTTTACAGGCCCGGGTCAACAGTGACACTGGACTGGTTTACAGGCCCGGGTCAACACTGACACTGGACTGGTTTACAGGCCCGGGTCAACACTGACACTGGACTAGTTAACACTGCAGTTGTTTGAACTCTGCACACCGAAGACCTAACCACCCATATTCACACACACCGTACCTGGAATATCTAGGATCGACTCAAAACAAAAAAGAAACAAGGAGCCATTATACTTTGTAATGTTGTTTCAATAAAAAATATTCTTAGGAATTTGTTTTTTTAAATTCCAAAGTAAAAATATATGTATGCTTCCAGTTTGTACTCAATTCAAATTAACCTTTGGCTCGCTCCTCCACAAACTTCATGTAAGTACACCTGTTTACTAATTAATCATGGAGACAAATGACAAAATCTCTCACTTGTCCTAAATGGAAAGGGAAAGAAAGACAGCCTCTGCCTCATGCTGTAATTACAATCATGTTGTTTATATAATCACCTACTAACCCTAAACATAGAATGACCCATACATAGAATGACCAATAATGGCATAACATTAACTCAAACATTACAAACATTACTATGTGCATATAAACATTTATATATATTCATACTTTTGTGTCCTATACATTTTATATTTGTTCAGGGTTTTCATAAACCCAGCAATAAATATGAACAACCATGAACATAACTGAAAAGAAAATCATTGTAAAACTAAAATTCAGTTCCTAATCCACACTCAAACCCAGAAACTAGACGCTAAACTAATTAATGACTGTGAACATTGAACTGATTTGAGGATCTGAACAGACAGACTATAAAGAAACAGAAAAAGGGAAAACAGGCGAATGATCTCCTGATCTCTGATCTGTTTCAGAGATCAGATCCTGTTTTGATCGGAGACAGACAGGCTGACTGGGTGGTTTTGTTCTACTTTTTGCGCTCCCGTCCACCTGCATGTCCGCAGGAGAAGACGGATATGAAATATCCACCACGCTCACAGTTATATGAGAACATCAATTATTTTACAGGTTTTTAATATTTATTTTCTTCCCGAAAACATCTTATTTGTATAAAATAAATATTCGGAAAAACCCAGAGAGAGAGAGAGAGAGAGAGAGAGAGAGAGAGAGAGAGAGAGAGAGAGAGAGAGAGAGAGAGAGAGAGAGAGAGAGAGAGAGAGAGAGAGAGAGAGAGAGAGAGAGTGTGTTATAGTTATAAGGTGAAATAAATATAAAGTGTATTTACCAGAGTTCACGTGAAGAGGCATCTTCAGGAATCACATTTGAAGGTCCTGATACTCAAAGGTCCGAAGATGAATTATGATCTGATGCCGGTTCGAATCCGTGGCAGGTTTGAATCCCGAGGCAGGTTGTCGGTGAAAGCACAACACTGCGACCCACGTGCGAGAGGGCGGGCCGGGGCGGGACTTGGAAAAATACAGGTTCAATGGCCAGACTTTACAGACCTTAGACTTTAAACACTATGCTCCATTATTCCATGATCTTCGCACGAGTCCTATATATATTTCTTAGATTGTGTTTGTGAGTTTAATGTAAATGAGATGAATGTGTGAATAATCAGATGAATAGGCCTAAGCCTACATGCTGTAACGATGCGCTGCAGGATTCTTCTGACGCGTCGCTTCTTGGCTTTCATTTAAAGGAAATCATGTGCCAAGTGTTGTGATACCAGATCCATGTCCTGGGAGGTTATTCAGATCATGGGAGGGGATCTAGTTGGTTTTTTTTCCATTCACATCGTTGTGAAAAAAGAATAATTGATGGAAATGCCCTGTGCGGGATTCTTCTGACGCGTCGCTTCCTTGCTTTCATTTACAAAAAATCACGTGGCAAGTGTTGCGTTACCAGATCCATGTCCTGTGAGGTGATTCAGATAATGGGAGGGGATCTAGTTGGGTTTTTTTTCCATTCACATCGCTGTGATAAAAAGTAATTGATGAAAATGCGCTCTTCAGGATTCTTCTGACGCATCGCTTCCTTCACAGAAAATCACGGGGCAAGTGTTGCGTTACCAGATCCATGTCCTGGGAGGTGATTTAAGTCATGGGAGGTGATCTAGTTGGGTTATTCTCCCTTCTGATAGTTGTTAAAAAAAAAATATGGATATATTAGGATATTAGGAAAATATTAGGATAATGGAAAATTTCAGGACACACTACTTTAGGGTCAATAGAATACTTTAGACAATGTGTGCCAGTGAAACCACAAATTCTGATGAGAAGAATAGGGACGCACACCAATTGTGAGGAAATCTGGAGGAGCTATATTTCTATTTGGTTTGAGTGACCTCATATCTTCTTCGAGAGTATGTGAAACCATATAAAATGCTTCCACGCCTATAGGCCGATAATACCTGAGTTGTAGGTCAATATTTATTAATTCAAGTGGAACATCATCCTTCAGATGCTCATGAGGAACCAGGTCAGACAGATGCGGTCCTGATCAGACAGATGCGGTCCTGATCGTGTCGTGTCAGGAGGTCCAGCGTTGAATCACCGAAGGATTACATCATCGCTCCTTTTACGATTTCCCTGGCATAGAAAGTCCCTAAAACCACTTGCATGTTGGCGAAATCCATTGTAGGCCTACAGCTGCTCACAACACCACTTCCTTCATCTTATCGGCACAATTGCGATCTAAAACACACGATTTTATCAGGATAAAAATCGAATTTACTAGGCTGTGTCAGCAGTAGCCTACCACCGATTTGTTTCTCCATGTTCTAGCCCTGTGCTGAGATTCCTCACAACACTGATTTCATTCATCTAAAATAATGACCCATGCAGGCACTTTATTTTATATTATTGAAATCATTGACAACATTTATAATGTTTTTTCATTAAACATTAAATACTAATATATTAGTAATTAGTAATATATTATCTATCTATCTATCTATCTATCTATCTATCTATCTATCTATCTATCTATCTATCTATCTATCTATCTATATATATATATATATATATATATATATATATATAGGCCTATATATACATATATTTGTATCACTGAGGATTAAAGAGAGATAAATTAATAATTTATAATCTGTCCAATGAAAAGATTAGCAGAACCTATTGAATGAACTCATCTTTTAAGCTCTAACATTATCTTATCTTACCTTATTTGATGCTGTGTTCCTTTTGAGGCGGACAGAGGGCTGCGTGCGGTCTGTATCTGTGTCTGTGTGTGTGTGTGTGTATGTGTGTGTGTGTGTGTGTGTGTGTGTGTGTGTGTGTGTGTGTGTGTGTGTGTGTGTGAGTCTGCGCGTACATGTCTGTGCATCAGTGTGTTTGGGTTTGTGTGTGTGTTGTGTGATCTGGTGTAAATGAGGCCCTGCCAGCCGTCACCTCCGCCACACAACACTTGCTCAGCAGTGGCAGGCCATCAAAAACCCACTCGTTCCCACTCCACCTGTTCAAAACACAATCAATCTGCTGCCGCCCAATCAGGGGCCTGGCCCTGGCAGCGGGGCCAATGGAATCGCGTTAACGCTGAGGGGCGCCGACCAATCCCGGGCCGCATTCTAATGTGGCCTGGGCCTCCTATCTTTATCAAGGTGCCACTTCATTATCCAGATAGTGCTTATTTATGACTCTTGAGAGGGAGCGTGCAGGAGGAGCTGCTGTGAACCTGACCCACCGTGTGTTTCCACTGAAGGACGTAATAATGGAGTGAGGCCGGGGTGAGCCATGGCTGGGAGGATAGGTGAAGGGAACGCGTGAGAACAGGAACCCCTGCAGAGCGCCCGCCTCACTGTCTCAGCGTCCCATGCGGGCAGAACCAGGACACAGGGAGCGCTTGGTACAGAGGAGCGGCCCCTCCAAACCCCGCCGTCGTACGCACCAGAGAACCCAAGGAACCGCAGCGGTGACCGGGACCCCCCGTCCTACCCAGTGTGCCTCCCCTCACCCGCAGCGTCCTCCACCCTGCTTTACTCCTAACTGGGACCTCACTGGGCGGCTCTGTGTGGAAGAAGCGGTTTTCCATGGATCCGAACATCCAGGGCTCTTTCCTGTTCAACAACAGCCTGACCCCGTTCCCGTCGGACCTCAAGGCGCCGGTGTGCCCGTACGCCGTGCAGAACTCCTTCTACAAGCTCGGACCGGGCCTGAGCAGCCAGCTCCCCGCCGGGACCCCCCACGGCATCAGTGACATCCTGAGCCGCTCCATGATGGCGGTGAGCTCCCCTGGCGGAGCCACCACCACCACCCTGCTGTCGGGGTACTCCACCATGGGGGGCTTCGCCCACCCCGCCGCCGTGGCCGGGTCGGGGATGTACTACAACCGGGACTGCGGCCCGGCGGCCTCCGTGGGGGGCTTCACCAAGCCCGCCGGGGCGGACTGCCCCATGAAGGGCCGGAGCTGCTGGGCGGAGGGCGGCTACGACTGGAGGGGGGGCCGGCAGCCGTGCAGCAACAGTGAGTCAGGGGGGCCCTGGGGGGAGGGGATCTGGGGGGCAACGGGTCTAGATAGATAGGTAGATAAAAACGTTGTTAATCTCCTGGATGGGAAATTCCTTTGTAACAGAAAAGCAGCAGTGGAAGACATAGGAAATATTACAATACAAAAAAAATACTAAGTAGAGCTCAGGAAAAAAAGAATAGACAATAGAGTCAATAAAAAGTGGCCCAGGGCCAGTACCTCACAGTATATTATAGTGTGTAAATGCAATGTAAAAAAGAAGAAAAATGGCCCAGTGATCAAGTAAATATAAATATATCTATATTTTATTTATATGCCTATAGTATGGGGCACATTGTGGTCTATTCTACAAACAGAATAGACAAGTGTGGCTTGCTTTATTTTCTTTTACTATTAATTACTTCTTACCTTAGTGAAATGCGTTTCTGACTACAATGACAAATATTAAAAAAATGTAATGAACGTTAATAATAAATAAATAAATAATTTCATTATATAAGGATCGTAGCTTTTTCACTGTGTCCCATAATAAAATGAAGTAATTAATATAGTGTTATTTTATAACTACTTTATATCATGTTGTACTTTATATCGAATAATATTTTATGTAATTATCTAAAATATAATAATTGTATCAAACTGTATGTAACAATTAAGTAAATGTGACATTTTAAACGGAAACATTAGAAGGTTTCATATTTAATAAAGGTTGTAACCTTCCTCCTATTTAAATGAATGCATGCAACAAAAAAAAACGATGTTGTAATTGCAACCGTATTATTATTCCCAGAAAATAAGTACAATAACAAATCATTTTGTTTGTCAATTTCACCACGAATAATTAAATATTTCTGATTCTGTATTTGTAACCAAATAGAAAATTCTCTTCAAATTATTATTAGTACAGGTTTTTAGTTAGTGGCTAACTTAAAATTATTATATCAGTTCAATACTTTTTTGGAATTAGTATAATTTTATTTAGACTATCTCTTAACTATCCCTATCTCCTGTTTCTAAAAAGTAGCACTTGACGCAGTTTGCTTATTAGATGAACCGGGCTCACATAATTCTTGCATTTCCCGGACTGTATCTTCACGATTGATGCACTAATTGTGAATCACTCTGAATAAAGTGCAAACTAGATAAAGGTCCCGTCATTAAAACGGTTCCTGTTCATCACGTTTCAGACAACGTGTCTCTTGGAGAAATGGCCGCCAGAAAGAAACACACACGGCCCACGTTCAGCGGCCATCAGATCTTTGCCCTGGAGAAGACCTTCGAGCAGACCAAGTACCTTGCGGGGCCCGAGAGGGCCCGGCTGGCCTACTCCCTTGGCATGACCGAGTCCCAAGTCAAGGTAGACGTGCTCGCTGTATCCGTTGGCTCCCCGCTGACCTGCTCCGACGTCCTTTATGATCTATTATCGCTAACAAGTTGGAAGTGGAATTCCATAGCCATACAATATGAGAAAATGATTGATAGATCAATTGAAAGATCTATTGGTTATAATTATTCTCATGGCATATGAATTCAATTAGCATAGCTCATGGGACTAAGGCAGTGAAACAGGCAGGGTGTATTAGATTAACGCTGGGCGTAAAACACAAAGGAAGTACTAGAAAGCACGGTTCACATAATTGGAAAAGGTCAAAAAAAATAAGCAGTGAAGTTGAATTGAGACGGATATGACAGCTGAACCCTCAACACAGGTGTGGGTTCTTAACCCAGGTATCTAGACACAGGTGGCAGTTCCAAACACAGGTGAAGGTTCTAAAGATAGGTTGTTGGTTCAGAGATCAGAGATGTGGGTTCCAGACAGAGGTGTGGGTTCTAAATATAGGTGTTGGTTCTAAATACAAGTCAGAGTTCTAAACACAGGTGTGGTTTCTAAACACGGGTCAGGGTTCTAAATACAGTTGTGGGTTCCCATCACAGGTGTGGTTCCAGAACCGGCGCACCAAATGGAGGAAGAAGAGCGCGTCGGAGCCCAGCTCCACGCAGGCCTGCGGGGGGCTGGGGGCTGGCGAGGCCTCAGAGAACGAGGTGGAGGACGAGGAGTACAACAGACCGCTGGACCCCGACTCGGACGACGAGAAGATACGACTGCTGCTGCGCAAACACCGCAGGGCCTTCTCCGTGCTGCGGCTCGGACCCCACCATGTCTGACACACGCACACACACACATGTACAGCAACTACACACACACGCTCGCTCTCACACACACACACACACACACACAAGCATACATGTTCATACACACACAAACGCATAAGCATACTCGCACACACACACACACACACACACACACGTACACACACACGTACACACGCACACACAGACACGCTCGCGCACCCACACACAGACGGGCACCCACGCACACACAAACACACACACACACACACACACACACACACACACACACACACACACACACACACACACACACACACACACACACACACACACACACACACACACACACACACACACACAAAAGGGCACTAACACACACTCACACACGCTCATAAACGCGCTTACACACACATGCACACACAGACACAAGCACGCACACACACGCACAAACATTCACATACACCCACAACCACACCACCACACACTCCCATACGCACACAGGCACACGACCACACAACCACACACACACACACACACACACACACACACACACACACACACACACACACACACACACACACACACACACACACACACACACACACACACACTCCCAGCAGACATGCATGTTGCTATAAAGGGGAAGGTCAAATATTTCAAACTGTTAAAGCTATCAGTAATCAATGGGGAAAGAAGCATGTTCATACAGACCGTTTGGGTTAAAACAAACGGGACACCTGGTTGGGGTTTGGTACGGAGCTTGAATAAAGGTGGGGGGATTAGATAAATTATGCTTCCATTATACCTTCAAATGACAATAAAGAATACCTATTTTGTAAAAAGAAGAAAAATTATAATAACAAAGAGAAACCAGTTCAACATCCGCATGGAGCTTTTCATTCTCGAGAGGGGCGCTGAGCTCAACGTATTGAAACATGTTCATTCATGTCGACGTTTCCTGTTTTGTCTGGATCTATTTAACGTATCTTGAATTCTAAGGTCTTACTGAGAACTGAAACAGGCATAGTAATGTGTTTGGCTATAAATAAAGACTTCTTCAACAATGAAAGTGCAAGTGTATTTCATAGCTCCACGCAAGATCATAAACACCAACATATCAGACCTATTTGTTTCCAAAACACTTGTTATTGTATCAAAACATCAGCAAATAATTGTCCAATTACTAACAGATATTATTATAATTGATACAATTATTGTAAAAGCGACAAACACAGTCCGGAAGAGCTTTATCACCACAAATCACCGGAGACGTGTGGGAAACGTTTATCAGTGCAGCCGCACTGATAAGAAAAGGTGTAGCTCTCGTCACAACACACACGCAGGTTGGCTTCTTTCAAAAGGTGTCGTGATGGCCAAGCAGCGATCTGATTCATGGGTTTCAAAAGTCAAACAACGCTGAGAGGGTCAGGAAACAACAGGACATTTCAGCCGTTTGGTGGAAATAGCTTACTGTAATACTAATGAACTAATCCACAGTATTGTGGAACAAGGCATTTGCTATTAGACACTTATTGAACTGATTATATAGGCCTACTATGATGCTCAACATCTAAGATGGCTACAAACGGTAGCAGTAAAGGTTATAAATGTAATGAACACTGGTGTTACTTGTGCGATTTGTATTTGTTAAAACCAACCAAAATACAAGTAAAGATTTGTTCCTAATATATAAAAAAGAAGAAGGCCAAAAGACAGGATTGACGATTCCAGTTGAGTGACAGTTATTATGAATCGAGAGAGTGGGAAAATGACTCAATCCCTAATTGAAAGATGCAGGAGAAGGTCAAAGGTCAGATCACATGTCATTTACAAGCGTGCCGCGGCTGTGAGATGATCGCCTCGGCAACCCACTCTAACATAAAATCAATGGCAGCGGCGTGGCACGGTCGAACCCGGAGCCCCCAGCCTGTCCCCGCTGGAAGGTTCAATGGACTGTCATTACCGGGCAGATGGTGCAGTGGTGGTGGTGGTGGTGCAGCACCACATCAGCACCACAACCACTGCAACCACAGCAGTAGTGGTAGTAACTACTACTAGCGGTAGTAACCACTACTACTGCAGTTGTAGTGGTGGTGGTGCAGAAGTAGTGGGGGTGGTGGTGGTGGTGCAGCAGCAGTAATGGTGGTGGTGCAGCAATAGTAGTGGTGGTGCAGCAGCAGTAATGGTGGTGGTGCAGCAGCAGTAATGGTGGTGGTGCAGCAATAGTAGTGGTGGTGCAGCAGCAGTAATGGTGGTGGTGCAGCAGCAGTAGTGGTGGTGGTGCAGCAGCAGTAGTGGTGGTGGTGCAGTAATAGTAGTGGTGGTGCAGCAGCAGTAATGGTGGTGGTGCAGCAGCAGTAATGGTGGTGGTGCAGCAATAGTAGTGGTGGTGCAGCAGCAGTAATGGTGGTGGTGCAGCAGCAGTAGTGGTGGTGGTGCAGTGATAGTAGTGGTGGGGCAGCAGTAATAGTAGTGGTGGGGCAGCAGTAATAGTAGTGGTGGTGCAGTAATAGTAGTGGTGGGGCAGCAGTAATAGTAGTGGCGGGGCAGCAGTAATAGTAGTGGTGGTGCAGCAGTAATAGTAGTGGTGGGGCAGCAGTAATAGTATTGGTGGGGCAGCAGTAATAGTAGTGGTGGGGCAGCAGTAATAGTAGTGGTGGGGCAGTGGTAATAGTAGTGGTGGGGCAGCAGTAATAGTAGTGGTGGTGCAGTAATAGTAGTGGTGGGGCAGCAGTAATAGTAGTGGTGGTGCAGCAGTAATAGTAGTGGTGGGGCAGCAGTAATAGTAGTGGTGGTGCAGTAATAGTAGTGGTGGGGCAACAGTAATAGTAGTGGTGGGGCAGCAGTAATAGTAGTGGTGGGGCAGCAGTAATAGTAGTGGTGGGGCAGCAGTAATAGTAGTGGTGGTGCAGTAATAGTAGTGGTGGGGCAGCAGTAATAGTAGTGGTGGTGCAGCAGCAGTAATGGTGGTGGTGCAGCAGCAGTAATGGTGGTGGTGCAGCAATAGTAGTGGTGGTGCAGCAGCAGTAATGGTGGTGGTGCAGCAGCAGTAGTGGTGGTGGTGCAGCAGCAGTAGTGGTGGTGGTGCAGTAATAGTAGTGGTGGGGCAGCAGTAATAGTAGTGGTGGTGCAGTAATAGTAGTGGTGGGGCAGCAGTAATAGTAGTGGTGGTGCAGCAGCAGTAATGGTGGTGGTGCAGCAGCAGTAATGGTGGTGGTGCAGCAATAGTAGTGGTGGTGCAGCAGCAGTAATGGTGGTGGTGCAGCAGCAGTAGTGGTGGTGGTGCAGCAGCAGTAGTGGTGGGGCAGCAGTAATAGTAGTGGTGGGGCAGCAGTAATAGTAGTGGTGGGGCAGCAGTAATAGTAGTGGTGGGGCAGCAGTAATAGTAGTGGCGGGGGCAGCAGTAATAGTAGTGGTGGTGCAGCAGTAATAGTAGTGGTGGTGCAGCAGTAATAGTAGTGGTGGTGGTGCAGTAATAGTAGTGGTGGGGCAGCAGTAATAGTAGTGGTGGGGCAGCAGTAATAGTAGTGGTGGGGCAGCAGTAATAGTAGCGGTGGTGCAGCAGTAATAGTAGTGGTGGTGCAGTAATAGTAGTGGTGGGGCAGCAGTAATAGTAGTGGTGGTGCAGTAATAGTAGTGGTGGGGCAGCAGTAATAGTAGTGGCGGGGCAGCAGTAATAGTAGTGGCGGTGCAGCAGTAATAGTAGTGGTGGGGCAGCAGTAATAGTAGTGGTGGGGCAGCAGTAATAGTAGTGGCGGGGCAGCAGTAATAGTAGTGGTGGTGCAGCGGTAATAGTAGTGGTGGGGCAGCGGTAATAGTAGTGGTGGGGCAGCGGTAATAGTAGTGGTGGGGCAGTGGTAATAGTAGTGGTGGGGCAGCAGTAATAGTAGTGGTGGGGCAGCAGTAATAGTAGTGGTGGGGCAGCAGTAATAGTAGTGGTGGGGCAGCAGTAATAGTAGTGGTGGGGCAGCAGTAATAGTAGTGGTGGGGCAGCAGTAATAGTAGTGGTGGGGCAGCAGTAATAGTAGTGGTGGGGCAGCAGTAATAGTAGTGGTGGTGGTGCAGTAATAGTAGTGGTGGGGCAGCAGTAATAGTAGTGGTGGTGCAGTAATAGTAGTGGTGGGGCAGCAGTAATAGTAGTGGTGGGGCAGCAGTAATAGTAGTGGTGGGGCAGCAGTAATAGTAGTGGTGGTGCAGCAGTAATAGTAGTGGTGGTGCAGCAGTAATAGTAGTGGTGGGGCAGCAGTAATAGTAGTGGCGGGGCAGCAGTAATAGTAGTGGCGGGGGCAGCAGTAATAGTAGTGGCGGGGCAGCAGTAATAGTAGTGGTGGTGCAGCAGTAATAGTAGTGGTGGGGCAGCAGTAATAGTAGTGGTGGGGCAGCAGTAATAGTAGTGGTGGGGCAGCAGTAATAGTAGTGGTGGTGCAGCAGTAATAGTAGTGGTGGGGCAGCAGTAATAGTAGTGGTGGGGCAGCAGTAATAGTAGTGGTGGTGCAGCAGTAATAGTAGTGGTGGGGCAGCAGTAATAGTAGTGGTGGGGCAGCAGTAATAGTAGTGGCGGGGCAGCAGTAATAGTAGTGGTGGGGCAGCAGTAATAGTAGTGGTGGGGCAGCAGTAATAGTAGTGGTGGGGCAGCAGTAATAGTAGTGGTGGTGCAGCAGTAATAGTAGTGGTGGGGCAGCAGTAATAGTAGTGGTGGGGCAGCAGTAATAGTAGTGGTGGTGCAGTAATAGTAGTGGTGGGGCAGCAGTAATAGTAGTGGTGGTGGTGCAGTAATAGTAGTGGTGGGGCAGCAGTAATAGTAGTGGTGGTGCAGTAATAGTAGTGGTGGTGCAGTAATAGTAGTGGTGGGGCAGCAGTAATAGTAGTGGTGGGGCAGCAGTAATAGTAGTGGTGGGGCAGCAGTAATAGTAGTGGTGGTGCAGCAGTAATAGTAGTGGTGGGGCAGCAGTAATAGTAGTGGCGGGGCAGCAGTAATAGTAGTGGCGGGGCAGCAGTAATAGTAGTGGTGGGGCAGCAGTAATAGTAGTGGTGGTGCAGCAGTAATAGTAGTGGTGGGGCAGCAGTAATAGTAGTGGTGGGGCAGCAGTAATAGTAGTGGTGGGGCAGCAGTAATAGTAGTGGTGGTGCAGCAGTAATAGTAGTGGTGGGGCAGCAGTAATAGTAGTGGTGGTGCAGTAATAGTAGTGGTGGGGCAGCAGTAATAGTAGTGGTGGGGCAGCAGTAATAGTAGTGGTGGGGCAGCAGTAATAGTAGTGGTGGGGCAGCAGTAATAGTAGTGGTGGTGGTGCAGCAGTAATAGTAGTGGTGGTGCAGCAGTAATAGTAGTGGTGGGGCAGCAGTAATAGTAGTGGGGGGGCAGCAGTAATAGTAGTGGTGGGGCAGCAGTAATAGTAGTGGTGGGGCAGCAGTAATAGTAGTGGTGGGGCAGCAGTAATAGTAGTGGTGGTGCAGCAGTAATAGTAGCGGTGGGGCAGCAGTAATAGTAGTGGTGGGGCAGCAGTAATAGTAGTGGCGGGGCAGCAGTAATAGTAGCGGTGGTGCAGCAGTAATAGTAGCGGTGGGGCAGCAGTAATAGTAGTGGTGGGGCAGCAGTAATAGTAGTGGTGGGGCAGCAGTAATAGTATTGGCGGGGCAGCAGTAATAGTAGTGGTGGGGCAGCAGTAATAGTAGTGGCGGGGCAGCAGTAATAGTAGCGGTGGGGCAGCAGTAATAGTAGTGGTGGGGCAGCAGTAATAGTAGAGGTGGGGCAGCAGTAATAGTAGTGGCGGGGCAGCAGTAATAGTAGAGGTGGGGCAGCAGTAATAGTAGTGGCGGGGCAGCAGTAATAGTAGAGGTGGGGCAGCAGTAATAGTAGTGGCGGGGCAGCAGTAATAGTAGTGGTGGGGCAGCAGTAATAGTAGTGGTGGGGCAGCAGTAATAGTAGAGGTGGGGCAGCAGTAATCGTAGTGGCGGGGCAGCAGTAATAGTAGTGGTGGGGCAGCAGTAATAGTAGTGGTGGTGCAGTAATAGTAGTGGTGGGGCAGCAGTAATAGTAGTGGTGGGGCAGCAGTAATAGTAGTGGTGGGGCAGCAGTAATAGTAGTGGTGGGGCAGCAGTAATAGTAGTGGTGGGGCAGCAGTAATAGTAGTGGTGGGAGCAGCAGCAGCAGCAGTAGAGGTGATGTGATTGGACTTCGGAAAAGGCAGAGGGGAATGGATTCTTCCTTGTTTGCCTGCATGTGAAATTGACCAAGGGCCTGGATAAGATTCACGTTGTCCTTAAAGTAGCGGTTTATTAGAGGCTCAACAAATGTTGCATTCCTGGACACAATGCAGTCTATTTTTAAGTTATGGGATTCTTTTTCTCTATCAGAGAACCTCACTCCCGTTTGTGCTTCAAATGAATGCATGGAATGGTCATGTTTTTACTTTTATCTTTGTTCAAGAATTCAGCAGAAATGTGGATTTGTTCCATTGCCCTTTTGGCAATGCCGCTGTACCCATATGTGAAGGTTATCCTGCTGGCCTTTAACTTGTTTAAACTATTCAGCCAACATTATCCCCAACAACACCTACATAGATGGCCTAGTCCTTATTGAGGGGAATGGGTTATCTCTTCAATTGCAGCTTGATGATACTCTCTGACCTGATTGACGTGAAACTTTGAAGTGAAACTACAAACATGCCAGGAATTCCCAGGTGTGTAATGGTTCTTCCTTGTCTCCAAGACAAGACTACTAGATGTGCCGTACATGGAAGGTTTTCAAAGAATGTACGTATTCTGCGGCACTCATTCTGCAGACATTCAATCGATCAGGTCTGTCTGGTTTCTATTGATTAAGGTCGCAATATGCGAGACTCAAAACACAAATAACAGTATTCTGTCCAATCATTCTGGCTGTAAAGCGGTGTGAAGCAATCCAGCATAGCCCAGTGGTGAGAATCAAAACAGAATAGCCTAGCGATGGTGTGGGAGGGAGTGTTTCGGGCGTGGCAAAAGTATGATTCTTGGAAACGCAGAGGAACAGGCTGGCCAGCTTTGTTATTTGTAGAATGTATCAGTTATAGGATGTGATTTTTTTGATGAGATTATTGAAATCAATATTGACCAGCATTGACTACAGAAATGTCAAGTATATTGCAAGCTAGGGGCGCAAGTTGAAATGTAACGCATTGCACATTTAAATCCATCTCTCTTGATGTGAGATTTGCAAAAAACATTCAAAATAAAGACATACAGGGTACCAACTTTTGTACACAATTTATTATCATGATTGTTATTATTTACAAACAAGGGAGATTGTAGTGTTCATTTTTGCGTATGGATTTTGAAACAGAATACAGAAGCGAATAGTCCAATGCACCTAGTGCTGGTGTAGGCCTTCTGTTAAAGCCGGGAGCACGGAGCATCAGAACGGATGGAGCTTGAATACACCACTGAAGGTCTGTGACGGGCAAACAGCCCTCAACCTCCTGACTCAAAACATTGTTTGTCTAAACAGGAAGGAGGGCGTCACCCCAGTGTATCATCAACATTCATCAAACCTTCAGTCAAAATATATATTATCTAAATAGTATTCTAGCAGTCTTTGAAATACTAAATATAAAACCAGATCAAATCTTTTAAAACATGGCCGAAGACTGAAGTTTGAAGGCATTGCATAAACCAAACCTAACATAGAGCCGGTAGTTTGTTAGACCTCGGTGTGTCGTTCAGTGCTGCCATGGCGCGGGCAGACGCCCCCCCACACACTTTTTACATTACGTCTCCCAGAGTGCCTTCCCCTGGTAGGAGACGCTTGGGGACCAGAGACACAGTGTTCCTGGGTTGATACACTGTCTGGCCGCCAGTCAACTACCCTAAGTAGAACGTCTTCAGTGATGGGTGAGAACCATAAACATGCAGCAGCAAAAGAGGACATGGCTGTCAGCACATTCTTTCAGAATAAAAGCACTTGGTTACAACAATAGATAAAGGAGACATCGGACTAAAACACACTCACCAAACAAGGCTACGACTATGATCGTGTACCCGTACCACCTTTTCAGTTGTTGAACTTTTTTAACAGCGGGTCATTTGTGGTGGAATTACACGGTACTTTCAGCAGATCTCTAAGTGTCCCAGCCATACTATGTTTAGGTAATTGTTAATCACAGTTAACATCTCAGATTGACCTAAAATAGACCTAGTTCTATTTTCACATCAGCCTCCAACGACCGCCACACCAACCAATTAAAACAATAAATAAACAAGCTAAAACCAGACAAAGACAATTCAAACAAACAAACAACCATCTGTGGGCGCATGTCAGTGCAACCTTAATGAAACACACAATCAATAATGTTAGACATCACGGAATGTTGTTGGTTTGGTTAATGGGAGTGTTTGTGTGTGTGTCTGTCTGTGTGTGTGCATCTGTGTGCACTTCCTTGTGTGTATGTGTGGTGCACAGATTTGCATGTGAGAGATCCTTCATTGAAATGTATCCTCCCACCCATGTGCAGCAGAGCAAGAAGTAACAGATAAACGCCTACATATTTCCTGTGTCACCCTAACCCTGTGTTCCTGAGCCATAGCAGCACAAAGCCGTGCTCTGCAGACAGAGGCAGGAGCAACAGAAGGACACATACAGTCGGACCATTCATGGAATCCAAGGCGATCTCTGTATAAAGGCCCCGAATAAGAAGTCTGTCTATGCGTATGTGCATGTATGTATGTATGCATGCATGTATGTATGTATGTATGTATGTATGTATGTATGTATGTATGTATGTATGTATGTATGTATGTATGTATGTATGTATGTATGTATGTATGTATGTATGTATGTATGTATGTATGTATGTATGTATGTATGTATGTATGTATGTATGTATGTATGTATGTATGTATCAGTGGCGGCTGGTGGTTTTTAAAGTGAGGGAGGAAGGACTGCGCGCTTGGTTGCCATTGGCCTGCTTGCACTGTTGGTGTATGGTGGAATAAGAATGTGAGACTCAAGTTGTTTCAGGGTGTTTTGGTGAACTACAAAATAGCAGGGAGGGAGTTATGTGAACAAAATGTATACAAAGCCACCAGTGGCATCACTGTAATTTGAGAAGGAAAGGATGCAAAGCATATTAGTCAAATCAGGCCTACTATTGATTTGTAAAAGTAAATCAAAAAATCTGGGCCTATCATTGGGCCTATTTTTGCCCTCACTGACTGAAGTTATTTAGCTATGTTTATTTTCAGTTACAATTGCTTGTAATGCTTCCAGTTGCGTACCTAGCAAACCATGTAGCACTCACAACACTGACGTTGCCATTACTTCTGGTGACCTTGATTTTGGGAAGTGGTCTACCTCTTTCTTTGGTCGCTAACTTAGCACTGTAACTGAATGAATAGAATGCTTTTTGTAATAAGACGTTAACAATGTCCTCCGTTTCCAATGTTTCCATTGTGCATTTAGGATCTCGCTATCGCAGATTTCACTTGCTCTGCGTCTCTCAGACTGAGCACCGCGGCAATGCAGACCGGGTTTGTTATCGACAGCGTTGCCAGATTGGGCAGATTTCCCGCCCAATGATAATCTTTGCAGCCTAACATGGTTAAAAGTAGCCCAATTGGGTGGGAAATCGGACCAATCTGGCAACACTGCTCAACATCCAGGGATCCTGCTTATTGGTTCATAGCGCAGACGGATAGATTTTTGCGCGAATCAGACCCCTTAAGGTCCCACCCACTAAGAGGAGGATTTTCCTCCTCTCTCCCATTGAAACCCATGTTATCCACCGGCCGCCAGTACTTTCGGGTAAATGAATGGGAGTGGACGGCGGCGGAGGGAGGACCTTCCTCCCTGAAGTAATTGTCAATAGGCGATAGGGGGTGCTAATGTCCCTTTACCCAGGGAAACGAACATTATATATTCAAAGGCAATAAAGTAGTCATATTTAAGGGCATTAATTCATTACAATAGTCTGGGCAATCTACATTTTTTATTCTCAACAATGTTAGGGAGGATCTTCCTCCCTCTCCTCAATGGAGAAGCCTCCACTGGTATGTATGTATGTATGTATGTACGTACGTATGTATGTATGTACGTACGTACGTACGTACGTACGTATGTATGTATGTATGTATGTATGTATGTATGCATGTATGTATTGTGGCAGACGCCAGGGAGGAGTGAGGGGAGTGGTAGGTCTGGCACCCGGCTGGCTCCACCCCCAAGCCATATATGGACTTCCTCCCTCTAACAAGGCAAGCCTGGGGATTGTTAAGCAGGGGTGCTTGGGCTTAAGAGGGCGAGCAAACAGTCGTGTAGGGAAAGGAAGGGTAAGGGAAGGAAGGCTAGCGAAGCGAGGGCTAGCAAAGCGAGGGCTAGCAAAGGACAGGCAGGATATGTGTGATCGCCTGGAAGCATGGATCGCCCTGAGAGAGAGAGACGGGGGGGAGGTGTTGGACGGACTGGAGCATAAAGGAGGTGGATGACCCTTTTCCAACCCTGGTTTGATTTACTCTGTAAATAAACCATTTACCCATTGGAACTGCTCTCGGTGTTGTGTTTTGTCTATTCAACCTGGTAGCGTGGAAACCCCACACCCACTGGCCCGCTACAGTGTGTGTGTGTGTGTGTGTGTGTGTGTGTGTGTGTGTGTGTGTGTGTGTGTGTGTGTGTGTGTGTGTGTGTGTGTGACCAGGTGGAAAAGACACCATGCAAGATACAGTGTTGAGGTGAAGACAGACAGACGGATGGCTAGGGGAGAGGGTTTGGGGGACAAGGTGAAGACAGACAGACAGACAGACAGGTGAGGGTTTGAAGGGTGCAGGCGGTCGGGGGTCCACAGCAGTCCGGTCTGCGTTTCCCCCCCCCCCCCCCCCCAGCAAGACGTGGCCCCGAGCAGACTGCTGGGCTGGTGACTCCTCCCCCGCGGGCCTGCGGGGACACAACGGAGGGGGGGGTGACGCCATATAGCACTGACTCAACGACAGAGTGCAGGACTGAAACAGGCAGTGCAGCAATGGTCCTGATGGCTGTCATTTCCTCGGACCCGTGGAGACGGGGAGTGGAAGAAGACTGATGACCTTATAAGGCATCAGGCTCCCTGGGGGGGCCGCCCCACACGTGGCTCAGTAAATATTATGGCCGATCATGTCGACCCTCAATGCGTTTAAATACTCACTGGGAACAGGGACATTGCATGTACAAGTGTGGATAAGGTTAAGAATAATATCAGGAATTTATGTTGGACTTAAGTGCATCGCAGATTATTAATACAGAATCTAGGTGAACTCTGAACAAGTGAGTCTTGAGTCCTTTGCAGAAGCTGGCCCTGACATCGGCAGGGACTTCGTTCCACCACTGCGCTGCCAAAACCGAAGAGTTGCTACTGGGGGCAGCCTAGCGGTGAGCATCCGATAGACATAGATCAGGTTAAAGGGCCGGAATACACAGGCTACAAAGGGTTATGGGTGTCTGGTGAGCTCTTCATCTTGGTTCATATGGCCCCAGCCTGGCCTACGGCCCCCTGGGGAGAAGGGGGCCGTGAGCTGGGGCCAGACTGCTGTGATCACTCTCCCTGAGCTGAACTGAGCCATGGAGCAATCATGACACACACACACACACACACACCTAAGCTCACCATTTAAAGGGGTGCGGGTCAGAAGCAGTTTGTCTTCAGGGAGAAGAAAAGGAAAACAGGCTGGAATAGAAAAGAAGAAACAACATTGAACTATATCATATCTTTATTACTTTTACCTTTATTTATAAAGCTACTTGTGCATGGCTACAAGGCAAACACTTCACTTAATCAAACCTTTAAATTAAGCAATGAGCGAGCAAACATTCTCTGAGATTGACGGCACATTAATAGTATTTTACAACGGCTACGAGCCAATCAGAATCAAGGGCCGAAACAATTTGTTTCATTATGTTTGATAAGAACACCCTACCTTATGATCGCCCATGCAGATGTTAGGACCCAGGGTGTTGTAGACCACGCCCATGTCCCCTTCATCATCGCTCTGCAACAAACAAATGTACATCTGCTGTCAAACTGTCATATGACGTGTTTGTGTGTGTGTACATATGTGTGTGTGGTGCACATGTGTGTGTACATACGTGTGTGTATGTATATGTGTGTGTGTGCGTGTTTGCATGTATGCATGGGTACATATGTATGTATGTGCAGACATGTTAGGGGTGCAACGGTACACTGAAGTCACGGTTCGGTATGAGTTCGGTACAATGAAGGGAAAACAAAAAACAAAAATGCAGAAGGCAATTACAATGTTTCAGGTTGTACCACTAGTGTCATAGAGTCTATCCCCTGAGCTAGCTGCAACAGCCTGAACTGTGTAATCTAAGATGTAAACAGTAAACAATAAGTACCCCAAATCATCTCCAGACTCCATCCGTAACTTGCCATCAAAATAAGACAATCAGTTATAAAACGGAAAATGCAGCATGTCTTATTTATGAAAGTGCAAAGTACTTAGAATAATAACAAAACAGCCACTTAGGCTAGAGCCAGTCCCACAATGAGCTTTCCACAAACGTGTCGTTTTTTACAGGCGGGTCAAATAATATAATAAAATACATAGATATCATTATCATATAATGTATATTATCACGGCCAAAAGCTGTGTGCGCTTCCAGATGATATTATGAATCTCAAACGCCTGCGTGGGTTCTCCGACGTCTCTGGTTCTTCCAATTCCACATCAATATGAAGTAGACTGAACCGCGACATGGAGGAGAAAGGGATTGTTGCCCTCGATTGTCTCCCGTAGGACAACAATCCCTTTCTCCACCATGTCGCGGTTCATGTACTTCAAGGAGTAAATGCCAAAGTTCCTTTCCCCCAATTCCTTCTCAACCATGGCTGAGATAACCCCCATTATGAATCTCGTTGTGGAAATACCAGAGACATCGGAGAACCCGACGTGTTATGCGCCATAACACCAACAGCAGAACGGCTCTCCAAATAACAAAGAAGTGTACAAGACTTGCGTTACAACACTGCTATCTCTGACTGACTCACTCACTCGACCGTCGACCTGACAAAAAACTGTAGCACTAGCCAGAAGGCGGAGCTCGGCTACCTAGAGGTCCATGCTACCTAGGCACCAATCAGGGCTGCAGTTTAGTTGCCCCTGAAGAACTCGCGTATCTTACATTAGTTCCGCATTACTTTGATTAATTCACCAGTTTTATTTAATTTTATACTTTGTATTCTCTGTGTAAATCCATGCACCGAACCGTGACGTCCGTAAAGATTCGGTTCAATACAAAAACATGTATCGTAACACCCCTAATACATGTGTGTGCATATTATGTGTTTGCATATGTGTGTCTATTTAGATATTATGTATGTGTGTGTGCGTGTCAGACTGACCCTGTGGAGGAGGCGCTGAGCCGCGGGGGACAGGAGGACGCGGTCGCACCAGGCGGGGCAGCGGGTTGTCATGTACTGGGTGGGCTCAGAGTAGTCCTCACTGTAGGGGTAACTGGAGAGAGAGAGAGAGAGAGAGAGAGAGAGAGAGAGAGAGAGAGAGAGAGAGAGAGAGAGCGTTGATTAAGGCAGTGGGTTTTAGTGAACTAGTGAATGTGTGATGTGATCAGAAGCTTAAAGTTTGTTTACCTTGGGGGAAATAGGATTTCCTCTTCCCTGATGACATCATGAAAGGCTGCGACCTCTTTATCATATTTAAGGAGCTGTAGTTAGGACAATTATTGAATATTTATAAAAGTGATTATATATTTATAACTGAATCATCCAAAAGTTTGATACAAGGTTGATATTTTATAAGAGTTCAAAGAAAAAAAAAACACAATAACTTTATAACTCTCTACACATAGTGGCAGGTGTAGTGAAACATGACCTAAAGCCGCAGGTGGCATTTTGGTTTTAATCTTCGACACTGGATCCCGATCCAGATAGTTGCCGGGCAACCAGCTGTGTTGTGTTGTCTTGGAGCCTGGGAGGTGGGATGAGGTAGCTAGTTGCAGGTGAAAGGTCAGGCCAGTGAACTCACCGCCTGGCCGTTGTCCTGCCTGAAGACGCTCTGGTGGAGGTAGTCAAACAGCTTGGTCTCGATGTGCAGCACCACCTGGGAACACAACACAGCTTTCTCCACCTGCTGCAGTAACACCCACACTCCTTCGTCCAACAGGAGCAATAGTGAACCAGAACACACGTCCAGAGAACAGAGCCCATGTTTACACTAATGAACCAGAACACCAGGGAACAGAGCCCATGTTTACACTAATGAACCAGAACACCAGGGAACAGAGACCATGTTTACACTAGTAAACCAGAACACCAGCCAGGGAACAGAGCCTATGTTTACACACAGGGGGGGGGTCCTGGTCGTCATGGCTACCTTATGATCGTTGTCCTTCTCCTCCCAGATGATCTTCTCCACCTCGTTGCTGCCGTCCTTGGTCACGGTCTGCACGTCCGTGGCTGTGGAGAGGTCCTGCTCACGTGCAGAACATGCAGACACACACAACACGCACAAGACACACACAAACACGCAAACACACACAGATCCATGGGTAAGAACAGGGTTCTTACCAGGTGTTTGTGGGGGGGGGGGGGGGGGGGGCGGGGGGAATAGTACCCACCAGAACCAGGCGCAGCGCGTCAAGGCGGAAGTTAAAGTCTCCGAAGAGGAAGAAGGGCAGAGTAGAACCCGCGCTGTGGGATATCCTGGAGGAAGACACCACGTTGGGTTCTGTTGTCTACCGTGTTTCAGCTCTTACGATGACTCGAGCGATGATAAGGAAAGGGACAGCTCATCGTTGTAATTAGCGTTACATTGTTAATTGTTAATCCACATATCGACACAGCATTTTAAATATCATGTCAAAAATGAATACTGCATATGTATCTGTTGTTGCAAGTATTTGTACAGACGTGTGCGCAGGAAGGCGTCAGGTCGACTGTGGGCATTGGGGTTCAAACCAGAAGCTTTGGGCAGAGTCAAACCCCTGTCCACTTGACCACCAGCTCTCTGTACAACTTTGCTAATGCCAGCGACTATCTATTGACCTGGTCCTCAGATTGTACTTGGGTTACTCTGACGTGACTGCCCTCCTCTCCACAGACTGCGTGCACAGCGGTTGTGATGCTAACCTGTCGATGACATAGCGGAGGGCTGTCCTGCGGTTGTCAGAGTAGACGGAGGGGCTGGAGTTGCAGGCGATTAGGTTGGAGGCATCGTGGAACAGGTGGACGTTGACCAGGTCCAGACCTCTGTTGATAAAACGGCCAATGTACACATGGTGACGTGACCGACATGTGTGCATAGATAAAAATACACCTCACTTCCTCCCCTCATACACATGTAAACACACACAGACACACCTTGACATACATACAGTACATAAACTGCAATCGCACAAATCCACGCATAGTCTCATAGTGTGTGTGTATGTGTGCGTGTGTGTCGCCGTGGCGATGTGGGGCATGCTGGGTAGTGACTACGGAGCTTATCGCTGAGGTGCTCCTGAAGCAAAGCCAGTCCACAAAAAAAAACACATTAGTCTTGTGTGTGCAGCTTTCAGCCCCTTTCTCTCAGTGTCACCAGAAGACAATTAATGGGCCTTTAAGCGACGAGCTCCGTCCGTGAAACAACCCCCGCTTGAAGACACTGAGCAAATAGCAACAACGCACTGGCAAAACACAAGCGCTGTTTGCTGAAGCGGCCTTAGTTCCCGTCCCTACAGCAACTGTGTGTGAGCGGCTAAACCTCCGAACAAAAACGTAGGAGCTCTAATCCACGTTCATTGTTGTGTGGACCGTTGAGCTTTGGCTGGGTCTAAACTTACAGACACAATGACCTGGGTTTGGTTTTCACATCCTTTCTGCAGTCATTTGGAATTGCTCCGACTTTAAGTCAGCTTGGATACGAATGCTTGAATCTGAACCAACGTAGTTTTGAATTACGATTTGAATCACGCAGCATCTAGGGGAGGAATGTTTGGAGCTCCTCATTTGGGTGGAGGGGAGGAAGAGACCCAACCCACTAGACCAGGGGGAGAGTCTTCCTCCTGTGGGGATGAGCAGCAGAAGGCAGGAGGTACTACGTACTGGTTGTGTATGAGCCAGCGAGTCCTCATGAATCCCTTCCTCGACCACTTGAACTGCGAGGGACACACAGACACACACCGATTAACGGAACACACAAAACAGCAGGGAGCAGAATGCTGGTGATTATTGATTCCTCCACATCATTTGTCCCATCTCCCTGTCAGCGCAGAGTGGACCTCCTCCACTGTCCCCCCCCCCCCCAACATTCACCATTCACCATTCAAATGCATCCCCCTGCAGCCATGCAGATGCATACTCACATCAGGCCAGAAGTTCTTGGGAAACTTCTCCTTCTCCACCGTGGCTACACCGTCCAGGGAGCCCACAAACTTGCTCTGTCCCGACACCACCTTGAAATCCTTCACTGATAAGAGGCCCGGAGAGACCGTACAGAGAGACAGAGACAGAGAGATACAGAAAGACACAGAGAGGGAGCAGTATGAAACACAGAGAGACAAAGAGGAAGACACACAGAGAGACACAGAGGAAGACAGAGAGAGAGAGATAGAGAGAGACAGGAAGACAGAGAGACAAAAAGACAGAGAGAGAGACGTACGGAGACACACAGAGAGAGAGACAGGCAGAACACGATAGAGAGGGGATTAAGAGATACAGAGAAAATTAGTGAGGGAATGGGGAGAGAGAGAGAGAGAGAGAGACAGATACAGTTATAGAGGGGAGAAGATAGATGAAGAGAGGGAGATAGAGAGGAACCGAGGTGAGTGAGAGGTTGAGAGAGAGAGAGAGGGAAAAGATTGAATAGGAAGTACAGAAAGAGAAAAGAGAAAGGGAGGGAGGAAAGAGTTGAAGAGAGACATAGGGAGAGAGAGAGAGAGACACACTCACAAATAGATAGAGAGAGAGAGACAGAGATAGAGTGAGTGAAAGAGTGAGTGAGAGAGAGAGAGAGAGAGAGAGTCATGAAGGGTAAAGAGTGGGAAAACATGCAAACAGCAATCAATAAACTGGTGTTAACCTCATCAGAGCGGCGTACAGCAGCCCAGGATCTATAAGCCGCCATTAGAGGGAGGCTATGGGGAGAGAGGCTCCGGCGGACAGGGAGAGAGAGGGAGAGCCTGCCAGGGCCTGGGATGTTTATGGTCCTTCCATGAGGTCTTCCAAAGGGGCTTTCTCAACCCCTAACGTGACCGGACTGTGCAACAGGGAAGAGAGGAGCCGCTGCCTCCCCCCCAACCCCACACACACACACGACTGGCAATCATTTCAATTTCTATAGAATATGCTCCCCTGACTGGAATATGTGTAATTATATGCAGGGAAGGTGTGTCTGTTCCTCTCTGAATTAGAATGATGATCTTGGATTCACGAGGGAGGGACACTTTGCTTGATTTATCATTTCCTCTCTAGTAAGAAAAATACAAATACAAATACAAGCAGCAATATAAATAATAATAACCATAATAATACTGATAATAATCATCACAATTATCATTATCATATTCTTAAAATATTATTATCTAAAAGGTCAAATAATTGTCACCGTTTTTATTAGATTGTGGTCATAGCTATTATTACTACCATTATTATAATTATGATTATTAATTAATCAAAAGTGCATCCCTACTGTGTTGCATGGACAGACGTGTACCTACCAGCGAAGTCGTACTGGTAGACGTCCTTCAGAGACGCGTGGATGAAGTACATGCTGCCCAGCGCCTGTGAGGAACACACCACGGCTCCGTCAGCTGGACTCAAACAGCCAATCAGAGCCCTGCTCTCACCCAGCCACCTAGACAGTTGAACAGGTTCTAACGACAGGCCGCTTTAAGGGTTTCCCCTCAGGCACTGGGGGCCGACGATGAGCATGACACTATGGAGTTAAACATGTCCTGGAGCAGAGTTCCTGCAGAGCAAGGACGGGTGATTCCATCTGGGGCGGCATGTGGCTCAGGAGGTAGAGCAGGGTTGGCTGGTAACCGCCGGAAGGTTGCTAGTCTGATCCTCGGCTCCACCTAGAGAGCAGAGGTTTCCCGGATTCACCCTCCCTCTAACTGCTCCAGACGAGCTGGCTGTCGACTAGGGTTGTTGACACCGCCGTTGGTGTGTGAATGCGTGCATGAATGGGTGAATGCTAAGCAATATTGTGAAGTGCTTTGATTGGCCACTGGTTAGAACAGCGCAATATAAATGCAGTCGATTTACCATTTAACCATTTAATTCCAGTTTCCTTGTTCAGAGCTTCTCAGTGAAACGTTTCAACCAAAGAAGAGAATATAGGAGCAGTTGTTTGGCGGCCCACTCCCAAATGAATCCAGCGTGCCCCCGGACATAAATGAGCGTTAATAGAGATGTATAGTGTGTACTCACTCTCACAGACACACACGCGCACACTTTGGCACCCAATCATCGTTGACGTGGCCCTGACAATTTTTTTAATGTACTAACTGCCCGCTCCAGTGATCTGATTAATCACAGGCTCAGAGATCAATAGAAACAGAAAATTAAAACTATTTGAAACGTATTAAGCAGCAGGAGCCCTGCTGTCCGTCCGCGGGAACGAGGGGCCGAAGAGAAATCTTCCAGGGGCCCAGAGGGTGTGACGGAGCCCCCCCCCCCCCAACACAAACACACACACACACACACACACACACACACACACACACACACACACACACACACACACACACACACACACACACACACACACACACACACACACACACACACAGGTCCCTGAAGGGACCATTAGTCTTGGCTGCCAGAGCACCATCATTATCTGATGGAAGGGGTCTTGATGTTAGTGACTTAACTTCTCCTACAAAGAAAAGCTCCAGAAGAGGTTGAGAGGTTGAAACCAGTGTTCTCTGTATTCATGCCCTTCTACTTCTATTACAGGTATATCTTTATGGTATAGATGAAACACCCTTCAGATTTAACGCCATAGAAAACAATGTGTCGCTGATTTCATTGCTCCTTTGAAAGACCTTCAGCTGCTGTACGTGACACATGAGCGCGTGCAATACTGAAATACTAATAATACGCGTTTATTTATCAACAGCCAAATCTATCACAGCTGGACATGAACTGAACCATCGGGACTGTTGGTGTGTTTTCCTTGGTATAGGCACTAGTTACCAAACCCCCCCCCACACACAGAAAAGACCGCCCCCCTACACACACACACACACACACACACACACACACACACACACACACACTATCCTCCACAGACTCTGTGCTACACTTATCTTCATCCATCAGGTTTGTGCACAGTTTAATAATAAAATATTGACTTAAAAGCGATTTTTTATCAAAACATCATTTGTACTTGGGAATGCATGCAAGTCCACCCCCCCCCACTGAAGCTGTCCCCTTCCCTCCCACCCACCCCCCCCCCACCCCCCCCCCACCCCCCCCCCTCCCAGCCTGTCCCCCTAAACTCTCTGCAGGCCCGTGACTGATGATGCTCAGCCAAAACAAACAAATTGAAAATCAATGCAGCTGGCATGGACAAAATTAGACAGCGGCTGGGAGGGGGTGGTGGTGGGGTTGTGGTGGTGGTGGTGGTGGTGGTGGTGGTGGTGGTGGTGGTGGTGGTTGGGTTGAGTAAGGTGGGATGGGTAGGTGGGGTGATGGTGGTGTGGGGGGCTGGTTGTGTGTGGTGGGATGAGGTGGGGTGATTGGGTGGTGGGCTGGGGTACGGGTGCATTTCGGGTGGAGGAGGGGGGGGGTTCCTTACGGGGCAAAAGGGAGCAGGGAGAGAGACCCCCCCGAGTCCCCCTCCCCTGAGTGGTACTCATTGTGTACAAATAGCCTGGATCAACCGTTTTAATCTGGGGTTAAATGTATTGACTCTTCTCCCACCCCCTCTCCCCTCAAAAAAACCATTACACCTGGCCCTGTGAGTCCCCCCCCACCCCTAAACCCCCACCCCACTGCTGTCCCATGCAGGGGCCCCACCGCTGACCCCTACTGTCAGGACCCGGGCGTGGCGGGCGTCACCTGGAGGAGACAGGGTTAATAGTTTAAAACACACTGAGCCCCTGTCCCCCCTCCCCCCTCCATCCCACTGCCCCCCCAATCCCCCTTCACGGCCCCCCTCAACCCCACTGTCCCCCTCTCCCCCCATCACCCCACTGTCCACCACCCTTCCCCCCACTGTCCACCTCCACCACCCTTCCCCCCAGTGTCCCCTTCATCCAACTGTCCCCCCATCACCCCACTGTCCTCCACCCACCTCCAGCCACTAGGGGATGCTGCAGAGACTACAAGAACCACATGTGGTCTGCCTCCTCAACCCAAGAAAGGTTTTAATCCAGTTGGACACGAAAACACAACCGGTGAAAGAAACAAACAGATCAAAGAATTATTCCACAAATGATCACACACAAAGTGTTCACCACACCAACGTGTGGATTGGTGGGGCTTTGGGGAGAGCAGCGCTGATGGTTTCCGTGACATACGGGGGGAATACGAGAGTGCAGGGCAGCATGATGTGTGGGCCAGCTGTGTAATGGAGGGTGTAGCATCGCGGCTACACAATGCTACGACAACGGCCTTTTAATGAAGGCTTAGGGTGACTGATGAGAGCCGCGTGCCAGCCGGCTCTGAATGTAACGCACTTTAATGATCTCACTTTTGTTTGCGCCCCTACGCCACCTTCCGATAGCCAATAGCGTGATGGGGTGTAATTGCCGTAACAACGCACTGTATCACCAATCACAGGGATGGATGTGTGGAGCGTGGAGCCTGGGGTTTGACCGTGAGTCTGAGCAGACCCAGTCTCTGCCCTGCATTTAGATAACAAAGTTATATATCTAAAACATCAGAATTCATAAGACGGAACGATTAATAGGCTTGAAACAATGGGCTGACTAATCAATTAGCTGATCGACAGAAGATGAATGGATTATCATTTTAGTATCGATTGACGTTAGAGTGAAGTAAAAATAACAACAATTTGTTGATGATAGCTTGAAAATAATTATTAATGGGTGGCTTCAAGTTCCTTGAAAATTTTAAAGTGCTTCATGAATAAGTTGGAGTATTATAACTACAACAAGGATAGGTTGACATGAACGTCTGTTTCTAGAAAGGGTTCTGAGGGGAGAGAGTGTAGATGCCGCGGCTGTAATGGCGCTTATGTTGAGGATGCTGCCATCTAGCGGAGAAATGTTTTTACTAAAACTGAATTACTCGAATGAGGATTGTGCGCGTTGGAAAACAGCTTTCTTCACTCAAGAAAAAGCATTACTCATAAGTAAAATATAGAAAGGTAAATATCATAACATTTAATCAAAAAAATAGACACGTGATAAAAAAAGGATTTTGATAATTGAAGGATAGTTTCATCACATTCAATCATTTCTAAGTAAGAAAAAAAAAATTAAACAATAAAAACCACACTGTAACACGTTGGAAAATCTTTCTTTTGTTTGGTATTTCCTCAAGTGGAAGAACCGGCTGACCCAAGCGAGCGGACAGGGAAACATGATTAGGGTAATACAAGATGAGAGACAATGAAGAAATGTCATTCAAATGTCACAAAAGTATTTTCCAAAGTCATCCAACTCAAGCGCAGTCTCTCTGGTTCTCACCGTAAATCTGTCCTCCGCTTTGAAGTGGTTGTCCACATAGATGCAGGTCCTGTCGTACGTCTTCATCTCCCCGCTGGACTCGATACTCCTGCAGCAGAAACACTCCTATAGTCTTTACTGTAGTAGAAACTCTGATGATACTCTGATGTTCTTAGTTTTACTTGGTGAATGTTTTCACCAAGCACACATTTTCTTTAGTTTGGATCAAAGCTTCTGCTACAAAAGATTAACAAATAAACCTCTGTTACAGGCTAATAAATATATTATTATTATTAGTAGTGTTACCATTAATAATTGAATATGTTACACTACTAAGTTTAATTGAAGTATTAAATAAAGATGTAGACTAAAGAGCATTTAACGGTTGAGACGTGATGACCTTTGCACCACACGTACACACACCAAAGCCCACCTAAAGAAGTTCTCAGCATGGCCCATGTTGAGCATGTAGTCCTTCCCCCCCACCTCTTGGAAGTGCAGGGCAATAAACTGGGGCTTGTGTCTCTGGATGGTCTGTTGAGAGAGAGAGAGAGAGAGAGAGAGAGAGAGAGAGAGAGAGAGAGAGAGAGAGAGAGAGAGAGAGAGAGAGAGAGAGAGAGAGAGAGAGAGAGAGAGAGAGAGAGAGAGAGAGAGAGAGAGAGAGAGAGAGAGAGAGAGAGAGAGAGAGAGAGAGAGAGAGAGAGACGCATGCATAGGGTCAACACAGTTTATTACAGTGAGAGGTAAACTTATCCATTTGAGGTCATAGGAAGAAAAAAGAAAAAAAGCCGATTTTTCCACTGCGATGGCCAAGGCTGTGGCCTTATTTGGGCGGTAAAGGGAAAGTCTCACGAGAGTCTTCTATGAGAGAAGTTGTGCTAATTTATGATTTTATTTATTCATTTGTCTTCTCCTGGGTCCAACTTTTACCAATCATGGCAATCCCAAAACTGAGCCGAGAACAACCTACAAAAACACACGTTGTGTTTCTACTCTGGATGACAAGCAGAGTTCCTATCTTCTTACGGCTGCTGCAGTGATTTACGACAGAGCAGGCAGAGCCGGACACCAGACTCACCGCGTAGAACTCCTGCAGCCATCCACTCTGAATCTCGCCCACCTGTGAAGAGAACAAAACCAATAACTTCTCCAGCTCAAGGGTGTGAGCCTCTACAGACCCGGACACACGCACACACGCACACACAGACCAAGACACACACAGACCTGGACACACACACACACAAAGGGAGCAGTACGGAGAGACAGCTCCGGTTGATCTAGAGCCAAAACGTTGACAGCCAAAGTGACGTCCACGGGTAACGCTACCCGGACAGCAATACGAGGCAGAGAGGAAAAACTATGCTCAATTAATAGTTTTCTGTTTACTTTTTGTGAGCTAAAGTTAATATTTACCAGGTCGTTTTTCCTACAAGGCCCCAGCAACCAACTCCGTCCTCTTTCTGAAGCCAACCGTGTATATGTAATATCTTATGTAATATCTTGAATAATATAAACCATGTGCCAACTGCTCTCCAGACACGCACACTCTAGGCCTTTTCTTCTTGTATGAGTCTAGTTTGATTGTTTGTGTCTGTCCGTGTGTGTCTCTATTTGTGTGTAGGTGTGCGTGTAGGTGGGCATGTGGGTGTGTGTGTATGTGTGTGTGTCTATGTGTGTGTCTGTCCGTGTGTAGGTGTGTGTGTGTGTGTGTGTGTGTGTGTGTGTGTGTGTGTGTGTGTGTGTGTGTGTGTGTGTGTGTGTGTGTGTGTGTGTGTGTGTGTGTGTGTTTGTGTGTGTAGGTGTGTGTGTGTGTAGGTGTGTGTGTGTCTTCGATGTGTCTGTACATGCCCTTCTCAAGTAGCCAACGAGAGCTCAGAGCCTCCTCCTGTGCTCTTTGGACAGGTGTGTTTTAATGTGGACAATAGGAACATAAAACATGCATGAGTATAACAAATCCTCACAGCGTACGTCAGACCCAAGCCCTTCACCCATCACAACAGCATCTCCTTTTTTAATAACGCTTTAATCCAGCAGGACTGGATTAAACAACACAATACAAATCAGTGTTAATGTAGCGGTGGCTAGAGTTCGACTCCCCCTGCCCAAAGGTAACCGACTCAGTTTGATTCCCAAAGGTTTGGAATAACAACCGTCACTGAACTCACTGAGCATTGCTTTCCTGCAACAGCATCTACTCCAAGAGTAAAAGGTCAATGGAAGTGGCTTGTATTATGGGATGCAAAGGTGACCCAAAACAAATGTGAGGTAATTATGAAAACAACCTTCAACTCAACCAAAAGAGAGGAATTACTTGGTGGTGGCATTTGAATTTCCTGACCTCTCTGGGGGGGGGGGAAGCGAGGTTCGGGATGGGGTCAGGTGGTGGTGGTGGTGGGGTGGGGGCAGGTGAACCTGTGCCATGCTCAGCAGCACATTTGCATCCTGCATTTGCATGGCATCACAGAGAGGAGAGTACAACCATGAGCTCAGAGCCTAAAGTCTCCAGGCCCAGAGAGAGCTATTTATTTACAGAGCAGAACCCTGATGTCTGCTCGGATCCAGCCAGGAGCCGATCAGACAACGGTTTTCATGACCATCAGTTTGAATGCAAACACGTTGCATGATAGCACAAGGCATAGTCTGTATGCTGGTTTTAGCGTTGTGCCAACATTCAGAAGGTGATTTCATGGTTTAGTCAAGGGGAAATGTTGAAATGCCCAACTTCCGTCTGAGACATTACGACACAAGAGCTCTTCTGAGGTAAAAGCCAGTCAACAAATTAAAGATATGCTTGTCTAGCGTTAGGACACACATTTTCTTGGTAATGACCATTTCAATATTCATGCTGTATAAAGTTGCTATATGCTAACCATATGTCCACACATCTGGACTTGAGTAATGCACTGAGTCTTTATCGGGAACATCACTGGGGGTCATACAGTCACCACTACACAGTTCACTGGATTACAGTGCAGCACACTGGATCACTGTCTGCTCAAGTTCCTGGGCTTATCCTGAAAGCTGGGTAAATGTTTACACAAATCTGTGTGTGTGTGTGTGTGTGTGTGTGTGTGTGTGTGTGTGTGTGTGTGTGTGTGTGTGTGTGTGTGTGTGTGTGTGTGTGTGTGTGTGTGTGTGTGTGTGTGTGTGTGTGCGTGTTTCTGTGGAAAAGCTTTGCTGTCCCTACGGACATCATCTTTCTGTTTACAAAGTTTTCCCACAATGGGATCTAACATGTTTTAGTTTGGTCTCAGATAGGCCACCGGAAACATGGAGCTCAGCCAAATTTCCATGAGTGTATCCCCCCCATCACACACACACACACACACACACACACACACACACACACACACACACACACACACACACACACACACACACACACACACACACACACACACACACACACACACACAAAATCAAATGACAAATGGGCCCCAACATGTTATGACATCTTGTTTTTGCCATAAATAAAACAACGCACATTGCTGGATGAAGAGAGCAAAACACATCTACCACGATAAGGGATGAAATGCGCCAGACAGAGACACACCAACAGTGATGTGTACCTTCCCTGGTTAGATGCTTATATCACTTTGATCTGTGTTGTTTCATGAGTACAGGCACCGGGCTGTGTTCTTACACAGGAAGGACGGGCTGTGACGAGGTTGTGAACCAAAAGGAGCTATTATGATAATAGCTCAGAATATCGAGTGTTTGGTTCTTGAAAAGACAACACTTATTATTGGATTCCTCATTCCTCCGATTAGCAGGATGTATGTCAAAATGCAGTCAAGCACATGAATAAAGCGTAAGGGGTACTTTCCAAACGTAAACATGGTGTGTAAGCAGGACCAACAGTTTCTAAGGAAACAAGTACTCAATAAAACTACAGCAAAAACACAAGTCGAGTTGTCTTCCTCAATACTTACATTATCAAACAGTGAGCCCACATTGGCGGTGATCAGCAGCACATCAGTGTGCGTTTCCATGGTGCACAACCCCGACCTGCAGAAACACTCCACGGAACTCCGAGTAGATCAACGACGGGTGCAGACCTTCTCTTCAGAGCTCAGGACGACCGTAAGGACCTCACTTCAAACTAGAATCGCGAAAAACGATAGATGCATATCTCTGGAGGAAGGCGTCTGACTTTCTTTCCCAACTAGTGGTCGTCTGCTGATGGCGGGCTGTCGCTTCACGGTGTGGTTATAGAGCGATGAAGCGGCGTTCGTCTCCATCGTCGGTCAAAAAGTGGACAAGTAGGCGGGGATTTGGGTCTTCATGGCGGTTAATTGGCCTACAGGGACTTAGCGGACTTAAAGGCTGGACGGGGCATCTGCTGCTGCGCTGCCAGACGCGGACTGGAGCGACGCGGTGATCCTCGCGGCGCGGCGGGGAGCGCTCGAAGGCCCCGCCCACACGGAGGCCCCGCCCACACGCACTGCCGGTCGTAAATGCGGTGTCGCGATTATTTCCATCCTGCACCCAATTCACCCCAATCCTTACCCTGCACTCATTTGTTTATTCTGTGGGTAAACTTATTTTTAGTGAGATCTAAGAATTTTTTTATTTGATATACATAATGGATCTTCCCTCATAAAAAAAGCCTCACATAGGTAGACTATTAGTGTTTATGTTGATTTATGCAACGTGTAGCCTTGTTACTAGGCTTCACTATTCTTTTGTATGCAAATATACCAATTGCACACAGGGATACATTTGTTGGCCGATAAACCCTTCATTAGAGAATCATCATTCACTGTGGAATGAGTCTGTTCATACATTCCCGGGATATAGAAGGGCACTGACCTGGACATTCATATGCTCAACTAAACCAATGAGATTCAACACTGGACTATAGCTTTGGATTAAACAATTAAACTCAATAGTGAGCCCTTCATATTGTGCATAACGTGTAACAGCCGGTACCATATTGTGTTTAGAGTGTCGCTGATACAAGTATTAACCTCTCCTCATAGCATAAACGCATGTAGGGCTGGGGGTTCACCATCTTCTAGCAGTAACACAAGATGCCCAGGGGAAGCAAACAGTTAAAGGACCACCAGCAGAGCCTTTGCTTGCTCCACACAAGGAACTTGTCGAGCCATTTGGCAGCTCAGACTTCTCTTTCCGGAACCGTGTTCTTTAGTCGCAATTCCATCTCGAGGTGGTTGCCATGCGTTGGGGGGCGGGTTGCTCCCAACGCTGAGCAAGGCTAAGTGGGAGAGCAACTGCATTCTGGGCTTTGTCCCTGCAGAGATTCTGAGTAGACAGCCCATGTTCACATGGACACAGCCTCTAAGAATATTAAACAAGGCTTAAAGTCACAATCTTAGAACTTTTATTCTGACAGACATGTAACATCTTACGGGCTATTCCTGATAACACAGCAGAGCCGGGCCGCCGGTGTCTGGCGGAACGGCCAGGGCTTCCCTCCGTCGGGCCAGTCTTCAACAGAACCCAAACCCAGTCCAAGTCTCTCACGGGGACTCTGTCAGGAACCGGGCCAGGAGGAGGAAGAACGGAGCAGTGGAACAGGAGTGAATGGAGCGCTTGGCAAGCGCCGAAAGAACGAGGAAAACCCTCCAGTGTCCCGCTCCGAACAACATGTTTAATAAAGGTGGTGTAAAAAGAGTGGTGGGGAATACGTGCTCGATGGCCCCTTCCCAGGCTGGAGCTACGGGTTTAGTGATGGACTGTGGTGCATATTAGCTGGAACGAGGACATTAGCTGGGTCACATCTTCACAACCTCTGTCCAGATCCTGGAGTGGAGATATTTTTAACTTCATGATGTGACGAGTAAACATTCAGCGAAAAACAAGAACAGAAAGGAACCAGTAACAGGAGGACATCTCCTAAACAGAAGCCCAACATTGGCGACTTTGCACATACAATCTGGACTGTAATGTAAAACCTCTTCGAGATATAAACACCATAGAAATATATTCATAGCTAATGCGTAACAAAAATGGCACTACTGTCGCCTACGCCGCGTTGGATACTAGCCGGTCATGCGTCCCTTGTTGTCTGTCTCGAGACCAACCAGATGTATCCTTTGGAGTTCCGTATTATCCTAGGTCAGATTAGTAACAGAGCTGTAACTTTCAACATCGTTAACAATAACAAACGGGCTAATAAAAAGGAAAATCTGAAAATCATAACTACTGAAAAAATACAATGCCACAGGATGAATACAAAAACATTTGACGAGACAAAATGAAATCACTTGGCCTCCTTTGTGTGCACCGTATTGACAGTCTAACCAAATAACAAGAACAAAGTCCGGCCTCCCATTGGAACATTCCACGAGGGAGACTGGGAGGGGGCAGCGATGAGGCCCACCGTATGCTGCCCAGGCTGCACCCAGGGGGGGTCTTACAGGGAAGGGTGGACACCAGGGAGGGCCTTAGTCCGTCCTGGGGTCCTGGTAGCCTCTCAGGCTGGATTCAGCGGTCCAACCCGGCACCTCCCACAACTCTGCGTGGCTCCTGGCTGGAGCTCCTGGCCCATGTCCACTCCTCTCAGGGGCTTCAGGAGCGGCTGCGGTCCTCTTGGGCTCCCACCAGGATTTTGCTGTACAGCTTCTGCTGCTCCTCCTTGAAGGTATCCTTTACCTTCCCCCGCTTCAGCCCTCCGTCCCTGTAGACATTTATATTACATTTAGCAGGTCGCTTTTATCTATCGACTTACAATGAGTACATTTGTCAGAAGAAGGAGAAACAATATAACGCTGTCGGTACAGTAAGGATGTTTTTAGAAGCAAGTGCCAAGAGCTAACAATAAGAAAGCTAGCATAAGAAGCTACACAATGCTTAGTACTATTTTTTAAGTGCAAGGACATACAACATACAATGAGTGCGTAAGAGGGGTGTGGCCGGGGGTGGCTATGCAGAGTCTAGGGGAACTCTGAACGGACAAACCAAAGCCAATGCGGTCAGCAACACTGTGTCAATACTGGGTACAGACATCCTATTGGCTACTGCTTATTTGTACTGGTAAGTAGTTGACTGTTTTAGCTAGTCCACTACTGGGTAAGCGCTATAACCACATATCTCAAAAGTTATTACCAGTGATATTACCACAGATTTATTACCAAATAGTGAACCAACCACGACTCGTTTTCAGTATGCTCACCAGAGTAGGTCTACTAGTCCTCCTTGCCTGGCGATGGCAGCTTTCACTCGGTTGGCGAACTGCACGGCATCCTCCCCTTCCTGTCAACAGAGGCATGACAACACGCTGTCTGAGTCTGGTGCTCTACAGAAGGTTACATTGTGGATGTGTAGGGTCGTTCAGGGAACCGTGTGCAGGATGTACGCATCACAGGGATAGGGGAATGTAACTCAAAGTGAGGAAGGCTGGGACACATATCTTTCCTTGTATTCCATCGATGACTATAGAAGAGTCCAGCGAAAACCCTACAGCACTCCTGAGGAATATTGCACATCACAGCGTGGATGATTGTCATTGCACATTTAAAGAAGAGGGTAGCCCGGTCTTTCACTAAGCTCTATTCTGCATCTGTCTGCTTTATAGTACCGGCGCAATTGATTGAGTCCATTACCTCATCAAGTTAGCCTATGGAATGCCTGTTCGCTGGATAGTTGCTTTGGTACCCAATTGTAATGAACCATATGCAAAAAAATATGAAACGACAATGTAACTAGCTATGTCCCCGCATGTGCATTTTCTGAAGAAATTCTTGTCGTTGGGCCAACTCGTCGTGCGCACAATATTCTGTGAACATGCTAACAGGCTAATGCTGGCGAGGCTAGGCTGTGCTGAGAAAATATCAGTTTCAAGTTAACTGTGCCAGCCTCTAAGCTCACGTTTGACTGCTCCCGGTTCATTTCTGCCCCTCAGGACATCTCTCAGACGCTTCGATTTGTCATTTCGTTTCCAAATCGTAATCAGTTGGCTCTCCTTTAACAACATCTCTTTAAGAGCAGGAGCACGGTGGAGCCCTCACCTCTCTGAACATTGGGGGCAGGTACCACACGCTGCACACGATGGCCCAGCTGCTCATCATCCGCAGCAGGTAGCTGACCATGCCGTACTTGCTGCTGTTCCAGAAGGCATCTCCAAATCGGGGATCATACTGAGACATTGGAGGACAAAACACCATTAACACGTTTCAATGGACACGGTGCTCTACGATGTAAATAAGGAGGGTGTAGCCTGTGTATGGTCAGAGTGACTTTGAAAAGCAAAATACAGACACAATGCAGCGATGACTAACCTTGATGGCTACAGGGTAGACTTTGGCCTCAATCTCAAAACTGCCTTTCTTGAACATCATGACTGAGGTGTTGTTGATGCATGTCCCTGGGTTTGGAACAAACAAGTTCATGAATAAAAAGTTCAAAACTCCGTTACAACATTCAGTTTTTCTTCAACTGAAAGGCACAATCCTACCTTCTGGGAAAATGAGAATAGGCAACTTGGACTTATCCTCTGCATGGTCACTTAGCCTGTGAAAAAAGAAATGTGAAACTGTTAGCATAACAAGTATTGTTTTTCGCAATTAATATCCAATTAAACTCCTGACATTAACGCAGAGCAAGAGTCCTGTGTGATAATAGCATGGGTGTTGTGTTACCTTTTGGCCACTAGATGGCGGTCTTTGACTTCAGAGCGTTCAAACCAAATGTGTGGGCAGGCTTTGACCATAGACCGCTGGATGACCCCCATCAGCCCGCCGTGGATCTGACCCACCTGGAACACACGCACAATACAAATACAGCTAGCTGATCTGGGAGCAGCCATCCTGGGAGAATAGGTGCTTGATCTCAGAATGCGAGCCCCTTCAGTGGAGCGCTGTGGTTACCATGGCGTAGCATCCGTCGCTGGCCAGGATGATGACGTCGATAGGCGAGGTGTGGTTGGCCACACAGATTCCTCCGTTCTTGGGTTTGTTCTCGCTGAGGAAGCCAGACAGGAAGAGTGTCAACATCAAATGATGACGCCCAAGGTGGATACATTTATTACAGGAAATACAGAGGAGTGTTGAAATAAAGAGGCCAGTAGTCAGAACGGCAGACGCATGAAGAGACTCCGTTTACCACTGCAGAGAAGAGGACTTGAACATGAGGTTTGTGAACCGGGAGGCATGCATTACCCCAAGCCTACGTTCCAGAGGCAAGTCACAGAGGCTCATCAAGGCTGAGAGAGCCAGAGACTCATTAAAGGAAGCAAGTACATATTTAAGCCAACCTGCAAACCTTCAACACATTGTAGTGCGGGTGGCTACCGAATGAAATATTTTTGAAGGCTTGCACCTTTAATTAATATCTACATATGGGTACGGCAGTAGCTCAGGTTGTAGAGCAGGTTGACTTTAACCGGTTACTAGATCGATCCCTGTCTCCTCCGAGCTGAGTATCGAGGTGTCCCTGAGCAAGATGCCTCACCTCACCCTAACTACTCCAGACGAGCTGGCTGTCACCTTGCATGGTTGACTCTGCCGTCGCTGTGTGAACGTGTGTATGAATGGAGTCGCTTTGTACAAAGTCGCCCGCTTAAGGCCCTACACGTTAAAATGTACATGTTGTGGTGTCACGTGGGTGTGGTTCTGCCTGTGCTGTGATCATTTCTTCGGATTGCTCAGAGGCTAGAAAATCTAGAAAGACAAGAAGTCAATGCAAATACACCCGGGGAGGCTGGCATACGCCTGCAGTAAACAACCTCCCACGTCATCCCAGGACGACCGCAGCGCTCAGCGAGGGCCCTGACAGGTCATCAGCTCACCGGTTCACCGTAGCAGGCCTTTGTGTTTACTTTAAACGGTCACACCTCTGTGTAGCGTTAGATTGGACGGGACTCTGTTACAGTAATTACTCAGTTAGACGTTACTCCATCAACAAACATGCAGACACGTCACATTGCTGTTCACAGGAATATTTAATGTAATGGTTGAGGTTCAAGTGGATATCCGTTGAATTTTGGCACCATTAACCAATTATTACCAATAGTTATATATAGCAATATCAATACTGTAAATTTAAAAACAGTTTACTTGCGTTTGAAGATGTAAACCAAACTACGTGAACACAACAAGTAAACTGCCAGTGATAGTCACAACACTCGAAATACACACTTCTGGCAAAGTGCCACACTTATGTACCCAGCCATCGTAGTTAACAACCTGTTAAATCAAGACACTGCCAACAACCCACTGGACTGCTCCCACAATTTTGTTGCTAGATAATTAGAGCTAATCCCAAATAACTGATCCGGTTGGGTAAGTAAAAATGCCACACACACACACACACACACGTTACCTGTCGTGGTAGGTAATGATGGCGGTCAGCGCCCGGACGCATATCCTGTAGCACATGAGGTGCACCTTCTCGCTCAGGTAGTTCTTCACCCTAAAGAACACACAGAGGTCGTTAGGGTCCGCCTACAGGACTCGACCGAGTCTCTGGAGTCGTCAGGCCTCAAATGTTCTGAAAATAAATCTTAAAAAGAAATAAAAGATCATTAATCGTAATGATTTTCACAGAACATGAACCACCATAATCCTACCTGCCATTGGGAAGCAGTCCCACGATGGAGGTGAGGAACACCAGGAGACCAACCCCAGTGAAGGCCAGCGTGACCCTGTCATGGAACACAACACGTTAGGCCACAGAGGTTCAGCCAGGGGAACAGTAATCCTAGACACCATGATCGGGGAAACTATTCTGCAAGTGAGGTAGAAGGGTAAAGCTCCTCAAAAATAGCTGGTGTTACCCCACAGAAGCAGGTCACCTTTTTCCTATAAATCTACCCCATTCCACAATCAGTTACACTTGGTCCCTTACGCAGCAGGACACATTAATAGAACACATTAATAGAACACATTAGCAGCACAGTTAAGCCGTTCAGCTGAGCCAAACACATTGGGAGGAAGGATGAGTCGAGATTAATGGATGCATTAACATAAAAGGTGAAATGGCCATCGGGCTAGAGGGGCAGATCCTCGTCCTCCGAGCCCTGATGACAGCACAGAGAGGAAGAATGGGGAACTCTGGTGGGACCGCGGCCTGTCTGCACCCAGCAGTGGCCTGATGTGTCTGACCACTGCTGAGTGGCACTCTGCCAGGCGGAGGCCCAGTTACTGGGCGGGCTTAACAGAGCCAGTTAACCAATCGGCCGCTCCATCTCCTCTTACATCACAGAAACATATTGTCTACTCCACAGACCACATGTGATAGCAAGTTAGTTAGTAATTTATACATGCATAAACGGCCGCAAATATCTTTTCAGTTGGAAATTTGTATCATATCATTTACATAACTATTTGCATAACATACTGTCCTAAGAAAACACAATTGATGCCAACAGTCCATTCTACTAGCGCTACAGAAGAGCTCCCCATCCACAATGAAACCTAACACATTATCCAGCCGCTGATGTCTGGACCCCGGGACAAAGACCCCCCACTGTCCTCACAAACAGACACTCTTCCCATCCTCCAGACTACTAACGGTTACGAGGGCGATTCACCCGCTTTGATAATCGTTTCAGTGTTCTGGGCTGGAAATGTGTCCGGCTGAGTGTGGCCTAAGATGTGTTGACACCAAAATGGGGTGAATGAGGAGGGCCAAGAGGAAGATGGTTTTCACCCTAATGTGGTGTAGTGTCAGGGCCAGGAGGAAGATGGTTCACACCATAATGTGGTGTAGTGTGGAGGGTCAGAAGGGGGATGGTTCACACCATAATGTGGTGAGGTTTGGAGGGCCAGAAGGGGGTAGATTGACACCATAATGTGGTGTAGTGTGGAGGGCCAGAAGGGGGTAGATTGACCCCATAATGTGGTTCAGTGTGGAGGATGAGGTCGGCTCTACACACACGGAGCAAGCACCTGAGCGGCAGCAGGAAGCCGTAGCGGATGAGCAGGCCCAGGCCCCACAGCACGGTGAGCCGCAGGCTGATGTAGTGGAAGTTGTAGTTGCTGCGGGTCAGCAGGTTCCAGGACTGGAGCTCCTCGGCGCTGAAGCGCTTGGTCACCTCGTCGTCCATGATGCTCTCCACGCCGCGGCGCGCAAAGTAGAAGATGTCTGACATCTCGAACTCCGAGGCCGAGTTGAGGTCGCGGTTGGAGCCGCTGCGGCGGATCTCCTTGATCTCCTGCTCCAGGGAGGTGGGCTCCCGGGCGATGATGGCTGAGGGGGAGAGACCGGAGGGGCAGGGAGAGGACATGGGGTTGGTCTGTACTTCGGTGCTTCCATATTAACGCACGGAGAAGGGATAAACCAATCGCTAACATACCATTTGAGTAGGGTTTGTACAGCAGATGGTTCTTCTCCTTGGCGCCCCTCTCTAACCGAAGCGTCGCCCACTGGGAGACAGAAGAGAAGAAGTCACGCTACCATCCAGATGGGCTCGTCTTGGACGCTGTCGTCACAGTTACTGAAAGGTTTTGGGCCGCCGTGTTTTTGGGCCATTATTCATGGTTGGTAAACTTTGACGAAGAACCGACAATATGAAAGAACACTTGCAGTCAAATACATCAATCAATCAACATTCAGTATGATTTGGTGAAATAATACTGAATGAATTGACTTATGGTTCATTTATGGTTCAATGTATTGATTTAAGTTCAAAGCAGGCGGACTGGTAAAACCCAAGCAGATGTTTTAAGAATAAAAATAAATAAACAAGCGAGAACTTAGGGAAGAGAACAAAGTGTTCCTTCTACAGGTCAGGAAGAAAAGGGGAGAGAAGGGGGCCAGATTGGGGGAGGGGGGGGACAGATGTTGACAACACAGTTTGCATAGAGGTACAATTCTTACCCTCACCATTTACTTTGACATTATGCAACATGTTGCGGCTGTATGTTATATTCAAAAAGGCATCAGGTTGCGCTGGGCTAGGACAGAATGAAAGCTGTAGCACCAATAAGGCAGTGGTGTTAGGTTAAAAGAATGCCAAGAATGCATGTACACGAAAAAAGGTTTTTGCCTGCAGCACTGGTTGTTCGTTTTGAAAACCTCCTCCCTGTTCCTATGAGTTGAACTGAGGGCTTACACTGCTGTGGCAGAGAAAGGCATATATAAATCTCCCACTGAAACCTAAAAGGAGGATGATTTTAATAAAATGTCTCAATTTGGGATCACAAGTTTTACGTTTTATGGAGATAAACATGTTATGACACCTTGTTAAAACTACATCTTCCAGTAAAGCCAATTTAGTCATGGGTTTGAAGAAACTAATCATACAAATACTCCAAAGCAATGTCACTAATCAATACAAATAATGCCCAAAGACAATCAAACCCTTTTTCTGCTAGCCTCTCGTCTGATAAGCCTTGCCATAACACGCCTCTAGACCGTGCCCCACATAGAGAGGTGACTGCATTTCTGTGAAATGGAACACAGCCAACATGTGTTTCTAGAGAACTGGGTGTGGAAGAGGTTCTTACATAATAGGCCTCTTTCCATCTCCCCTCCCGACACACAACCAAAAACAAAGACAAACAGGATAAATCAATAAGAGCCAAGCATGGGGCTTCTAACGAGCCATCATTTATAGAGCCATTGAAATCATGCTCCGATTTACATGTGCACAGGCATTCAAAGGGCTGTACCAGCCCCCCCCACGCCCCCTGACCTTTCCTAGAAAGCTCTCCAAGGACCCTGCTGGGACAATTTTAGAGAGGAGATTTAGAAGACAGATGAACATCTTTGGTTTCATTGTCCAATGGCCTTTTCCTAAATAGAGTTGAAACCCTGCCATTTCAGGATGTTGAAACGAATGCCATTATAAATAGTGTATTTATAGTGCTTTAATCTTGTGCAGTCCCGACTGAGTCATACCCTTGTGCATTTACCTGCCTGGGTTCAGTTCAAGCTGGAGAGAGCAGGGAAAGGTCTCGGCCAACTAGTTGTAAATAACTTTAGACTAAGAGGTCAGCCGCATGGTAATCACAAGAAATCCCCTTGAAGCCAAAATCTTAAAGAAAGAAGGGAGGTAAGGAGCGGTACAATGTGGCAAGAGGAAATGTTGAGAATTAAGTGTTCACGTGTACACTTTATTGTGACAGAAAAGATCCGTCTCGAAAGGGGACTTTACCTTCATACAATTATTCGGCACTTTAACACTTACCTTAAAGACCTTCAGTAATGTTTTCATGTAGAGCCGTCGGATTCCAAACGACACCCCAAAGATGGCCGGCACGATGATGAAGACGAGGAGCATGGTGAACCACACGGTGAGGGAGATGCCCAGGAGAATGCATATCAAGTTGTTGAAGGGGTTGAAGAAGAGCCCCATCTTGAAGTCCGGCAATCTCTTTACGAATAAGACAGAAAGTGTTGTTGCTGCTGCTACTTCTTGGACCTAAAGCGGCCCTAGTCCCTGATGTCAGAACACAACATTCATTAAATGGTCTAGCAAATCAGATTTCACACAAAGGAGTCCATGTCCACGCAAGTCGTTTTTCTTTTCTTCATCGGCGGCAATATCATTTCGTTTCATTATAAAACCCATCCATCGGTTTAAATTTAAACCAAAAGCAACTCCGAGCGGACGATGAAGGTGAGATGTGGCGTCAGTTATGTGGTTTCTGCAGCAGGTCTGGTCCCCACACCCAGCAGGTGGTCCCACGCAGCTTCAACAGTGGATAAGAGAGGTAACGCATAGCGGGTGGAAACCATGTCACCCTGCTCGGTTTTAGAGACCTGAAATACACAAAACCAGCAGGTCACTTTCACTCTCCTGTAGGACAATAATTAGAAACAACAGTCAAAGCAGGCGGCTGTACTTCACTACTCCGTGTTGGGACGACACCCCAGTAGTCTGGTTAGTGACCCGGTGGAGACCGGACTGACCACGCCGTTGTCTGGTTAGTGACCCATGGGACCGGACTACACCCCGCAGTTGTCTGGTTAGTGACAGGACTACAACCCGCAGTGGTCTGGTTAGTGACCAGGACTACACCCCTTAGTGGTCTGGTTAGTGACCAGGACTACACCCCACAATTGTCTGGTTAGTAAGCCGGTGGGACAACACCCCGCAGTGGTCTGATTAGTGGCCCGTTGGGACCAAAGCACGGACTACATATGAACCAGCTGTGATGTTAACAACAGAGACCGGCGGGCCGTGTGTGGGCTGGTGCTGCTCCCTTCATGATAAAACGGCGTGCATGTCCATCACGGCCGGAAGGCAACGGGGACAAAATGACCAGTGTTTGATTAACCTTAAAATAAACGAGTATATCGCTCCCCGGACGCGGAGGAGCGAATGCTAAAATTAGCTCGTTACTAGCATGCTAGGACTAGTGATCCAGCGATGCGCTAGTTAGCATGCTCCCCGGTCCACCGGGCTACATACACGATATAGATTAACGACGGCATATTACTCACGTTTGTGTTCATTTGCGGTCGGTCATTTAATAGAGGGACAATGAAAAGCTGATATACCGCTGAAAGAGAGGGGAAGTAAGTCCCGTACTGTTACAGTAAGCAGTTCGGGAGGCGCTCATCACCGTCCGTCTTTGTCTGTGCGACTGTGAACTCGATCCGGGGGAAACAAGCCCGGAGCGGGCCGGGCACATCTTGTCCTATAGAAACAGTCCGGTCCCAGGCAAGCCTGGGCTGGAGACGAGGGGTCACATATGACGCCTGGTGGTGCCTGAACCTCACTACAGCGATGAGCAGACAATAAAGATCAGTGAGAAGCTGGTCTTTTGTTCTTGTTCATCGTTGTAGCGATGAGCAGTAACAGTTTAATCGGTTTCTCACTGATCTGACACTTGGCCGCCAATAGAAGGGCTTTCAAGATACCGTTTTTAAGAAAATGAATGTTATAAAAAACTATAAAACCTAAAACGAGAAAATGAAAAGCATTCAACTTAATATCAATATCTAAAAATGGTAATATACATCCTACCATTTATAGGACACTATAATATATAAAAAGTCAGCACAATTGGCACTTGGGATGTCAAAAATCTGTTTATTCACACATGTACATCAATTAATAATAGTATTGATAATTGTGTCTATACAACAAAAACAAAACAATTGTTTAATCATATAGAAGTTTTCAACCACCAATATGAATCAAAATGCAAAACGAACACTATTATTACAATATTTATACATTTCTTTAGGTGATAGCAAACACTTCTTTTTTGTACTTAAGGTACAAACATAAGGTCCAAAAAGGACTGTCCACCATTCACATGGCCTTCAGCAGCATTATATGTTGCTTTCTAGGAGTGCTTCAAAGTCTGGTGAGCAGACCATTTTGTGTTGGATGTGACCCAATACGGTCATATCCCCTGTCCGGCCTTCTGTCCCAATAGATACCAGTTCCTGGAACAAGAAAAACAAAGAAAATGGGTAACATTAAGTAACATTTCCAATAAAAGACTAAATATATTGATGAAACGTGACAGAAAAGCTAGGAGAAGCAATTTAGCAATTTATGATTTGTTCATAAAACCAAATGCTCTCACTTAAAATAAGTGCAATCAAGTGTCTTAGGCTGTCCAGTCCTGTAATAAGCCCATCATTCAGACTGATGGAATGACTACCGGCCCCTCTCTCTACCAGACTACTTGTGCCACTCTGCCCATGCACTCTTACTATGATCGGAGTCTTCAAGCAGGCTAGGCAGCGCTAATTCTAAAGTATTAGTCATGGGTTTTGGGGAATGGCGTTGTAAGGAGGCCTGAAGGGAGTGGTGAGACTCAAAATCGAACTTACTCTAGCCTTAAAAGGAAATAGATATGGTAACAGATGAGCAGAATACACAGCCGGATGTTTTGAAAATTTGTGGAAAATATGTGGAAGGTGTCTAAACAGGGTCTGAGTCTACAAATAGCCCTTTTACCTGAAGGAAAGCACAGGACGTTCCCAGAGAAACGTCCAGCTTGATGTGTCCCAGGATGAGCTGGACGCGGCCGGACTTCCGCACCAACATCTTCCCCACAAGACCCTCTCTGAGGTCCTTCAGCGTGCAGCTGTTCTCCTCCTCTTCGTCTTCCTGTTATGCAGTAAAAAAAAATTAACCATCTTACTTGATGAAAAAATATATAATACAAACAGCGAGAGCCATTTTCCGTAGGCTGTGTGTCCACCTGTGGGTCCGTCTTCTGCACCATGACCTGTCCGTCGGCCGACTGCACCTCCGTCTTGATGGGCCGGGTCTCCATGCTGGGCGGCTGGCCGGGCAGCGAGTCGGGCAGCTGCACGAAGAAGAGCTCCTCCCCTTTGCTCAGGCTCCACCTCTGGAGCAGCTCGGGCAGAACCTCGGGCTCAGGCAGCGGGGGGGGCCGGAACGCAGACTCCACCTTCTTGATCTCCACCTCTGTGGGCTCCTGCTTCACTGTGGGGAGGGAGCAGAGGACAGGGACTGTGGGTGCCAGAGTGTCAAGCACGTCACGATCATACCACTGGGGCCGACAGTTGAGCTGAATACGAGGGTTCAGTCCTGAGGATTAAGAAGTTTATAGGTACGAGCTCCGCCCCCGTCGACCGAACGAGCGTGGACCAGAGTTGATTCTGGTAATGCCTTTGGAAAGATTATACATGTGTATGAAGCCATGTTATTTTGTTATTATTCGAAATAATTCCATCTGGTGTTTACAGTTGTACACTAGGAGAGCGGTCACAAGAAGGATTCACGGCCTACACAAACTGCCGGCCACAGCATCCACCTTCCCCCCCCTCCCGGGCTGCTGAGATAAGTCCCTCTCATAATGAAGAGTTACGGAATGGAATACTTTTCCCTAATAACAATATTTACATTTCCAAATAACTTCACATAAGAAAAACTCAGAAAATGTATCTATCCAGATGGACATTATTGGTCACAGAGGCAAATATAGCGTGTCAAAAAGGCCTATATACAACTGTTCCTCAACAGGGGAAGCAGGAAAGAGTCATTAACTTTGACAAGGAATTATAGTGCCACCTATGGAGGAAGCATTTCCAGACTTTTTGGAGACCTGCTTACAGATGTGAAAACCTTTGCACAATCAGGCGGCCGACCTGTAAAGATTTCCCTATTAGCACAATAATATCTTCTACAACAACAAAAGGCATCCACAGATACTCTGAAGTCCTTATACTCCGCAAAGTGTCCGGTACCTTTCGTTTCAGGTTCCATGCAGTCAACGCCCTCCTCCTCCTCCTTTTCAATTTTCGCTACTTCAGGCGTAAACTCCTCCCTAAAACCCCAACCCGACACCGCAAGAGGGAGCTGGACAGGGCAGCTCCTCTCCTCGCTGCAGAGGTGAGGATCATCTATGAACTGCAGAAGGTGGGCCGGGATTAGAACACAGAACGCGTGTGGTTGAAGTCATGTTTATTCAAGAGTTCACGGAGCGAGGGACTCACGTTGTCTCGTTCCAGTTTTCGCAGAATCTCTTTGGTTTCTTCCTCCGTCTCCCTCTTCTCCTTCTTGATGTTGATAATGGGCGATGGACCCACGGTGGGAGCGTCCCTCTCCGTCTCATAGGTACCTGAGGAACACACCCACACTTACACTTCAAAGGGCATTCCATCGTTTCCCCCAGCACTGTATGGATAAGGCGACCGCCTTAACAACAGTAGGGCCCCGCCTTGACTACAAATGTATTGAAACAATATTTACGTATATATATTTTTAATATTCGTAATTTATTATGCATTAACAAAGTACAAAACTCTCGTAGGGAAAGAAAACATACTTCCATCAGGTACGAAAAATAAAGATAAATAATGCATTGGTAATACCTTTATGGCACAACAATAGTCGTGCCATAAAGGTTTTTGAATGGAATTGAAACAACCACCTGGTGGCTGTATATATTACCGCGAACCAACGTCCCGGAACTATTAAAAGTAATATTAAATGATAAAAAAATAAAAAAACATAATTGGGATAACACAAAAAAAACATACAATGTATAATATACATATATATATATATAGTATATAAGGGATGTCCATGGTTAACCAATAAGATCTTTAACCGGTAAATACTAACGGTTATGAAGAAATTAAATCATCTTAATTTCTCTCAGATGACACGAGTTTCTTAATTTTTATTGATATTGATGCCATTTTTGAGACTCCTGAACCTTTTCTATTATTTTGTTGAATTATAACTTGTATTATTGCTTTAATTGCTGATAACATGATCATAGCTCAAGATAGGATGTTAAACAGGTCATAATTCCATCTTTACTATCTCTATACTATCTAAGTTTTCGCCAAAATGTCAATTTTTTTTTTTTTTTGTGTTGCATTTGAACACATCAATCATATTACTGAGCCGACCTGAACACATCACATTTGACACAATTTGCTACTTTTTCTTTAAGCTAACTACCTCTATATCCTGCCGATTTTAACATGGATTTAAAAACTGAATTACTATTTTTAACTGACGGGACTTTCTACACCGTCCGGTTGTGTTATCACTACCGCTGCTTTGAATGACGGTTGATGCACACGGTGCCGACTCTGAGTAATCGATTTTTATTGATTTTATCGAATGTATCGATTAGTTGTTGCAGCCCTATGAGACCACCCTGGGACATGGTTTCAGAAAAGTGAGGTTTCGGACACCGGATCCGCTGGGTCCGTCTGGACGGTCGCCGAAACGCAGAAGACTTGTGCGGTTTCACAAAAAAAAATGACTCCGTGTGCCGGGGCCTACGCTTTTCTTCCGCTACTCATAGGTCATCTACCGGCGCAAAGGGGCGTCAGTGGTCTCAGAGTAGCAACGCAGATTCTGCATACGTGCTCAACGTTGGCTAATTGTAAAGGGCTATCGTGCTGCTGATCAATAGGAAAGTAGTTGTGCAACCCTTCTCGTGCGTACCTCTCTTCTTCATGGTCATCTCAGCAGGTCCCTGTTCAAAGATGGAGTGGGACTGGATGACCTCTGGCCGACCCCGGCCTCTGCCTCTCTCTCTCTGGCCACGCCCCCCCCGCTCTCCATCCCTCCTGCCCCTCGGATGCTCGCCATCAGCCTTGGTTCTAAGAAACAAAATAAGACAGTTTCAGGTCAAACTGTTGATAAAAAGTCTTTCATATGATCTTTTACGATTTTAGGAACTTACTCTTCTTTAGCTTTTCTGCCAATAATGTTGGGTGTAAACGTTTTCTGAAAAGCAACAAATAAATGTTCACCATCATGGGTTGAAATGATATTGTATAGTTTTAAAGTTTACCCATTTAGAAATGGTTTTAGTATTACGCCAAATTCCGACATCTCCTAGACACTGGATAACTATACATCATCATGCCTGTATGTAGTAGCAGACCATGAGGATTCAGAGGACAGATAATCCTTCATCAGCCCTACCTTCTTCACCCCTCCTAGGGTGAGGTCCCTCGAGCGCATGGTGGGAAGGCGACCAGGAGAGAGGGAAGAAGGTATTCTACGGCCCATAGCCGCGCCCCTGCCCCGAGGCGTAGACATGCCCTGGCCACTGCCATCACCAGTGCCTGGTTCAGCCATCCTGATTCCAGTAGCTAAATTGGGGACACAGATACAAAAAATACATTTTATGGGGCCATGTAATATCCCTTTCTGATCTTTAAGTAGAAGGGGTTCGGGAATGGGTACCAGAGTCATTTAGAGAGACACAAAATCTCTGTCCACTCCAATGGACCCGTATTTTAGCGTATCGTGGAGCTTCTCAATAGCTCCCGGAAGTTAGCCGCTCACATCGAGTCTAACCGAAAAGACCTCAGTCAACACAACAGGCTCAAATCTGATGCCTTGCATCCTTCTTCGCAAGGGGCTTATTCCCGGAAGGGGAATTGCAGCTCCTGCACAGACTTGAACCCGCAGCAAGGCACATTTTTAATGCCTTCTGATTCATTGTTCCAGTTCATTCCTTTAGTGGTTAGTCTACCTCCTGCCTGGCTCCGCCCGCCTACGTACTTCCGCTCAATTTTCATTTCCCTTCAGTACTACGTCTGGGTTTGCGGTATATTCCCGGGTTTCCTCTGGCCAAAAATTGCCGGTCCAATCAGCGAACAGAGGGATGGCTGAGAACAATGAATTTGAGGTTGTGTGCTAGTTTGAGTTGTAGTCAAACGTTAGCGATTAGTTAACGTTTGTCAAAGGAGGGAGGCCAGACTCTCTGTGCAAATGAAATGAAATGAGAGTCTAATAGGATACCTACTGCCTATGTTCTCTCATCTCTCAACTTCATCCGCTTATCCGGGGTCGGGTCGCGGGGGGAGCAGCTCAAGCAGGCCTGCCTATGTTGTCTTTTGAAAAGGTTTCCTGGAACTTTCAATGTTTCATTATCTTATTAATATCCTGGGTGGAAGGAGTATGTGTCTGATAACAACAAAACATGTGGTACAGATGGTATTGCTGCAGAGCATCTTAAGCATGCCAGCTATAGGCTCTCTCCACTGTTAGCCATGTGTTTCTCTGGTATCATGGTGCATGGTGTTCTCCCTGATTCCATCTTGTCTGTTTTGCTGGTTCCTGTGCTTAAGGAGAAGGCTGGCAAATTAAACAGCATGGACAATTATAGGCCAATTGCCCTTGCCAGTACCCTGTCTAAGGTGCTGGAAAAAAATATTTTAAATAGGATCGAAATGTATGTATTAACTACAGACAATCAATTTGGGTTCAAGACAAAACATAGTACTGACTTATGCATTTATGCTCTAAAGGAGATTGTTGCTAAATATCAACGCCAAAACACCTCTATGTTTCTCTGTTTTATTGATGCCTCTAGTCTAAGGCATTCGATAGAATCAACCATGCAAAACTATTTGAAAAACTACTCATGAGAGATGTTCCCAAATATATTGTCAGAATTCTAATGTATTGGTATGCTCAGCAAACATTCCAGGTCAAATGGGATAATACTGTTTCTGATCATTTTCATGTGGCGAATGGGGTCCGTCAAGGAGGAATATTATCCCCTATTATTTTGAATGTATATATTGATGACCTTTCAAGACAGCTAAATGAATGTACAACAGGATGTATTGTGGGAGATCAAGTTGTGAATCATCTCATGTATGCTGATGACCTGGTTTTACTTTGTCCATATTCTGCTGGGTTACAAGAGCTGTTGAGGATATGCACGCAATATGGAAGAGAATTTGACATCAACTATAACTTCAAAAAGAGTAAGGTTGTTGTTGTGAGATCTAGAGAGGACAAAAAATCCTCTTTTCCTGCTTTCCACCTCGCAGATGGCCTCTTAGAAATATGCAGGGAATTAAAATATCTAGGACATGTCTTCTCAGATGATCTCATGGATGACGGTGACATTCGTCGTCAAAGGTGTAAAATATATGCACAGGCCAACGTGATGTTGAGGAAATTTTCCATGTGTTCCACTGATGTTAAGTGTGCTTTGTTTAGGGCTTATGTCACGCCGCTGTATACAGCTCATCTCTGGTCCTCTTACAGAGTGAGAAGTATGCAGAGGCTTAGAGTGGCATATAATGATGCCATGAGGTTGTTGCTCCGTGTTCCTAGGTGGCACAGTGCTAGCCAGCTATTTGTGTCCTCTAATGTACCGACATGTCAGGCACTGTTACGAAAGTTAATGATTAATTTCATGTGTCGATTGGATTGATCAGAAAATAGCATCATTATAGCCTTAACCAACCCTATGATGGGCTATCGGTTCACATCCAGGCTTCGAAAGCATTGGCATGATAGCTTGCACCTATTTTAGTACAGTATTTTTTGAGTATGTATTTTAATGTGTCATATGTGTGTGTATGTTGGATGTGAGTGGACCATCTGAGTACTTAATAAAGATTTATTATTATTATTGAGATGCAGTTTCCTACCTTGTTTTTCAGCCGCCTTGCTTTTTTTTTGATTATTTCTTATCTCTTTAATTTTTTCAATACATTAATTTGACTGTTCAATAGCTTCTTTACTTGCGGCAGGCTGACTTGCTGGTGTCAGTTCTCCCTGTCTCTGCTCACTAGCCATGACTCCTCTTTATTAACTCTCACTTTCCCTTCTCTCAGTCTCCTCATTCCATCTTTCCTCAGTATTTAAAGCTGAAGTAAGTAGAAGACATGGCACATTTACTTTGTAATAAGAAATATTAGTATAATTATTCAGAATTCATACGTATTATACCCGTGTCCCCTTTAACGTTATAGCTGTGATCAAGGGCTATAGTCTCCATTCTTACAGGCCCAGGGGTGCATGGTGGTGCAGAGGCGTTCCTCTTTATGACCACAGGACAATGCTCAAAGACAGTGGGAATAGCATCTCCATCAGCGTCTGCCTCCAAATGTGCCTTAATAAATCAAACATTAAGCTTCCCAGTGGTGTATTCTTTGTTTGTGCAATTAGAGCGTTTGCTGATAATTTTTTTTGTTATTGTAATCTTTGATTACAGATAAAATACTCCAGCCTACCATGTGCGTCTCCTCCCTGCCTCAATGGGGAAACCGTTCATCCGTCCTGCTTTCTCAGAGTATGGGAGAATCCCCATGCAGCATACTATAGTGGGGACTATGCACGTCGATATATATTGTTATATAAAAATAAAATAAAACATTGATGTTACTACGTACATATGTCGGTGGGCCATAAACACATCGTAACCTAATGCAATTATTGATTACTAATAACAATAAATAGTAATTCTATCTCCAAATTTATGCTCTCTATTCAGTTTTGAATGAACCGCCCAGCACTTCTGGGAACTCCAGAGTGCAAGTCACGATCAAGCATTTTGAACGTCCGGTGTCGTCACTCTGAACAGCGTTGATGGGTACCGCCTGTTAGTGTATCAGCATATTTATGTATCAATTCATTTAGGCATCAACATGTTGAGTGGTTTGTTTCTTACACATTATGCCAAATTGTGTTTTTTAATGCATTAAAATTAAATATAATACAGCAGTTTGCTGATCAATGATTTACATAAAGAACGAACGTACACACGTAAACCAAACTGTGGGCATCTACCGACTGAAGTACTCTAACCGACATCCGAACCAGGTTAATAATAGGTTAAGGTAATGTGATATCCTCTATATCCACTATGTTAAAAAACGAATACAGCAGCCAACCAACATGTCAATAACTCAGGTAAGGAACTAGGAAAGAAGAAAACGATTGCGCTAAGCAGGATAACATTTGACACATCTGAAAGTAAATTACCGTATGCTTCTCCCGATTATCAGAATTGTTGAACTTGGTTTTGAAAGTCGTAAATGAGGCTGCTGAAATCACTACCTTCTAGTCTACTTTTTGCTATGTGACACTGCATGTGGGCAGCGCCATGACAGTTCCGGGAGTGACGTTGTCATTTGTATTCATGCGGATCAAACTTGCGCTCTATTTCTGTTCACCTCGGACACCACGTAAATATTATGTAATAATATAAATCCCTAAGCATGCAAATATGGTTAGAAGTAATCGATAAATAGTATTTATAAAGGAAACATTTAGATGTAAAAAAATTTAGTCAACCTAACATAATTAAAGTTAACTGATAATTAACAATAAGGCTCAACATAAAGCCTTTTTTATCCATGATACATGACTGTGCTAACACTAAAAGTAGAAAGGATACAGAAAAGCACACAAATTGGGAATACATTGAATGTCGCTGCTTCAAAAATGCCAGCATGAAAATTGTAGATAAACAAAATAAGGGTTAGGTCTTGTATGCATTTTTCGAGTGTGTACATCTACCGATTAAAATTACTTACTGAAAAAAACTTCAAGGATCCTGCATGTAGAATCTGTAGACACGCGCCCCCTGCCTCCAACTTCACGCGACCTTGTAGCTGTCACAGTGTGTCTAATGATGGATGATTGCAAATGAATTACCCTTTGAGGAAATTGCTGTTCTGTATAATGAGTGTAACACCCATGGTAGCTTTGAATGATACCAAGACCATTTCCTACACACACTGCACCGTCTCCTCATTCTCTCACCGTACCTGTTTAAACTTCATCTTATCTCCAGTCACACGTGACCTCAGAAACTTCAGCCAACAAATATGGCCTTCAGACTGCAATATCCCCTTTGCTCCAAAAAAATACATATTTGGTGTACTGTATACATTATTACTTATTGAATCCTAAATACATTTGGTATGCCTGTTTAATCGCCAGATTAAGAACCCATAATCTAGAAAGGGTATTTCTTAATCCTATGTAATCCCAATGGAATGGTTTCATTCCATCTGATGGGCGTCAAAACACTTTTAAATGCTGTAGGGGGAATCTGCTGAGTAGACTCATTCAACGTTAGACTCCTCCCCGGCCAGTGGCAGATCCCCCATGGAGTGGGTCCATATGGCATCCCATCCTGTGTGCGTTTGTTGTTTTCACTCTCCAGTCTCCAACGATGTGCATTGTAGATCCGGGCTGCTGCTGCATTCTCTTTTCCTTCAGGGAACTGATCAGAAAACAAAAACAACGTTGCATGTGTGACCTTAACGGGCAATAAAGCTTCCGTGATACTGATACTGATACACTGCAGGGCGGCTGGGTCCATACCCACACTCCCACTTCCTTACCATAACTCCTAGTGCATGCCATTTAGAAGGGCACTCAGGGCCCGTGCATACACACCATCTCAGCCGTGAATGAGTTGGCGCTAATGGAGTGACCTATGCCTCTTGGCAGCGGCCCAGGCACCGCTAGTGGTGCGTACCGCGGCAGCACTGTGGCGTGTAGGATTCAGTCGATCTCAGTTTAGTCGGCATGGCTACATGATAGACTAGCAAACATCCTCATTTTAGCCCCGAGCCAAAGAGATACTGGGAGGGAGGGGGGGGGGGGGGGTAAGTAGTGTGTGTGGGTATTGGTCTAGGTCCGTATGACACGTGCAGGGGGAGCAGGAGTCGGAGGCTGTGTGTTTGTGAAAAGAGGGAGTGAGAGAGAAAGAGAGGGAGACCGTTACAAAAAAAGAGAGTGTTTGTTTGTGTGAGAGTCAGAGAGTAGCAGAGAGAGATAGAGAGAGTAAGAGAGGGAGGGAGAGAAAGGAAGAGCAGAAGCGAGCCAGATAGAAAGAGAGATAGAGGGTGTGAGGGAGAGAAAGGGAGAGGAGGAGAGAGAAGGAGGAAGAGTGAGAGGGAAAGAGAGGGCGAGGGGAAAAAGAGCGAGAGAAAAATAGTGAGAGAAGCAGCGCGGGTCGGAGGGGAGGCTGAGTGTTGGTTTCACCTCCTAATCGGTTTCCCTTGGAGATCTGTCATCGACTGCAGTGGAGGAGCATTAGAGGGAGCAGGTACGGGAAGGGGAGAGGACGCTATTACATCTCAGCTCCGTGACTTCACCCGTACATCTCTTCACCCATCCAGCCATCCAGGTAGGCAACCTTTTACATTTGGTTTGAATATAATCGTTTTCTTTATTTTAAGTGTTTATTATTTGACTTACTACAAGTGAGGTTGTATTTATCTAATATTTGAGTTCCTCTCTCCGAATAAATAAAAAATATAAGATACATTTGAAGATTATCTTTAGGACATTATCTCACCTCGCAAGTAAGTGAATCTGTTTTGCTTCTTGGCTGATGTGAATGTTTCTTTTCTATGAAGTCCATTACAATAGACTATTCTCTTAAGTGCCTGATGATTAGACTTAATTTATAATTGATGAATTATCCATTGTCATATCTGTGGAGAACACCATGTCTATATCTCTGTTATATTCCCCATATGTGTTTAATAATGGGCCATCTGCACACATGTCGTGTGTTTTGACGACCCAAGCATTTTAATCTATTTTTCTGGCAAGGAAATAAACGAACAATCCACTAATTTTCTCTCAAGGAGTCTATTTTTAGCATTGCTGTGTAAACTATATTACCATTTTAGATCAATGAACTGTGTAATCCATTCATTTTTCACGATTAGTGGGCTCAGTCCAAAGTTTCCCAAACGGGTTTATAAATGACGCTGTCGAAGCGTGCAAATGAAATGCGAGGCATTGATTGTGCCATTGTTTCTTTCAACTGTTCCAATGCGGAGCCGAAAGTGGAACACATGCATAGAGATGGGGGGCTTTGATGTCTTCTGAGAGAGCCTCCTTGCCCCATATTCCTTCTCAGAGAGACACCCAGATGAGAGGGAACAGCAGCTGCGAAAGTGACCCATGGAGTGTGAGCATGCATGAGTGTGCACGTGAGCATATGTGTATTTCAGGGTCTGTATGCATGTTTGTGCGTGTGTGTGTGGTTGCTTGGGTGCGTTTGAGCCTGTGTGTGTGTGTGTGTGTTTGTGCATGCGAGTGTGTACGCAATATGTGAGTGTGAGCGCGTGCATTGTACGTGTCAGTGTGCGTGCGAGCCATGAGTGTGTGTTTGGGAAAACAGCAGGGCTCTCCCTCCGTTGGCTCCCAGTGAAGAGCAAGCTAGCGCACACATTTCACAGTTGACAGAGTTTTAATGAGCTGCTGCAGCCCCGCCGGTCACAGGGCTCTGACACCTCGTTCACCGTCGGCCCCCGGCCAGGCGGAGCCAGGCCTCTCCATCCCGACGCACCGATGCAGACCGCACACGCAGACTGCAACCAAACAAGGCAGCTAATGACCCTTATGGTCTGATTGTAGCCGTGTGTGTGTGTGTGTGTGTTGTGTGTGTGTGAGCTAGAAGCATGGTCTAAGGCGCCCTGCACTCATATGCTCTGCGTGCTTGGGCGGGCAACGATGGAGAATGGGCTTCTTGTGTGGTGACGTGATAGTTGAGTGTTCTGCTGTTAAAACATACTGGGGGGATAGTTTGGAGTGACAACATCACAAAATCAAGGGAGAGAGAGAGGGAGAGAGAGGGAGAGGGAGAGAGAGAGAGAGAGAGAGAGAGAGAGAGAGAGAGAGAGAGAGAGAGAGAGAGAGAGAGAGAGAGAGAGAGAGAGAGAGAGAGAGAGAGAGAGAGAGAGAGAGCAAGAGGGGGAAGTGAGAGAGAGGGAAGGGGAGAGAGAGAGTTGGAGAGAGGGACAGAGGTGGAGGGCAGAGAGAAGGAGAGACAGAGAGGAGGGGGAAGAGAGAGAGAGGGAGAGAGGGAAGGGGAGAGAGAGGTGGAGAGAGGGACAGAGGTGGAGGGCAGAGAGAGGGGGAGAGAGAGAGGAGGGGGATTATTGCGATATCACAGGAACATATTTCAAAGCTGGGAATATCTGGGAAATGACAGCAGAAGCGCATTTGTCGCAGGGAAGAACCTGCTGCTGCTCGCTACTATACAGCTGAAGGGCAGCCATCAATCTCAGGAGGGCGCAGGTGACAGCTAATTCTTCCAATACCCTGACCGATAGATATTGTGCTGTCCTGCCCCAAGGCTGTGTGTGCTGAACCGCAGTCCCCGGCTCTCGCGATGGACAGGAGGATAACAGACCCACGTACCACCATGCGTCGTATCGATGCCCTTAAGTCGGTCCCGTATCGCCAAACCTAAATCTGGGGAACAAGCCTTAAAGCCGAAAAGGCTTAAAGCTCGCTCAACTGTTTCAAAACCCAATGCGCAATTCTGGGAGACGGGCTCCCTGCCTAGCAACCATTGAGCCGGAAAGTTTTCAACGCTTCCCATACTCCCCATCTCGAGTTCAGAGTTGCATTTTTGTTTCCATCGCCCTGTGTACGGTTTGAATCCCAGAGGAGGATCAGCGGACGAGTGTGGAGCGGTTCTCCGCCATACATGCCCAAGGCACAGCAACAGAGCGGCGCTGGTTGCCAGGAGACAGCTGGTAGGTGGATTACAGAATACACTGGCCCGGCCCAGGGCCAGTCAGTGGGCAGGGGCGCCGCTTGTTATTGGACGGGGAAATGTCAGAGGAGGGCAAGGAAGAGGGGGGGGGGGGAGGAGGTGAGGGAGGGAGGAAGGAGAGGGGAGGAAGGGGGGAGAGGAGAGAAAGGGAAGGGATGGGAGAGCGGGAAGGGAGGGGAGGGGAGGGAGGGAGAGAGAGGAGGGGGGAGGGAGAGGATAGAGGAGAGAGGAGAGCGGAGACGGAAGGGAGGGAGGGATAGGAGAGAGAGGAGGGGAGGGGAGAGACGGGGGAGGGATGGGAGAAAGGGGAGGGAAGGTGGGGAGGAGAGAGGAGGGGGGGAGGGAGAGGAGAGAGGGGAAGGGAGGGAGGGGTGGGCAGGGAGGGGAGAGAGGAGACGGGAAGGAGGGAGGGAGGGGAGAGAAGGGAGAGAGAGAGGGGATGGGGGAGGGAGAGGAGTGAGGGGAGAGGAGAGGGAGGGGAGGGGGGAGAGAGGGGAGGGGGAGGGAGAGGAGAGGAGGGAGGGGAGGGAGAGGAGGGAGGGGAGAGAGAGGAGGGGAGGGAGGGGAGGAAGGAGACGGGTGGAGGGGAGAGAGGGGGAAGGGAGGGGAGGGAGGGAGGCGAAGGTGGCAGAGGAGAGAGGGGAAGGGGAGGGATTGGAGAGAGAGGAGGAGATAGAGGGAGGCTAGGAGGGAGGGGAGAAAGGGAGGGGGAGAGGGGAGGGCAAGATGGGTGACAGGGGAGAGAGGGGAGTGGAGGGAGAGGAGGGGAGGCTGAAGGAGGGGGACAGGCATCATTTAAAAAACGCTTGTAGATAACGTGGCCACACAAAGTTCCATCTGTAAAAGGTTAATTGGATTCAGTCTGCAGAACTCTTATAAAAGCTGCTCTGCAATTCCCACACAAACACGGCCAGACGCAATTTCAATCTCTTTTGATGACAGACGGCGCTGGTTCTTCAAATGGTTCCTAAACCCGTTTAGCCACTGAGCCGTCCTCTCTCTTTGTGTCTCCCTGTGTGCAGCAGACTGAAGCCATGGAGGACGCCCCTCTGCACCCACACAACATCCAGATCTGCGAGGTGACCTGCGACTCGTTCCGCATTGGGTGGGACATGACCCCGGAGGACACGGCGCGCGCCACACACTCTTCCATCGACCTGAGCCGCAAGGAGAGCCGCGACCCCAACCGCTTCAAACACAGGGTCTGTCCCTAGCTTCAAACACAGGGTCTGTCCCTAGCTTCAAACACAGGGTCTGTCCCTAGCTTCAAACACAGGGTCTGTCCATAGCTTCAAACACAGGGTCTGTCCCTAGCTTCAAACACAGGGTCTGTCCATAGCTTCAAACACAGGGTCTGTATCTTCAAACAGAGGGTCTGTCCCTAGCTTCAAACACAAGTCTTTCCATAGCGCCATTCAGGGGTAGCAGTGGGACTATGTAGACCTTCTTCTCAGCTGCTCCACAGCTTAGATTTTCACGTCAGACGTTAGCATCAAGCCTTCGAGCAGGTGAACAAGTGAGGCAAGGAACAATCAAAACATCCATCATGGCTGTCAGTACATCTCAAACACGACAGAGTTCATGGTACCATAGGAATCAGCATAAGACCTAAAGACATGAGAGCCCAAAACAACAAAGCGCACACGTCAGTTCAATCTATGATATGACTCCACAAACAGTCCTCATGGATGGCAACAACAACTGTCTGTCGTTAATGATGTTTTAATGTCTTCTCTTCCGGTTTCCCCATAATGAGACGAACAAGACGTCCTTCTAAATGGTTTGGTTGGCCATGTGGACGAGCTGTGCAGCGTTGTGATCATCCACACATATAAAACACTTTTTTGCCTGAGTCAACTCTGGAATAATGGATGTTCCCTCGCAGTCACTTCCAATGAAGGCATAGTGGAACATGTGCAGTCAAACAGCTTCGGGCTACTGACTCATGCAAGCAATGTTTTGCTCAAATGGAGTCAAGCTGACATAAATCTACTGCAGCAACACAGCTTCTGCAGAAATAGTTTTGGCACATTCTGTGCATATTAAGCAAATTGTGTTCAACTATAAATACCAAAGGCCTCAGCTTAAAATATGTACGAGAAAAAATATTATCTCAATTCCACTCACTTTATTGAAAACATAATTCAACATGTAGGCCTATTCATATCCTGCCGGTCTTTTTACTTCCTGAGACAATAGACTCAAATTTTTAGAACCTAACATTATTTTTTGCCATAAATCATTTCTCTTTGGTTTTCATGTCACAATATAAGTGCCAATCATCATGGTGAACTATTGACTTTGCCGTTCATGAGGTGCAGAGATGAGGGCGCCATTCACAACGATTATAGATTGAATGACTTCTGCCTCTTGCTCTAATACGAAACGAGACACACAGTGGAGTTGCATCAGCCATGTTGCCATGGATATTGGTTCCTCTGAGCTTGCTGTAATGAGCCATGCCGCACAAGTCAGGGACCAAAACAAAGCATCTGATTTGATTGGCTTGGGTGTAAACACGGGTTTGTGTTGAAAACAAAGGCTAAGAGCTGTTGAAATGTGGTTTGTGGAAGAACACTACTTAAAAGCTTAAGAGAGGGTTGTCAACAGGCAAAATAAAGTGTGTGTGTTTTTGTGTCTGTATTTGTGTGTGTGTGTGTGTGCGTGCGTGCGTGCGTGCGTGCGTGCGTGCGTGCGTGCGTGCGTGCGTGCGTTGCGTGCGTAGCGTGCGTGCCGTTGGTAGGCGTGCTTGCGTGTTGTGATATATGTGGGTGGGTCTGGGATTATCAGAGCACTTTCTTATGCATTTCATCTCTCAATAACCCCTTCCGCCTGTAGTCTGGTGAACGTGATGTGTTTGTTTGTGTGTCTGTCTGTTCAGGACGTACCGACCAAGCTGGTGGCCAAAGCGGTGCCCCTCCCCATGGCCGTGAGAGGCCACTGGTTCCTGAGCCCCCGGACGGAGTACCGCGTTGCGGTGCAGACCGCCATCAGACAGGCCGACGGCGACTACCAGGTCTCAGAGTGGAGTCAGGTGGTGGAGTTCTGCACAGGAGGTAGTGGACATGGGACTGTAACTGTAGGTCATTTGAAGTCTAGAGACCTTGTTTGATGTCTAGCCTGCTGTAGGACTACGACATCCCACTGATGTGATGAGTCTAGGCAGTGGCCCAAAGTGTGTTTTTCACATGAACACAAGGAATGGAACACAATAATAAATAGTGAGAGTTGTTACTGATATTGTATGTTGTACGTCCTTGCACTTAAAAATGGTACTTAGCATTGTGAAGCATCTTATCAGAGATATATATTGTTTCTCTTTCTTCTGACAAATGTACTTATTGTAAGTCGCTTTGGATAAAAGCGTCTGCTAAATGCCCTGATTGCAAATTATATTGAAAACAATATTGTATTGATATTGAAATGTCTGAATATGTCGCCTAATGATAATGACCTGTTTTCTATCCACACGTCTGACTCTGCAGATTACGCCATGGAGCATCTGCAGCAGCTGCTGGACAAGGCCTCAGGCTCCACCGGGAGGCTGCTGAAGTTCTCTGTGTTCTACCGCAACCAGCACCCGGACTACTTTGAAAACGTCAGGTGAGTGCGTGTCGACCATAACGATCATGTTTGAGTGCATGATGTAGGAACTATCTACCATTACATCGACGGCAGCCGCCTTGACCTTCAAGCGCTTCTCCCTGTCTCTGATGATTAGAAGCGAGTGCGGAGGACTCATGCGACCTTCACTGAAGGACAACAGCGGGAGTCACGGCTCCCCCATCAACGGCAAGCTGAGCGGGGTCTTCCTCAGCTGCAACACCGAGTTCGACACGGGCCTCCCCCCTAAGGACTCCCCCTACGGGTCCCTGCGCTTCCAGGTCCCCGCAGGAAGCCTGCTGGACGCCAACACCAGCCTCTACTTCGCAGACTTCTACTGCATGTACACGGCGTACCACTACGTGGTGCTGGTGCTGGCCCCCGGCGGCTCAGACGGGGACAAACTTCTGCCGCGGTCGGCTGCCCAAGCTGGACCTCTCGTCCAACCCCTTCCTGACGTGCATCGCCCCCGAGGCGCCGGGGGAGGAGCCCCTGTTCTGCCACGCCCAGCGACGTGATCCTGGAGGTGCTGTACACGGAGCCGCTGCATCTGGAGACAGGCACGGTGGAGCAGATCAGCGGGCACCACCAGCTCATGAGTCTGACAACGGCCAACGCCAAGAAGGACCCCAGCTGCAAGGTGTGCAACATCAGCGTAGGGCGCTGAGTGGACACAGTAGGCGGACACAGTAGCATGGGAGGGCAGGTCTACTGTCTGCACTCTACCACTGAACAATGCCCAGGGCTGGTGGTGGCAGAGCCCGTACTGAATAGTGTGAAACACTGGGAACACGATTTGAACGGAGCCCAAAAGGTTCCCCGTGGACCTCTTTGTCTTCCCAGACTAGAACGTTTATGTTTTACATTTGTGTAATGCACTTTCCCTGCATCCTTCTGGCTACTCCTATACCACTGGTATTATACATGTCTACCTGTGTGACTCTTAGTCATGTCAGAACTAGGCTTTATGTACGATCATTATTGTACTTTTCTTTTTTACCACTTTCCACAATTATTTAAGACCTCTGCTTTTGATTTAGAAATTTGCATTGATGTGTTGCCCCTTGCACCTGCTGTATATTCATGTTGTAATGTAAAATCACGTGGGTTATAAACACTCCAAACTTTGAGGAACCAGGAATGCATATTTCAAGTCATAATTATATGTATATATATATAGTCATTCTTCTTCTTCATATTCACTGTAATGGGAATGACCCACATCCTCATTTTATTTTTCAAATGAGCATTGCCATAACAGCTGGAATTCCGTTCTGTAGGTTATGAGGACATTTAAACTGCTAGTGTTTTAATTTTATAAATCCTCATCCTCATCCTAAAAACCTCTTTTCTGGGGTCGGGTCGTGGACGCAGCAGCTGTAGGGTTCTCCAGACTTCCCTTTCCCGTGCCACGTTGACCAGCTCTGACGGGGGGATCCCGAGGCGTTCCCAGGCCACTGTTGAGATATAATCTAAGCAGAGGAGCATCGGCTCTACTCTGAGTTCCTCACGGATGGCTGAGCTTCTCAACCTATCTCTAAAGGAGATGCCAGCCACCCTCCTGATAAAACCCAGTTTGTCCTTGTGCCCGCATTCTCGTTCTTATTCTAAACAGGCCTAACCATTAACTATTCAATTTATGAACTACGCTTGTAAGGGCTAATCACACTCACCTGGTGGTATAATATGTCCCCTTTAACCATAGTTCATGAATTGAATAGATAATGGTTATTTATAAAAAGAACGAGAATGTGGGTACAAGGACAAATCTGTATAATATGTCCCCTTTAAGAAACAACTTGCAGTCATTAAAGATAATCTCTATAAAAATCACAAAAGTAAAATACAGTCATAAACGTTTCATTACCCACTCAAGCCAATGGAAGCAGTAGTCAGTTATTTTTTTGTTTTTAGACTTTATCCTCTTTATTGTAGAGTGAGATAGACCAGAAGGTATGAGAGATGGAGTGGAAGACATGCAGCAAAGTACCACGGCTAGGAATCGAACCCCGATCGCTGCAGTAAGGACTGGGCCTTAATGGTTCGAGCTCTACCCGGTGAACCCTCGGGGCACCCAGTCAGTATTTTCTTTAATTGAAGCTCATTGTCATTTCATTCAGTGGTCGCTTCAGTAGTTTATGCGTGGCAGTCCTGCCTGGACACCGATGGGAGCTCACGCAGATGAGCACGCCGTAGTTCTGTCCCTCGTTGTTGTCCCAGAACGGCTGGCTGTGCCCGTCGGGCAGATAGCTCAAGCAGAACTCGATCCTTTTCTTGGCGTCGAGCACTTTGGGCACGGGGACGATGAACTCAAAGATGTCCGTCTGCGGGCCGCCGTACCGTGTCGGCAAGTACGTGCAGGGCACGTCTCTGTAGCTCTGCCAGGAATCGAACGTGAGGCGTATGCGCACGTCCTTGTGGAGGCTGACATTCTTGACTCGCGCCGTGCCCCGCAGGACAGCCGACTCCGTAAGGACGGCGCAGCTCTCCAGCACCACCATGTCCCGGGCCAGCCGGCTTCGGAGCGCCTGGAAGTCCGCTGACGGCTGGGGGAAGTCCAGCTGAAGCCTCGTCCCTGGGCAGCAGGTGGCGACCGTGCAGCTGTAGCAGTCGTCCGTTGACAGGACGGTCTTGATGACGGCTCCCAGCCGCTGGAGCGAGGGCGGGGGGCCCGGGGGCCGTAGGGAGAAATGCTCCGAGTCCTGGTCCTCAGAGAACAACCGCACGGCCGTCAGAGACAGTCCCTTGGAGTCGGCGAAAACCACGCGCTTGTTTTTGACCGGCCCCCCGGCGCTGTAATCGTCATCGTCGTCGTCATCTAGTAATATGTCGTCCATGATTAAGGACAGCAGGGGGTCTACGTATTCTGGGCACAGTGTTTTGGGCGGCGGACGGATGCAGGGCCGCGCTGGGGCTTAGGATGGGCACCCAGACGTGAGGACACAGCTCCTGACGCTGGTTCAAGCACAGCCGGACCGCGATCTCCATCAGGCCGGCTGTCTGGGCCCTGGAGCCGAGGATGACCTCGGGTAGGGCCCTGCAAGAGGAAGGAAGAGGCAGGGCCGTCGATAAGGGGTGAAAGGTGATGACGATTCTAGGGGCCCACAGCCCAGGGGTGCCCCACAAAAAAAATAAAAAATAATAATAATAATAATTATTTTACTACCAGCCCATAGTACTACCATAGCGCCCCCCCCCCCCCACCCCACCCCCCCCCCCCCTCCCCCCCCCCCCCCCCCCCCCCCCCCCCCCCCCCCACCCCCCCCCCGTCAACAATTGCTCCTTCCACCCCCCCCCGTCAACAATGCAGTGCAGGGGGCCCATCAGTAAATCTTGTCTGGGGGCCCAGGAATTGTAGCAACGGCCCTGGAAGAGGACGGTGAACCACATGGAGAATAACATCCTCTATCAGCTAACATTCAGACCAGTTAACATTAAGGCAGTTTAACATTCATTGAGGTCATCTTCAAAGGAAGCATTTGTATAACGTTCGAATATCAAATCTAAAATATTTGGTAACACTAGTCAAAATTATACAGATGTATATAAATGGCCACATGGGATATTTTTAGTTATGAGAATAAAGTCAGAATTCTGAGATTAAAGTCGGATTTTGACTTTAATCTGAGAGGCGAAAGAAGGGAAATTCCTTACAGGCTACTGTGGTGGGAATTTTGGACCGCGTCGATCATTTCTGTCTAAACCGTTTCTATCTAAAAGAATAAAGAGTAATCCGAATTTATAACAATTAGGGTAAGATATTTAATTAATAAACATACAACAAACATAATAATCTGAGGCCTCACATACAATAATCTGAGGCCTCAGAAGGGAGTTCGCCCTGCGTCTCTCTATAAGCACTCCGCAAGGAGAAGTCCAATACATTGGCAAAAGCAAGGACTTTTTTTTCAGTGGCACAGGTTTCGGAAATGCTGAGAAAAGCTCTGCTCCACATGTGATGGAAAAATCCATATATTGTTTCCACTTCATCATGTAAGCCGACCTAAACTGTTCCTAACGTTATTTAACGTTAACCTTTGTGCCCGGGGTATACCGGTCATGAGGGAGTAGAGATCCCATTATGCATTCTTCTTCTTCATGAGATTACAGGAAACTCTTTCCTTTAAGTAAACATTATTTGATTTGATCATTGACAATCATGATGTGGGGCCCCTTAGTGGTGACTTCTAAATTGGACACTTTGACCCTATACCACCCCAAGGGTGTCTGCAAAAAGGCATAATCAACCAATTGCATCTAGAGAAACAGAATATGAGAATATAATCTTCCCATTACACTACCTGTACGAACCAAGTTCAGAGTCCCATAGCGGGACGGGATCTGACCAGAGAAGAAACTTAAACTCAGAATGCCCAAAATAATAATGCTTGTGACCCTAATCCTCATCCGCAAAATTACACTAATTTATCTTTAAAAAAAAATACCAAAAGTATACATTGTCGATAGATTGCCAACAGTTGAATCCTTGGTTACATGAGAAAATGATTGAGTTTCTACGTTGTGTCCGTCAATCTTCCTGTTGGTTCCATGTCGTAAGGCCGGTTGGACCATCATCTGCGCGGCAGAAAGGCGGTTAACCTGGCATTCATTGGGCTATATTTACCAATCATGTCTGATCTGTACTTTACTATACGGCCGAGGTAAAGGCTACTTACATTGAAGGAGTTGTAAGGTCACCAGTTGTAGAGGGTGCCTGTAGTCCTGCTGAGTTACACATCCTGCTATTTATACTGCAACACTGCTCCTCCCCCTTTGCCCTACTCACCCAGCCAAATAACCATGGCTCGTGGTATAAAATAATAACTCAAACCAGACTTTAGATAACTACCTTTTTATTCAGTTTTGCTTGAATATAGAACATATTTCTTTGTATACTCCGAAAACAGATGTCCTCATTCAATACCATGTTGTTTCAGAACAGGCAGAGAATAGAGACCCTGAAAGCTCTTAAAGGACGTTTCCTTTGGGTGCTGGTGGCATTTCACAGGTCCCAGACTTTCAAACGTCTGTAGTCTGACCCTTGGTATTACTGACTTCCTGGCCTCCGTCCAAGCATTCAGCCTCTTGGCCACTCTCCTAATGATAGCGCTGTTTTCGTCAGTCCTCTCTTGCGGCGGGGGGGGGGGCAATCCTCCTGTGTACCCCTGTCGGGCGCCTCTGTCAGCAACGGATTATGCCCAGGCGGCTGAGAAAAGGGCCCCCCCCCCCCAACACACGAGGACCCCATAAATCTGTCCAGTATGGATTGCGCTGCATCGTCGGAAACAGGGGCATCTGCGGACAGCAGACTTATGAAGCAGATAAAGGGGGGCGTGACATTTAATACCCCACGTTATTTGATTGACAACATAACCTGTGGTTGAGGAGCCCCCCCAAGAACATGACATATCAAATCCCATGCAATTGATTGAGGGGCCCCTTTCAGATACCAAGAGTGACTAACATAACCAGTGTTTCAGGGCCCTATATTACATTTCTAACCCTATTCATGAATTGATGACATGATTGGTGGCCCTATTGAGACAAATTACATAATATAACCAATGGTAGATGGCTTTCGGGCCCCATAGATATCAGTAGGTAAACATGTTGTAGAGACAATTATTGAATTGGTAGCACGGAGGCTTGGGCTTCAGGGCCGCTGGGAGGTAATCCATCCCTGGGTCTGTTTTCAAAAGCACCGCTCACTAATTAAGCCGCTCTGAAGATAGGGGAACCCGGTATAGTTTGAGGTCCTGGTTCCCTTACGCCAAGACCCTCACTTGACACTGCAAGGTGATCTGCTTGTTGCATGACCAGAGTTCAGCTATAAATACCGAGGTGGGCTTGTAGCCTCCCTTCCAGTCACTTTGCAAATTCAATTTGAGGTTAATTATATTCTCGTAGACATTTTGTGATGAAGTAACGACCTGCACGCATCCCAACTGTTATGAAATGGAGGCTCACATAGAGACTGATTTAAAGCAATGCCAGTTAACAACGAATAATTAACCATTCACAATTGTTACAATGGAGTTAGTTTGCAAAAGTGCAATTAAATATACAGATGAGCAGGAAGTTGGGTCTACTATCTGGTAATCGTCATTGGTTGCGATAGGGACAGTAAGGATCCTACAATCAAAATTATCTGGCTGTGTGCTTCTTTGCACGTACTGCATCAGCGATGCAACAGTCCCCTACCCTCCAGTGGTGTGACGCAGCTCGCCATTACGCAATACATTAAATAAACAAATTTCAAGTTATTTCGTGATAAAAGCCAAACGCAAAAAGTGACCTTTAAAATATGGTTATTAAATGTTGTTGATGCCATGTTCTTTATCCATCCTACACAGATGCGTTTGCTCAAGAGAATCTGGAGGAGACTGAGCTCTCAATCAGTCTGTAACTTTATCCCTCAGGAGCTGTTCATACACGTTCTTCAGGCCGGGAATATTCACAAGGAACAGAAAAACCTAAAGAGAAACAAAACAAGAGAACACAAATTACCCAGAGTGGACAACCACGAAGCAAATGAGTTGACAATCGTTCTATAAACCGAAAGAATATGAATATGCCCAAAGCTCTAGTGGGTCAAGAAAAGATCCGACAGCCTCACCTGGCCGAGTCTGGATTGGACTCTGGGGCTGTGTGAGCGGCACACCGGTTGCATGGTGAGAAATCAATGAGCACAGGTTAAACCAGCCTCACCACACACCACACACTCACATGGCACTAGAGAACCAGGCCATTGATCATTTTTCAACAAACCAAGCGTCCTGCTACCTGGCGTGTAGCATGGAATTTGTAACACTGGTGCCCAATGTAACAAGTCCATGCTACCCTCCACCGAGGTGACTCCTATTGGGCTCCTCCAGACAAAAGGACGCAGGCGGTGGTGTTGAAAGACCGGTTTTATTGCAAAAGGTCTGTTGAAAATGATACATGCCTGGTGCTCCATGTTGCAATCTAGGAGAGCTCCCTGGGTGTGTGTGGAGAGTGGACTGCTGGTTTATTCTGATTACTCAATGTGCAATAGGTGTGCAGCCTCACCCAGCCCCAGAGTTTAATTAGACGCAGCCAAGTGAGGCTGATCAAAGCAGCGGTCACCCACACACACTCCCACATTTCATAACTGCCATTTTAGTCAACACTTCCACACCTGCGAGTAACCATGGCCCACTTTTAGACCCTCCTTTCAAGCCCATTTTAACCCTGTCACGAAATCTGCTACCAACCGTCCTCTCTCTGCAAGTTGCCAAGAATTCATCCATTTGTTACTTGAATCCCGCATCCATTACCAACACCCTCGTCAGTTTACTCGGTCAAAATACTTATGAAACTCAAGTTCTGCAGACACAAGAGAATCCTCTCAATTTAGCCCTGTTCTCCGAAAGCTACCTTGGCTTCTGCATCCCGTAAACTACTATTCATACTCCTCACCATTACACAACTCTGTAATGTTGTGTAATGCGAGTCCCTCCATGGCCAGGCCCGTCTTACCCCACTGAGCCCCCCCCCCAGTCCTTAGGTCACCACGGCACTGGGGGCTGCTTGTAGCCAGAGCACTACAAGATCGGCGATTAGCCCCCAAATGCTGAACCCTCTTTGTTTCGCTTTGGCCGGGACGTCTTTCATTATTCGTCCATTTAATTTTGTGCCTGGTTGTCGACACAAAACGGAAACAATGCGCATTGTCAAGCTCGACCAAGCAGTGTTCAATTGCCGGAACCACTCGCAGAGAAGGCCGCATGCGACGCACACTCTGGTAGGAGTAAGGCGTACACACTGGTCAGCGACCAATGAAAGGGGTAGATCTTAGAAGCAAATCCGAAAGTATGATTCAGGCTTCTGTCACTCATCTTCCAGTCCAACTGCCCCATCTGTATACTATGTTTGTACTAGGACTGTTCAATTAATCATTTTTTTTGTAAATGTTTTAAAGGGAAATTTCAAAGTTCTCACAGTTAAAGTTTTTGGAGAGAAATGCTAATGCCTCATATTTTCAAACTCAAAAATATAATATTGACCTTTACTGCCTCTGTAAAGCATCCTTGAGTGTAAGCAAAGCACTATATAAAATAAAGTTAATACTAATATAAATATATATTCAAGTCTTTTCTCAGTACGATAATTCGACCTTCATAATGGTCTATGCCCGGTCTTCATGTTTCCTTTATGTGCCAACAATTAATATTGACTCCACGGTTGCAGTAGAGCCATTGAGAAATATTGCAATATTTCCTTTGATTGGAAATGACAATATTTCGAAAGAATCTGAACTAACGATAAAATGAACGCGAAATATAAAACATGTCCACATAAGGGACGCATAGAAGAGGGAAATAACTATGAAGAAATAAAATGTCTGCACATTTTATGACACTAGTTACCCACCATGTCCATTAAATTAACTGCACAGCTCCAGTGGAAACCAGTGGTGCGATGGTTCTGTAACGCATCAGATGCTGAGAACCTACGTCAAGGTCCACCACATACTCTCTGGAGGGGAGAAGGTACAGAACCAGCATCAAAACAGAACCACGTGTAAACATCGCCCCCTAGTGTACACAGACAGCAGAGCCCAAACAACAACAGGGAGAGGCAGTGATAGAGGCAGTGAGGGAGGCAGTGACTGAACCTTTGATCGTCTGTCTCGGGCTCCACCATGATGTTATCCTGCTGCTCCTTCACGCGCAGAAACACAAAGGAGTCCAAGCAGGGCTCAGGGACTGGAGACAGATCAGAAGAAAAATGAACACATTGTACTAGAAGGCATTAAGTAGATGTATCCAAAGGCACTTACAGGGAATACATTTATAAAGTGCCCATGCCAAATTTAAACTGCACTAGCACTAACGGTTCAAAATCTTTGCCCAAAGGCCGAAACCCACCGCAGCTCCAGCGTGGTCATTGATTCACAGGAGAGGATGTGCTTCACACTCTACCCTTGAGCTTTGGTGTGTGTCGGCCCTAATGCATCATATCAGTCAGTCGGTCATTCCTCTGTGACGAGGCGCGGAGAGGCCGTACCTGCTTTCATCATGTCCACCGCCTGCAGGTTGGGGGGCATGTGTCTCAGCGCTACGGCCTTCAGGTAGGTCTCTGTGTTAGCCAGGTATCTGGAAAGGATAAACACGCACAAAGCACGTTAGCTACCAGCGGAGCAGCAATGTTCTGGTCTTCAACGCACAGAGTCCTTCATGCGATACCTACTCTCTGGCAAAGGCGTACTCCTCAGGGGACAGGTAGGAGGGGTCTCCGTCGGCCCTCGACTTCTCCTTCTCGAGGACATGAGGGAAGAACTTCTCAATCTGAACACAGAGCAACGAAGAGGATATTAACGGCATTCAGGGAAGGCCGATAGAGGCAAGTGGTGCACAGGTTATGGTGCACAGGTGATGGGTGACGGTGCACAGGAGACGGTGCCCAAGCGATGGTGCATAGGTGACCGCTGCACAGGTGATGGTGCACAGGTGACTGACCTTCTGAAGGCGGGAGCGCAGGTAGCTGCTGAGGGACGAAGGCGGAGCGGTCGATCCCATGCTGTAAACGCTGGCCTTCATGTCCCCTTTACTTTCCACTCGCTGCAGGTTTGTCCTTCTTCCTGTTTGCACAGGGGTCCACAAATACTTTGTGACCGTGTGCCTCACTCCTCACAGGCAAAACATCCGCAAATAAACCCCTGATACATAACTCGGGCTTGGCATTAGAATACAATTGAGAACAAAGATAGCCTACATAACACCATGTCCGTTACAAAATTATTTATATTGATGAAACCATGAGTCGACCTCCTCTCATTACCATGTGGGTGAGCTGCTCCATCGCACACTCTACTACTTCTGATTTGTCTCCATAAGTCAAGGGGAAAACTTTTCGTTTAGGCCAGGGCTGACGACATAAAGTGTATCTTACTGTTTAAATGGCATAACAAAACCTCGTGATCATTAAAGTTATACTTAATATGAGTACAGGATAGACTTAACTTAATGTAGAATACTTCTTCCAGTTTAGCGATCAGCTCCAACGGGGGTCATCACTCCTCCTGGCTGTCGTTCGCTCGCTCCCATTCTCTGACAAGGCGTCGACATGCTTCCAAACCGTGCACGAAACCACCAACTCCCCAAATTGACAGCTGATACATAAACGCTTCAAACTTACAACAAAAGTCAACAAACACAGAGAACGTGTAGTTAAAAGAGAGGAGGCAGGATCCGGAAGTCTCCGTGTTGTGATACTTCCCGCCACTAGCGGTGTCATCGGAGAATCAAAATGCGCAAATGGAGCATGTAAAGAATATTGCTCCTTCTGATTCTCCTATGGTGTTCAGGGTCAGGTCATTTTAGAAAGAAATAGATTGAAAATAAATGAATAGAGACTTTTCTCTAAATAGCTCTCGTAAGGATGTTGTCGATGTATGTTTTGCTATCTACTTCTTTTGATTATTCTGATTATGTTTAATTTATTTTAATTGTGCCTAATGAGGAAATCATTTCGTTAGTTATGATGCATACTTGTTTGGTATGCTACTATTATTCCCTTATTTCATTATTGTGTTATCCATACCGTGTTATCCAGCGATATATATTGTCATTTTTATATTTTCAATTACCTTTATTAAAAGCATTACATTTCCTTTTAATATTACATGAAAATATCAAATATACATTTTGAATCCTCTTTTTGATAAACAAGCATACAATTAACCACGAAAAGAAGTTAACAATAGTGTGTGTTTTTGATAGCTGCATCTTTTTTTACCAGACACACCTAATTTAAGTTTCACGTCAAGTCAATGATTAGGGTGAACCTTATCAAACGTCTTATTGAGCATAAAAGCATTTAATTGTTTCAGGATAGACATCGCTCGACCAATTCACAAATGTGCATTTTAATATCTAAAAAAATAGATATAAAAAATATATAAGTATAATATGTAATAAATCTATAAAATGTGCAGGGTATGATATATGATGTATAAAATATCGGCATTTGTGAATTGGTCGGGCGATGTCAGGCTAGTGTATATATACAATATACAGTATAATGAAAGACAAATAATACTTGAGCTCGCAGATTTTTCTTATTCCCAGGCTAGGCCTTTGCAACTACATAGTATAGAACATGCATAGGTTTAATGTGGGGAAGCCATTGTGTTTTATGACAATATTGAAATCACACAAGCTTGTGTGTAATTTATCCATCCCTGTAAACTCCCACCCTTACATACAATTGTATTAGCAAATGGTTCATAATTACGTGGTCATGTCTGAAGGCGCCTGTCATTCACTGGCATGAGATATTGGATTTATTATATGAAATTATTCAGATGAGCTTGAGACGTCAACTTTCAATTGAAAAGAGAACAAAAAAACTGTATTCATGGTGTGTTTATTTCACAAAACATTCATTAGTTTGATTCGATGAACATATGGTCATTTCATATCATCCAAATGTGTTGGATATTTACAGGCATTTTATGGCACACCAACATTGTACAGTTGCATTAAAACAGCAATTAAACATGTATGTACACAAAATAAACTCGATCAAGGCAAATCAATCTGAGACCGAGAGTGGTCAGTTAACAAAAACACAGACAGAATCTTTTAACAAACACATTCCACCCTCTGGTGTAGCATGATATAGACTCTGAGCATCGGTCAAAGGGCCTCACAGGAATAACATCCGCAAAGAGGGACATGAGGCTGCCTCTGTTCATCTTAAAAGGCTCACAGGTAACGTGTACGAAGAGGGCCATGATGGCCGCGGCTGATCAGACCCAGATAGGGACGTGACGAACCAGGCGATGAAGATGTTCCTGAACAGCGGCAGTCCACGCCTTCCTGGAACGCAGCCACCCACGGCGACCACTGACCCCACCTGTAGGACCAGACACCAGAGTCAAGCACACAGCATTCCTGCTGCTGACGGACCCGTAGTGGAGCTGGACTCCCCCTGAGCCCCAACACATGGACCCGAACAATGTGAACGCCTGCTCACGTTGAAGGCACATTTACAAAGCAAAAGGCACAGAGACCGGTTTACGCCGTCTTCATCATGTTTATCCAGCAGGGTGGGTTAGGGTTAGTGTTAGCAATGAGGGTCTCATGTATACAGTTAAAATTTAGTATTCTGCATTTTTTTGAGGGGAAGTTTGTGCTCCACCACACCTTCAGTGGTTGTGCTTCACAGAAGGCGATATTTGACGCCACGACCACAGTACAAGGCTGACGCCCAGTTCAATGCTGAAGCCACTGGATTGGGGACAGAACAAGGCAATTGAGGTAAAACCCATCTGCCCACCCCCCGGTTGAGACATTCGTGCAGACCTTATGGGGTTGGATTCGGTGGAACAGTACCTGGAGGTGTGATGGGGGTCAGGTCTTTGCCCAGTCTGAATGACTCTCCGGCCCACACCCAGAGCCCCAGCGCTGATACCCCACCCCTCCGTACAGGAGCAGCCAGATGGGCTGGGCGCGTTGGAGACCACAGAAGCCGCTGTCGTACAGGATCCAGAGGCCACCATGGACCCGATGGCCGTTGCTGCCAAACCAAGCATAGACACGGGTAAGTCTGCTGAAGGTGCCCTCAAACATCCCCTCATATCAAGACCAAGGCCGCCTTAATGCACGGGCTTGCCTGGGCTGAAGCCCCAGGGCTACGCGATCGGGGGGCCTATCATGAGGCTGCAGTTAAAAAAAAAATAAAAATAAAAAAATATTTTATACTGGCCCATGATAGGCCCCAGATCGGCGAAGGCCCAAGACAATGTGATTTTTGTTGTTTGGGGCATATAAAGATCAGAGGCCTATCACAACCCCCCCCCCCCCCCCCCCCCCCCCCCACCCCCCCCCCCCCCCCCCCCCCCCCCCACCCCCCCCCCCCCCCCCCCCCCCCCCCCCCCCCCCCCCCCCCCCCCCCCCCCCCCCCCCCCCCCCCCCCCCCCCCCCCCCCCCCCCCCCCCCCCCCCCCCCCCCCCCCCCCCCCCCCCCCCCCCCCCACCCCCCACCCCCGTAACACCCCCCCACGTCCCGTCAACCCAAACCTTCCCCCCCCCCCCCCCCCCCCCCCTCAACAAACCTTTCCCCCCCCCCTCAACAAACCTCAGCCCCAGGGCCCAATGGCAGGTTAAGGCAGGCCTGATCAAGACTCACTTGTTCAGAGTTCACCTAGACTCTTCATCCCCCTTCCCCCCTCCCCTCCCCCCTCTTACGCACTTATTGTATTGTTGTACGTCCTGGCACTTATTGTAGTTACTTATTGTATGTTGTACTTAAAAATAGTACTTTAGCATCGGTAGCCATCTAATTCTAGCTTTCTTTGCTTGTATACGGGGTAAAGGTTAATCTAACAATTGTAAGTACTTGGTACTGGCACTTGTTTCTATGACCATCCTTACTGTACCGACAGCGATATATGTGTCTCTTTCTTCTGAAAAATGTACTTATTGTATTTAGCTTTTTTTTTGTTGCAAAAGCGTTTTGCTAAATGCACTAAATGGGGTAATGCAAATGGTAGAGCACCCAATTTTTCATACAGAACCCAAATCCCCCAGCCTACCTGACGTCGTTGCCTCCGTGTGCAAAGGAGCCGAAGCAGGCGGTGAGGATCTGGAGGAACTGAAGAGCGAGGAGACGGCAGGGTGGTCAACCTCCAGCTCATCCTGCTCCAGGGCCAGCTCCTTCCACGCCTCGCCCTGCTCCACGCTGCTTGTCCTCCGGCCGGAGCCCAGCGCTCATGGCCCGAGCTGTAGCTGCTGTAGCTGTCTACCCGGGACCTCCTCTGGAGCGCCCCCCCGCCGCCCTCATCTGCCGCCCGCCTCCTTGTACTTGGGGTCCCCCTGGATGCCGTAGATGGCCATGGTGTAGGAGGTGTAGCTGTTGTTCCTGCGGATGGGCCGCTCCTCCGTGTCGCTGTCGCCGATGCAGTCGCCCACCTTGGTGACGTGCAGCTTGTGCAGCAGGTCTTTGTAGAGGCCCCGAGTCCTTGTGGACGGTGTGGGAGAGGCCGCTGTGAGGGTCAGTGATGGTATGGGCCCCACCAGGCTGTTCAGACCTTTAAAGAAACCACAACCTGCTTTGTGACGCTTGTATTCGTTTACCTATACATTTAGGGCCTTAGCAGACGCTCTCATCCACAAGGGACTTGCAATAAGTACATTTGTCAGAAGAAGAGAAACAATATACATCGCCGTCGGTACAGTAAGGCCCATTCATAGAAACAAGAGCCAAGCACTTACCCTTGTTAGGTTAACCCATTCCCTGTGTACAAGAAAGCTTGCCAGGACAAGAAGCTACGCCATGTGAGTATATTTTAAGGTCCAAGGACGTACAACATACAATAAGTGCATACATTAAGTGCCAGGACGGGAAGGGTAAGGGACGAGGCTATGCAGAGTCTAGGTGAGTCCACCACGAGGAGGGTATCTATAACAGTAGTATGTACTGAGTCTCGCTGACATCTCACCATTGCTGAGATCCGGACTTTTGGTGTCAATTCCATTGCTGTCTAAGTCTGCGTCGCTGAGTCTCCGAGACTGAAGGCCACCTTCTGGCTGTCTCCTGCCGGGGGGCTGGGCAGAGGTCTGGGGGCCTCAGGTTCTGGTTCTGGGTCTGATTTGATCTTCTCCATCAGTTGTGTTTCACAGGGCCTAAGAGCCATTTCACCTAGCGTGCAAAGAGATCCGTATTAGGTCTGAGCCATGGAATGGCTGAATGAGAAGTTAGAGCTGTAAGAGCTGGCACACGGATACACCGACTGTGTTTATTATACAAAGATCTCTCACGCTGGATCTTTTTCTTGAGGTGGGGGCAGACCACGAACCACACGAGGAGAGCGGTGCCGAGGGAGCAGCCCAGCGAGATGCCCAGCGTCCCCCACCAGGGCACCTGGTCGAAGCCCAGCACTGGGACACACACACAGAGGGGAACAAAGACAGACTTAGGACAAAGGGACACTAGAGGAGGGCGGAATTTGATATTATATATATTATGGATATTACTATGAATAGTTTATGTTTTCTTAACAACTGCAAGGTGTCTGCATTGTAACACTGTGCTTTATTGTTTTCCAAAGCATTTTCTAAGTAAGACGCAGATCTGGAGCAGACTCTGGGTTAAATGGTGGTGCGAGATTAACCAAGAATTTGTTTAAGCACTCCATGTTGCCGGACTTGTCCGGCAACATGTAACGAATCACATTCAGGGAAACAACGGCCATGGCTGGCTCCGCCCACTTAGTCCTGGAAAGATAACCATTGTGAGAGGAGAAACACTTCGCATGCACGAGAGCAGAGACAGCATTCTTGCGCACGGGGGCGTCAGTGGCGTGTGGCTTCACTACATGTGTGCGCTCGATTAATCGTTTTTCCTCACAGGCATAATTGTTGCTCTCAGCAGTATATAATACAATACAATATTGCGAGCAGTAGAAGTGCTCGTAATATTGATTAGTGTGCACAGACGTGTCAGTGCAAATCCATATTTGCTCGCAAATTGCTGACATATTTTGAGATACATTTTGTATTATGTTGGTACAGTTCAGAAAATGCTGAGAAATATAGGGCTTATGTGACACTGCAAACGATATAGCTACTTTAATCATAGTATATCAGAAAGTAAAGTACACGTAATTTTTTTTAAACTATATTCATCAAACATATTTCAGAATGTGTCGTATGCAATACAACACTACAATATCTGGCAGGCCTGCTGCTAAGCTTTTGGAGGCCCTAAGCATAATTTGTCATAAATTGGTCAGGAAGGCCCCCCACCCCCTCCCCCCCCCTCACATCGCATCGTAGAGTATCAAAAATAACAGCCTCAATGGCAGCACCATCAGTTATATATAAAGTAATATATAAATAATTTATAAGTAATATATACAACAGCAGCATTACAATATAATAACAACTGCAGGCTCAAAATATGAACGGAAATAATTATGCACATGAATTGAATGAATAAAAGGAAGTCATCAAAATGAACAAACACACACACACAAATATTTTTCACACACCCAAAAATGACCTCAAAGTGCAGTATTGTCCTAATCAAATATTTTCCCTATACACGATGCAGAACTGTAACTGTTGGATAGTGTGCAATACTAAAATGCGTGTGTATACTAAGCAGCTGCAGGAGGCTTTACAAAGGAGAGACTTTTTCCTGGCAGCAAAATCGCTAATCAAGTCATCATAATACACCCTATGTGCCACTTAAGCGTTCTTGTCACATTGTTGACCGTAGATATGTTTGAATGAGTTTCAGTTTAGAAAAACTGCGTTGAGAAAGGATGCTTCGCCTGCAATGCGAAAAGACGAGAGCTTTGAAGGCTGTCAGGGAAGCAGAGGGGGACCACTATTATTATATATTAGGTAAAAACATGTTATCTGCCCGAATTGAGCGATAGGATACACAATTAAGGAAAAAAAACGGTGGGCCTGTTCATAACAAATTATATATTTTACAATGTAATAATGTAATAATTATCATGACTTCTTTTTTGCAACCTTCATTTTGGGGGCCCCCGCCAGGTACTTGGGGCCCTATGCGCTCTGCGTACGGGGAGATGCGGCCCTGAAATATGGCGTTACGGCACTTTAAGTCTTCTCCAGCATTGTGCATTTTGATCACATGGTTCTGGTGAAGTGAGATTGTCCAAATATCTCAACTGCCTCCCCTCAAAATTTCCTTGGCTACCACTATCAGCCTGACTCCTTCAAACAGATAGCATGCAGGATACAAACATGCATGGCCACACAATGATAGAATGCACACGAGGGTCTTGAAGGCAGAGCGTTACAGGAGACAGCTAATCTTAACCGCTGAACCAAATAATACTGTTTAATCTTTTGTTCACTCGGGTTAGCGTGACTTTTTAAGATGATAAATAACTTTTTAGCATTGTTTACAAAGGTTTGAACTTACAGAGGTTGCTCTAATACAGGGGGCATGACTTTGAGAAATACCCCACGCTTCCCCTGTGTTCGTCATGAAGATCGTAGCTTATTGGAGTCTCAACAGAGA